>NC_140175.1:58481023-58826023 GCF_963971535.1 Notolepis coatsorum | reverse complement strand
TTCTTGTGGAGGCCCCCCCACACACACATACACGTGCACGCACGCACAGTGGCGTTTTTATATGTCACTTAAAAAAATATATAGAATATTTAGAAGTGGTGGGCTCTGAGGGCCAAGCTAAAAGGACTTTGATCACCCCTGCCCACTTTGACAACCTAGGATGGCTTAGAGTAGACGACAGAGTACAGCAACTTGCAATGGGCCTGGTCTACAAGATACACTATGCGACCAAGGTACCCATGTACATGTCAAAATACTTCCCAAAGGTCAGTGAATACCACGATCACAACACCAGAGGGAGCTCCACAAATCATGTTAAACCCAGATTCGGCTCAAACAAGCGACTAAACATGTTTCGCAATTATGCCACATCAATGTGGAACGCCCTACCCAAAGCTGTAAAGGAATGTGAATCACTACCCACTTTCAAAAACACTCTCAAAGAACACCTGACGGGGTGAAAAAAGTAGCGATAGTTAGTATGCTTTGCCGAAGTAACGCGCTCTTTCTGTCCCTTTCCTGTTTAGATTTTAACTTAGCAGCTCCGCTTTCCCACCGTTTAACTTTTTATCCATGTTTTTTGAGTGTCATAAGATCATACAGTACTACTCGAGTCTTACCCTACTTGATCAACTTGCAAGTGCAATTCTCGCGATCAGTGGTCACCTGACCTGACCTGACAGTGACCCCTGGACCTGGACGTCAGTGTCACATAGACTCAACGTCTCTCACCCCTCATTATCAAACAATCAATCATATTTTTATTTGCAATACAAAAAATGTAATACAAATAGATAGAGAAGAGATGAGATGATACTAGTAGTCACTATAGATGATGTGAAAGTAAACGCTGGATGAGGATCTGATTATATATATATTTTTTTTCTTATCTCTTTTATTTTTTTTACTAGTGTGTAGTGGAGGCCCCTAGTCGTGTTATTTCTAAACCTAGCCGCATTTCTGGCAAGACGCTCTCTGATTGGCCGACACCTGTTTCTACACTGGTTAAGCTTAGGCACTCTTTCGAAGTTGGTTAAGGTTAGAGTTTGTCTTAGAGCGTGACGGCAAGTTCTTTCGACGGTTAAGCTTAGGCACTCTTTCGAAGTTGGTTAAGGTTAGAGTTTGTCTTAGAGCGTGATGGCAAGTTCTTTCGACGGTTAAGCTTAGGCACTCTTTCGAAGTTGGTTAAGGTTAGAGTTTGTCGTAGAGCATGGCGATAGAACGCCAGGTAGTTTGCAGGCTGTTCGACGCGGAAATGGGCAAAGACACAGCTCGTCACGCGATTGGGCAAACATGTCAGTGGCCAATCAGAGAGCGTCAGTCAGTGCCAATCAGAGAGCGTCTGCCAGAAATGTGGCTAGGTT
Organism: Notolepis coatsorum; assembly: GCF_963971535.1. NCBI lineage: Eukaryota > Metazoa > Chordata > Actinopteri > Aulopiformes > Paralepididae > Notolepis > Notolepis coatsorum. The sequence continues at coordinate 58,824,659 of NC_140175.1, read as the reverse complement.
TAGAAATAACGCCCCCTAGTCACTAGGGGGAGCTCGATGATATCCACTATCAGCACCGGCGGGTCAAGTCAAGTCAAGCCAAGAGTTTTAATTGTCACGGCATACAAGTATACAATGAAATGCGGGTGGTCTTGCCCGCAACGATGTGCAATACAGTGGTACAACATATAATAGAATCCAATAAAAAAACAACATTGTGCAATAAACAGGTAACAGGTAACATGGTGTGACATCTCGGTATCTGTACATAGTTATTTACAGAGCATATAGGACATGCTAGGTAGCTTTGGTAGTGCAATACACTGTTCCTGTTATTCTAATTTAAAGTGGCCTTTACTTTTGGCCATAAGTGTGCGGCATGAGTGTGTGCCCGCTCATGTTAAAGTGTTAAGTGGCTGCTAGTGTGTGAGCGTAAACAGCGTGCGTGTCGTGTATGTGATCATGTGTGCTTGTGTGTGGATAGTTCAGTGTTCTGTGGCACTCAATGTTCATTGTTCAGGGCTCTGATGGCCTGGGGGAAGAAGCTGAGCCTAAGCCGCTCTGTCCTAGTAGCTGGGGTTCGCAGGCGTCTGCCTGACCTCAGCAGCTGGAACAGGCTGTTATTGGGGTGGTGAGGGTCTTTCATTATCCTGCAGGCTCTGGATTTGCACCTCTTGTTGTATAGAACCTGCAGGGGAGGTAGTGCAATACCCGTGGTACGCTCGGCTGAGCGCACCACTCTCTGTAGGGCCTTCTTGTCTTGTGCCGTGCTGTTTCCATACCAGGCAGTGATGTTTCCGGTCAAGATGCTCTCTACAGCTCCTGAGTAGAAGGACTGGAGTATCTTCCCCGATACTCTGAACTTCCTTAACTGTCTCAGGTGGTAGAGGCGCTGTTTCGCCTTCTTTACTACTGTGTCTATGTGTGTTGACCATGTCAGATCCTCTGAGATGTGGACCCCCAGGTACTTAAAGCTGCTCACCCTGTCCACGGTAGCCCCGTTAATCCTCAGTGGTGTGTGTGTCTCCTGCTGTCCTCTCCTATAATCCACGATCAGCTCCTTGGTTTTACCAATGTTCAGGAGCAGGCTGTTGTCCTGGCACCAGCATTCCAGTACCTCAACCTCCTCCCGGTAGGCCTTCTCGTCGTTGTCCGAGATCAGCCCCACCACCACCGTGTCGTCTGCGAACTTCACTATGGAGTTGGAGCTGAACTTGGCCACACAGTCGTGTGTGTAGAGTGAGTACAGCAGGGGGCTTAGAACACAGCCCTGGGGGGACCCGATGCTCAGGGTGATGGTGTTGGAGGTCTGACCCCCCACCCTGACCGCCTGGGGTCTTTCACTCAGAAAGTCCAGTACCCAGGCGCTCAGGGCGGAGCTCAGACCCAGCTCGATCAGCTGGTCCACCAGTCTGGTGGGGACTATGGTGTTGAACGCTGAGCTGTAGTCAATGAACAACAGTCTCACATAGCCCCCCTTCTGATGGTCAAGGTGGGAGAGGGTGCTGTGCAGTACCTGGGAGACCGCGTCGTCAGTGGACCTGTTTGTCCTGTATGCAAATTGCATAGGGTCCATATCACTGGGGAGGGAGGCACAAATGTGGTCCTTGACCAGCCTCTCAAAACATTTCATGACCACAGAGGTGAGTGCCACCGGTCTGTAGTCATTTGGACATGTTGGGGAGGGTTTCTTCGGTACAGGGATGATGGTAGACATCTTGAAGCAGGCAGGGACCACTGACTTTGCCAGGGATTGATTAAATATGGCGGTGAACACCGGGGCAAGCTGGTTGGCACAGGACTTAAGTATGCGTCCTGTTATACCATCTGGGCCAGCAGCCTTCCTGGTGCCACCTGCATAAATGCTCTTCTCATACTGTGTACCGTCAATGAGAGAGCGTCCCCGCCCCCCCGCGGATGCCCCCCCCTCCACAACAGCCGGCGCACCAGTGACGTCACTAGCCGTTGGGCTAGCAGTGCCACTGTTTGCACCAAACCGCGCGTAGAAGGTGTTGAGCTGGTCCGCAAGGGAGGTGTCGTCGCTCCCCATTGAGGGGGCGCTGACTTTGTAGTCAGTTATAGCCCTCAGTCCCTGCCATAAGCCTCTTGTGTCATTCTGTGCCATTTGTGCCTCCATCTTGTCGGCATACGTCCTCTTAGCAAGTTTGACAGCCTTGCGCAGAGTGTAGACTGTTGTCTTGTACTCTTCCATGTTTCCTGACTCTCTGCCCCAGTTATAAGCAGTGGTGCGAGAGTTCAGGGCTGCTCTGATGGTACTGTCCACCCATGGTTTCTGGTTTGGGAACACCCTCGCCTTCTTTGTGGGGACGATACTATCAGCCAGTGTTGTTATGAATGACACCACAGCGTCTGTGTAATCGCTGACGTCACTGTTACTCCTCCTGAACATTCCCCAGTCGGCGATGTCTAGTGCGTCCTGAAGCGTGGCCTCTGATTGGTCGTCCCATTTTTTTACCTCACGTGACACGACGGCGTGTCACGTGATCTCTGTTTATATGCTGGGACCAGCAAGATGGCGGCATGATCCGACGTGTTTGTTGCTCCCGCTAATGGTGGAGCCGGTACAGCCTTGTATCCGGCTCTGAACGGGGTGTAACAGTGGTCCAGTGTATTTCCTCCCCTTGTGGAGCAGACGATGTGCTGGAAGAAAGACGGCATGACTTTCTTCAGATTCGCCTGATTGAAGTCCCCGGCTACGATCATGGCTGCGTCCGGATGCTTGATCTGGTGTGTGTTCAGATGTTCGTGTAGTTCCCCTAGCGCCCTGCCGACGTTCGCCTGGGGGTGGATGTACACTGCAGTCATGATCACTGCAGTGAATTTGCGCGGAAGATGGAACGGACGACATTGGATCGTGAGGTGTTCCATGTCGGGAGAGCATGAACGGGAGAGTATCTTCACCTCCCCGGGGCTAGTCCAGCCGTTGTTGGTCATCAGGCATAGCCCCCCGCCGATGCTCTTCCCGGAGGCTTCTGTATGGTCCGCTCTGAAGATGGTGAAGGAGTTGGAGGGAGAGATGCTGTGATCGGGAGTCACTGTTTTCAGCCAGGTCTCCGTGAAGCACAGGATATTGCATTCCTTCATCTCTCGCTGGAATCATACCCGCGCTCATAAATCATCCATCTTACTCTCTAGCGAACGAGCATTCGCCAGGAAGATAGATGGAATAGCCGGACGGTAAGCAGATTTTCTTAATCTTAATCTGATCCCGTTCCTCTTCCACCCTGTGTTTCTTCTTTGTCTTGCGGCCGTCTTTGTCTCCCGCGTTGTCTTTGTCTCGTCTGATCTCCGTTGGCCATTCTTGGCATGATAAAGTGTCTCTAAACTCCTCTTTGAGTCCGGAGTTTAGGTCAATAAGTGACTGGCGGTCGTATGACGTCCCCGCCAGTGATGCTTCGATAAAAAAAGTAGTAAAAACAAACATAATAACTAAAAATGTGCACATTCGTTGCTGAGCAAAACCCATGGCGATTGACTCGGGTCGCGCCAAGCAGTTAGGGTCTCTGCTGTCTGTCATGAATAATGATCCCAATCTGCCTTATTCGTGTCGGGCTGTGTCTATTATTTTAAAAACGGATTTCCAGTTCCGCGTTCGCGTTCTGCGATCTGATTGGCCACTGACGTTTCTTAGGCGACTCTTTCGAAGTTGGTTAAGGTTAGAGTATGGAATCAGGGCTGGTGTTCTATCGCCCTGCTCTAAGACAAACTCTAACCTTAACCAACTTCGAAAGAGTGCCTAAGCTTAACCGGTGAAAGAAAGAGGCGTCACACGATTGGCGCTACCAGAAACGTCAGTGGCCAATCAGAGCGCAGAACGCGAACGTGGAACTAGAAATCCGTTGGTAAAAGTATTCAGGCGTGGGGCCTGGGATGTGGAGATGCAAGTTTTGACTTTTTATTGCTGTTTTTACATCAAACGGAAAACCTCAAACTCTTATGAAGAGGAGAAAAAATACTCAAGATTAGCCACTTGCAGACGGCAGGGTGTGACATACTGTATATTTTAGTTGATGAAATATTTTTGTTGACTAAATATTTTAGTTGATGAAATATGTTTTCATTTCAGTGTCACAGTATGACATTGATCTCCAAAATAAGAAAAAAATTTAAAATAAAATTTGGGGCCTCTGGTGACGAGGGGCCTCCAAAAGGCCTCTAGTGACGAGAGGCCTCCAAAAAATTTAAATGTAAAGTTAAAAAAAATAAAAAAAAAACAATTTGGGGCCTCTAGTGACGAGGGGCATCAAAAAAAAAAAAAAAAAAAGGGGAAAACTAGAGGCCCACGGGCCACGGCCCGGACGGCCCGGTCGTTAATCCAGCCCTACGTGTGGTTCAGTCAGGATAGCCATGTCGGCTAGTAGCTTAGCTAAAGGCTAACTAGCGTTAGCTAACCTAGAGAGAGCGCGTGCAGCATTGTTATGCCAAGATGAAGAGGACGGTCGTTCGGCAGATGAACTTCGTCAACTCCACGCGGTTGTCTCATCCTCTTGGACGTTTGGTGAGTTTTTAATGCACTCTATTCTATTCCCGCCGTGGAGATATCTCTATCACTCTCTCTCTCTCTCTCTCTCTCGGGCCGGCTAGCTATCATGGCTAACGTTATGTTGGCTAACGTTATGTGGAGCCAGCGGGCCGGCTAGCTATCGTAGCTGACGTTCTGTTGGACCAGGGGGCCGGCTAGCTATCGTTGCTAACCTTATGTTGAGCTAGCGGGCCGGCTAGCTATCGTAGCTAAAGTTATGTTGAGCTAGCGGGCCGGCTAACTATCGTAGCCAACGTTATGTTGAGCTAGCGGGCCGGCTAGCTGTCGTAGACGTTATGTTGAGACAAGCGGGCCGGCTAGCTAACGTAGCTAACGTTATATTGAGCCAAACTGGCCGGCTAGCTGTCGTAGCTAATGTTATATTGAGCCAAAGCGGGCCGGCTAGCTAACGTAGCTAATGTTATATTGAGCCAAACGGGCCGGCTAGCTGTGGTAGCTAACTTGACTGTATAAAAAAAAAATTATAATTGTCTTTTTTTAATTTTAGGGGGGGGGGGGGGGGGGGGGGGCTCGCGTTTAAATCTCGCACAGGGCCTCGCATTTCTCCCAGGCGGCCCTGTGCATACATACACACACACACACACACACACACACACACACACACACACACACACACACACACACACACACACACACACACACACACACATACATACATACATACATACATACATACATACATACATACATACATACATACATACATACATACATACATACATACATACATACATACATACATACATATACATACATACATACATACAAAATATGGAGAGTTTTGGTCAAACAGCTGTGGTGTTTTGGTAATTATGGTGAACAGAGAAAGAACAGTGCCTTTTAGATGGATCACCATCAAAGGCAGACCTTGACCTTCCCGGCCTCCAGGACTTGTCCAGGCCCAGAGAAGCCCCGGTGAGGGAAGCCGGCGACTCTGTGGATTACCCAGCACGGCAACTAATTGATCATCCTTTGTCAAAACAGACTCTCAGACGGTCCAATCAGACCTCAGCAGTGTTCTCTAACTGGGTCAGATAAAATCTCTCTTAGTCCTAATGAATTCCCTCAGCATTGAGTTCCACACCTGCACAGTTTCAATTACCAGGTTAAAACCAGATGGTGAATTCCCAGTGGCCGTGTTACCGGTCCGGCGTGGAGACGAGAGCTTCCGCTGAAACCTTCTAATGTATCACTCCAGGATACAGGTGGCGGGGAGACAGCAGATTACCATAAGACCCGTGCTCCCAGAGACTAATCTTCCGGCGCACGTGAGATGGGGCCCACGTCGCCTGACCAACAGGCTCAGAGGGAGCGTATATATAGAGGTGATTAATATGGCAATCTCCAGGAGAGACCAGACAGTTGTCGAGCAGTGCTTTAATAGCCCCGATATATCTAAATCAGGTGGCTGCTGTCCACTCATAAATCTCCCCCCTTCGATGGGCCTGTGTAGCGTCTTAATTGGCCAGGCGGTATGGGCAGAATGTAAACACTGGTGGGTCGTGGAGTGAAAACAAACTAAATCGTCGGTGAGACCCTGGGTGGAGGCCGAGGCTGTACGGGGTAGATGGGAGATATGTTAGGGGGCGTCAAACAACAGAGCCTGAAGATGAAAGATGATGTAAATACTGAGAGAAGGGGGAGGGGCGGGGCTTTCAGGGTGGCAGGCTGTGAGCAGATGGGAGGATGAAGAATGAGAAGAGAGCTGGAGAATGAGACATAAAGAGAGAGTAAAGAGACAGAGAGAGAAATAGATAGAGAGACATGCCGGGATGGAGACAGTGTAGGAGCGGAGAGAACAGATGAATAGAACAAACTGGGAGAGAGTCTTTAAGACACTAGACTTTGATTTACTGTGCGTGCGTGCGTGCGTGCGTGCGTGCGTGCGTGCGTGCGTGCGTGCGTGGCGCGTGCGTGCGTGCGTGCGTGTGGCTATAGAATTGCTGTGCAAATTCATGACAGTGGAAGAAATCTGTTGATTTGGGCCTTTCCACTAGCACCACCACCAGGTCACCACTAGCATATATCAATAAGTAAGGGACATCCAATGACCTTTCCTCTATGGGGTTCTCAAACTTTTTTATACCACGACCCCATTTTATACCACAACCCTCTAGAGCACGGGTCTCAAACTCAATTTACATGGGGGTAGAGTCTGGGTGAGGCTGGGCCGCATCAAATATTCCACAAAAAAATGGTTTCAAGTATTAAAAAAAAAGGTACAACTGATCCAATCTTCTCAATCTTTAGCAATAACATTTCAGAACATGAACAGTTCTTCAGAACATGAATGGTTCTTCAGAACATAGGCTTCTCAGTGGTGTCAGTGGACTCATCCACAGCTATGAAAATGCACTGTGCATTTTTTTGTATTCTATCACAAAGCTGTTTAATCAAATCACCAGCCAGTATTTCAGTTATTCTGGTTGCTGTGCGATCTGAGGGGGATTTGCTTTTGTTTGCCTTCAAACATGGTCTCCATCACTTCAGTCATACATTATTTTCAAATTGCCACCCTTCACAAGAGCTACCGTTTCTTGGCATATAGTCACATTCAGGGCCGGACTGGGGAAATAATTCATACCGGGAGATATAGCGCGAAATATAGCCCCAATCAGGCCACTTTTTAAGCGGGGGGTCTGGGGGTCCCCCACCAGGATTTTTTTTGTTACAAAGACTTAATTTTCTGCATTCTGGTGAATTTTAGTGCATGTGAATCACAAACTAATGAGCCAACAATAGCTTAGTACAATGTACTGTTATGAACCTCAAATAAAACTGTACTTGCAATGCTACTCTCTCCGCCTTCAAAAGAAAAAAGCAAGAGCACAACATATTTTTCTATTTACTATTATAATACAGTTAACCACTCTCTCCACCTATTCAAACAGAGCAAGAGCACAATACCATATTCACTTTACTGATGCACTACCCATCAACAGTTAAAATAGCCCTTTACACAAACATTAAATAACAGACCTTTCATTACAATACTATAATAACAGTAGCCACTGCCAGAATAGTGACACATGTATCGCGTGTGGTGAGCACACGCATGCATGCACAACGAAGACAGAAGATTGCGTTGTCTCAATCATTTTAACTATAAAATGAGCTCAAAGTATGAGCTCACTGACTGAAATGTCCAACAAAAAGCATCAATTGTCAAATAATATTGATCACATTAACTAGACTAGATGTTTTTGAGGAAATTAGAAAGGGAACAGTTGAATTGTTTATTCAACTTCAGCCCCAATCATAACCACCACATATTGTTTTTTGTAATGTCAGATTTAACAACTCCTTTCAGAAAAGTGGGAGTATTTCATTTTAATCTGAAGTTGAATAAAATATTTATGGAAAAGAAAGTGTGAAATTATTTCAACATATAATCTTTGTATGGCATTTTTCAATTTAGTCCCCTAATATGGTAAGAGTATAACACTTTAGTTTTCAGATACAAGGGTTAAATTATTGATTTGTTTATTGGCAGATTTAACATTGGGCTTTTGACAGGGGAGATGATGCATTGCATGGTAATGTTAGCTAGCTAACATCCACATGTTTATTTTTATCACTGACTAACCTGCTGGTTCCTTGACCTTGGTGCAAGAAAACATTTGATAAATGTTGCCGGATTTAGCAGCATCTCCTTTCTTTTTCTTTGTTTTATCCCTCTCCTCCACCCTTTATCTTTCTTCCACTGTCCATCTTGACATCAACGTTAATTGACTTTCGCTCTACTGTATCTCTCCTGAGTCCCTCACTACCTGGCTCATTGCCTGGCTGTTATTCTGCACCTGAGTGCCATCTGCCATTCCATTTGCCGCCTCCACTGTCAATCAGTTGTATCGCCTGGTCCCGCCTCCACCAATCAAAAGCGGCAGCACGGCTCCATTGTGTGTGTGTGAGATCCACGTGAGGGAGAGAGAGTCAGATAGTTCTCCAACTCTGTCGCAGACAGTGAAATCCTGATTGTTCCCCACCCACTAAGGTTATCTAACTATCGCGCCGCGCCGCCGCCACAACTAGAAACAATGGCCTGGCAAAAAAATTAAAAATATTATAATAAAAAATATATATATATATTTTTTTTTATATATATATATTTTTTTATCTGTGCAGGCTAGGCCACCGGGAAAACTCCCGGTGCTCCCGATGGCCAGTACGGGCCTGGTCACATTGGTTTGGTGCTGGGACTCAGGATGAACGCATATTTTTCAGTCCATTCACCTTTGAATTGCAGTCGACTTTTCTTTTACTGACCATCTTTGAAAATGCCATATTTTTCTGCTGGCTGCCTGCTGGCGAAACTAGGCTACTAGTAGCTACATTTATCTCACAGAGATAAAACTGGGAGCGAGTTTACTGTAGATGCGCTGTCAACTCTGCTCTGACTCTGACTGAAAGAGAAAGACGACATGCAGTCCGTGAAGACCTGCCCTACTCCCCTACTCTGCATCTGATTCGCAGACTGTGGGTGAGGGGGAAAAACACTGATGGGACACTGAATGTGATTGGACCAGACCCGTACACAGACACAGACAGACAGTGGCAGTGCAGCCGGACATGCAGAGCACTGCTCGCAGTCAGAGGAGATAGCGAGGATGCATTTGCCTTCCACTTTACTTGATATCACTCCGGAATCACGTTTCAACCAAGTCACTAACGTAACGTTGCTGTCATGAGCCAGCGCTATGGTAGCCTACAAGTGATAAAATAAATAAAACGTCCAACTCTCGCGCAACGACTCGGCAAACAGTTGTGCGCGGGCCGCATTAACACTAAACTTTGATGTCAAGTAGGGGGCCGCAAAATATCATCCCTCGGGCCGCAATTGGCCCGCGGGCCGTGAGTTTGAGACACCTGCTCTAGAGTCTAGTGCCACCATATGGATTTATAACATGGGTATGTTGAGACTGGCAATATTAGTACCTAGAAAGGTGTGCGACAGTAGACTGCAAATCTCAGACAGCAGCCACACATTTCATCTCTCTTTCTCACAGAGCAAACAAACACACTTACAATATTTAAGTGCATCTATACACACTATTACACAATATTACTTGAAACTTTTGATAAGTGATGTGGTAATTAATCAAGTCCAGGAGACTAAACTCCTAGGAGTAACATTAGACAGTAAATTGTCATGGTCACACCATATAAACAACATGTATGGAGCTGCGGCACTGCAGATTTACCCTACTCGAGTCTGGCGGGGGAGGATGTTGGTGTGTTTGTTGGTGTGTTTCTTTCCATTGGTTTCATTTGGTTAACATTATTGGGCGAACAAGAAAACTGTAAAATTATGCAGATTGGCTTGATGGAGATAACTATTGTTTCTGTCATCTACATGTACCCAGTAAAATATTGCATGCAAGACACGGCAAAGTGTGGAGATTGTTAGGCATTGGCAGAGGTATGCACACTACTGAGTACATACTTCTAGATCAGGGGTCTCAAACTCGCGGCCCGCGGGCCATTTGCGGCCCGTGGGATGATATTTTGCGGCCCCCTACTTGACATCAAAGTTTAGTGTTAGTGCGGCCCGCGCGCAACTATTTCCTGCGTCGGCGCGAGTTGGATGTTTTATTTATTTTATCACTTGTAGGCTACCGTAGCGCATGGTACATAACAGCTGACAGCAACGTTAGTGACTTGCTTCAAACGTGATTCCGGAGTGACACCAAGTTTCTATTAATTGTTCTATTCTTGACTTGACTTGACTATTGTTATTTATAATAGTTATGTCTTTATCAAAACCTGCCGTGAAGCGAACGATTGGCGCCGAGCACAGGCAATTTCAGGATAAGTGGGAGACGCAATATTTATTTATTGAGTACCGGGGCACCCCAATGTGCCTTGTTTGCAAAGAAAAAGGTGCGGTGCTGAAGGACTATAACCTCAGGCGTCATTACATCACTCGACATGCTGAGGAGTATACCAAATACCAAGGAGATGCGAGAGAGGACCGGATCGCCAATCTTAAATCTTGTTTTACAAGGCAACAAGTTTTTTTTAAACAAGCAAGCAAGGAGAGTGATGCGGCAGTCAAAGCTAGCTACGTGGTCAGTGAAATGATTGCTAAGGCGGGGAAGCCATTCAAAGAAGGAGAGTTTATAAAAAAGTGTATGTTACAGGCTGCAAGTATAGTCTGTCCGGAAAAGAAGAGTCAGTTGGGAAACATCAGCCTTTCAGCCAACACCGTGGCAGAGCGCATTTCTGACCTGTCAGGCGACATCTACGACCAACTGCGTGAGAAAGCCAAAAAATGTTGTGCATACTCAGTCGCTCTTGATGAGAGCACAGATATAACGGACACTGCGCAGTTCGCAATGTATGTCCGCGGTGTTGACGACCGTTTTGAAGTGACAGAGGAGTTGCTCACAATGATTCCAAATTCCAATGCACGGCCAGACCACCGCTCAGGAAATATTCCGCCAGCTGTGTGATGCCATTGTGGATGCCGGTTTACCATGGAAGAGGTAAATGTCCAAACCCCCCCACCCACCGCTTCCCAATGTACATTATCCTCCCCCTCGTATGTATATATTTTCTGTAAGGATCTCTGTTTAAAGATCAAGAGAGGGAAGTGGTATTTATGTAAAGCAGCAGTAGGTGTTTGTGTGTGTGTGTGTGTGTGTGTGTGTGTGTGTGTGTGTGTGTGTGTGTGTGTGTGTGTGTGTGTGTGTGTGTGCACATGATACAGAGAGAGGGATAGAGTGTGTGTGTGCACATGATAAAGAGAGAGATATAGCGAGAGATAGAGAGAGAGTGCAGAGTGTGTGCTTCCACACAAAGGCCCAGGCTTCATAAAGCTGCTCCTTGAGGACAAAATGAGATAATCCTGCTTTGTACTGTACAGTATATTTGCGTATGTTTGATTGATTGATTGATTGAAAAGTTTATTAACAGATTGCAGAATGGGTACAGTACAGTACAGCTCAATACATACAATTGTTAAGGGGATGCAGACCAGAGAAAGACTTTCGTCTTGTTTACATCAGGGTCCCCCATTTTCAATTCATCATAACATATATGACATACATGACATACAGATAGACAGTACTGCTACATCTATACATTTATGACATATCAGATTTGCAAATACAGTACTGTTTGTGATACAAAAGTGTCCAGAAAAACAGTGTATATACATTTGGCGTAGAAACTGTACATTGGAGGAGGTTGGGTGGGTGGGGTGGGGTTGGGTGGGTTGGGTGAGGGCTGTACATTGGAGGTGGGGGGGGGGGGGGGGGGGGGGTTGGGTAGGGGACACACACACATTTTACACTGTACATTGGAATACTGACAAAGCCTTACTTGGTCATTTACTGTACAACTAGGTTAGGACATTTGTAGGGGCCAGTTTAGAATTGCAGTCTCACGTAGGTGTTTTTTGAGAATGTTTTTGAAAGTGGGTAGTGATTCACATTCCTTTACAGCTTTAGGTAGGGCGTTCCACATTGATGTGGCATAATTGCGAAACGTGTTTAGTCCCTTGTTTGAGCCGAATGTCACAAATGTAACAGTACTGTATATCTGTATGTCATAAATGTCATATATATCTGTATATCTGTATGTTGTGTAGTGTATGTCATAAATGTCATTATGAATAAAAAATGGGGGACCCTGATGTAAACAAGACAAAAGTCTTTCTCTGGTCTGCATCCCCTTAACAATTGTGTGTATTGATCTGCATCCCCTTAACAATTGTGTGTATTGAGCCGTACTGTATTGTATCCATTCTGCAATCTGTTAATAAAGTTTTCAATCAATCAGGTTTGCTGGAATAACAACCGACGGAGCGCCATCAATGACGGGGAGGAAAAATGGACTGGTGGCACTGGTTCAAAGAAAACTGGGAGAGGAGGGTGTGGAGGAGGCCATTGCTCTGCACTGCATTATCCACCAGCAGGCCCTTTGCAGCAAATGCCTGAAGTTTGACAATGTGATGTCTGCCGTTGTGAAATGCATCAACCATATTAGATCCAGGGGCTTAAAGCACTGCCAGTTTCGTGCCTTTTTGGAGGAAATAGAGTCAGCATATGAGGATGTGATCTACTTCACAGAGGTACGTTGGCTCAGCAGGGGAAATGTTTTGAAGAGGTTTTTTGAGTTGAGAGCAGAAGTGAAAGCCTTCATGGAGAAGGATGGGATGGCTGTTCCTGTGCTAAGTGATCCCAAATGGCTCATGGACTTAGCTTTTCTTGTTGACATCACACAGGAGCTGAATGTACTGAACAAGAAATTACAAGGCCCGGGGCAGCTTGTCAGTGCTGCCTATGACAACGTCAGAGCCTTCTCCATAAAACGTCTGTTATGGAAAGCCCAGCTCTCTCAGACAAACCTCTGCCATTTCCCAACATGCAAGGCACTCGTGGATGTGGGCACACCATTCAGTGGTGCTAAGTATGCTGATGCCATTGTAAAGCTACAGGAGGAATTTGATCGCCGGTTTGCAGACTTCAAGACACACAGAGCCACTTTTCAAATGTTTGCTGACCCCTTCGCGTGTATCGCTTCCGCAACGGAATTCGGTTTCCGGGTTCCCCTGAATGGCCGCGACGGCCACGTGACCCACGCCACTATCCGCCCCTCTGCCTCTGCCGCTGCCTGTGTGTTGACGCGCGCGCAGCATGGACTTCACTGCCGCTATCCCACTTCAACGCCAGAGCGCTCTTGTTTAATAATATTGTCGCGCCATCTTCTGAGTGCAGAAACGCTGCTGTTTAATGCTGCTGTCGCTTTTCACATAGTCATCTTGAGTCAAGAATCACTTTTCCCATTTCAATGACAGAGCTGCTGTTTAATGCTATTAGTACATTGCATAGTATATTGTATATTGTATGGTAACAGTCTCTGGAGCGCGCCAGTAAGAAGCATTTGCACTGCAACTCGTACACCTTACTGTAAATTGTACCTCATCCCATTTCTGCTTTGCACTATAGCGTATTGTATATTAGTACATTGCATAGTATATTGTATATTGTATTGTAACAGTCTCTGGAGCGCAACAGTAAGAAGCATTTGCACTGCAACTCGTACACCTTACTGTAAATTGTACCTTATCCCATTTCTGCTTTGCACTGTAGCGTATTGTATATTAGTGCATTGCATAGTATATTGTATATTGTATGGTAACAGTCTCTGGAGCGCAACAGTAAGAAGCATTTGCACTGCAACTCGTACACCTTACTGTAAATTGTACCTCATCCCATTTCTGCTTTGCACTATAGCGTATTGTATATTAGTACATTGCATAGTATATTGTATATTGTATGGTACAGTCTCAGGAGCGCAACAGTAAGAAGCATTTGCATGGCAACTCGTACACCTTACTGTAAATTGTACCTCATCCCATTTCTGCTTTGCACTATAGCGTATTGTATATTAGTACATTGCATAGTATATTGTATATTGTAGCGTAACTCAGTTACTTCTATTCTGCATCGAACATTGTATATGTCTATACTGAACACTGACCTCTATTTTTACTTCTATTTTACATGCTATACTATTTTATTTCATGAATACTTATCTTGTCTAGCACAGTCTCTAACAGTAACAGTAAGAAGCATTTTGGATAAAAGTATTCTGTACTTCTGTATGACAACAATGTATGCCTTTCAAATGTTAAATGATAAATGATTAAATGATAGACACTGAAATCTACGCTCTCTCATCCTGCTTTCCACAACGCGACAATATTATTAAACAAGAGAGCTGCGTCATTGAAGTGGGAAAAGTGATTCTTGACTCAAGATGACTATGTGAAAAGCGACAATAGCATTAAACAGCAGCGTTTCTGCACTCAGAAGATGGCGCGACAATATTATTAAACAAGCGAGCTCTGTCATTGAAGTGAGAAAAGTGAGCATTAAACAGCAGCTCTGTCATTGAAGTGGGAAAAGTGATTCTTGACTCAAGATGACTATGTGAAAAGCGACAATAGCATTAAACAGCAGCATTTCTGCACTCAGAAGATGGCGCCAGTGGCGGACTGGCCATCGGGACGAATCCCGATGGGCCGGAACCCAATTTTTTTTTTTCCTTTTTTTTTTTTGGGCCAGTGTGTGGGCCAGTGTGTGGGCCAGTATGTGGGCCAGTGTGTGAGTCGGTGTGTGGGCCACTAATGTGGGCCAAGTTCAAGTTCAAGTTTCAAGTTTCAAGTTTCTTTAATAGTTGTCATACAGAAGTACAGAATACTTTTATGCAAAATGCTTCTTACTGTTACGCTCCAGAGACTGTGCAAGACAAGATAAGTATGAAATAAAATAACATAGTATAGCATGTAAATTAGAAGTAAAAAAAAATTAGGTCACAGTGTTCAGTATAGACATAATGTACAATGTTCGATGCAGAATAGACGTAACTGAGTTACCATATAATATACAATGCTATGCAGTGTACTAATATACAATACTATATAGTGCAAGGCAGAAATGGGATGAGGTGCAATTTAGGTACAATTTACAGTAGGTGTACGAGTTGTAGTGCAAATCCTTTATCAATAAATATAAAGTGTGTTTGTGTGATCTAAAGTGTGGAGAGTGGGTGCTGCAGTGTGTTGTTTGTTTAAGTGAGTGTGTGGGTGTGTGTACTGTGTGCATTTGATGGTTGTTGCCTAGTGTTTATTGTTCGTTTAGCAGCCTGATGGCCTGGGGATAGAAGCTTCTTCTGAGTCTTTCTGTGCTCGCCTTAAGACTCCGGTATCGCTTGCCTGACCGCAGCAGTTCAAAGAGGCAGTTGTTCGGGTGGCTCGAGTCCTTAATAATTCTCTTAGCCTTCCCCCTGCACCGCTTGTTGTAAATGTTCTGGAGGGTGGGAAGCCCCCCTCCAATTGTGCGTTCGGCTGAACGTGTCACTCTTTGTAGTCTGCTACGGTCTTGTGCAGTGCTATTCCCAAACCAGGAGGTGATGTTGCCAGTCAGGATGCTCTCTATTGTACATGAGTAGAAGTTCCTAAGGATCTTCTGACTGACTTGGAACTTCCTTAGGCGCCTGAGGAAGTAGAGGCGTTGTCCTGCCTTCTTCACAACACTGTCAATGTGTGTGGTCCATGTCAAGTCCTCGGATATGTGGGCTCCGAGGTAGTTGAAACTGTTCACTCTCTCAACCGGTGCCCCGTCGATGCTGAGGGGGCTGTAGTCCTTGACCCCCGACCTCCTGAAGTCCACAATCATCTCTTTTGTTTTGCTGACGTTCAGGGAGAGGCAGTTCTCCTGACACCACTGTGACAGATTCTCTACCTCTTCCAGGTAGGCCCTCTCGTCGTTGGCAGAGATCAGGCCCACCACTACTGTGTCATCAGCAAATTTGATGATTGTGTTGTTGTTCCGCTGTGCCACGCAGTCATGTGTGTACAGGGAGTAGAGGAGGGGGCTCAGAACACAGCCCTGGGGGGCCCCTATGTTGAGCGTGATGGATGAGGAGGTGCAGTTGCCTGCTCTTACCACCTGGGGTCTGCCCGTCAGGAAGTCCAGTGTCTGAGTCGGTGTGTGGGCCACTAATGTGGGCCAGTGTGTGGGCCGGTGTGTGGGCCAGTGTGTGAGTCGGTGTGTGGGCCACTAATGTGGGCCAGTGTGTGGGCCGGTGTGTGGGCCAGTATGTGGGCCAGTGTGGGCCAGTGTGTGAGTCGGTGTGTGGGCCACTAATATGGGCCAGTGTGTGGGCCGGTGTGTGGGCCCTGGGCCAGTATGTGGGCCGGTGTGTGGGCCGGTATGTGGGCCAGTGTGTGGGCCAGTGTGTGGGCCAGTGTGTGGGCCAGTGTGTGAGCCAGTGTGTGGGCTGGTGTGTGGGCCGGTGTAGTGTGTGGGCCGGTGTAGTGTGTGGGCCAGTGTGTGGGCCGGTGTGTGGGCCATTATGTGGGCCGGTGTGTGGGCCAGTGTGTGGGCCGGCAATAAAACAATAAACAAGTTGCATAAACTAAATCAGATTCAAAATTATCACAGTTCTGGTTTGCCTTAAGATGCAGTTTAAGATGGGTCTTGAACATGGAGTATGTAGGGCACTCTCCAGTGGCGGCTCGTGAATTCTTCACGGGGGGGCGGAATTAACTAGTATCCCCCTCTCTCTCTCCTTCTCTCTCTTTCTCTCTCTCACACACAGCACGACGTGGAATCGATTCGTTACACAATCAGACCTAGTATGTGTAGTAGTATATACCAAGAATAACTTCAGTATGAGTACAGGGCTGTACACATATTTTGCATATTGTTAAACGAGCCAAGGCTAGCTATTAAACTATCGATATGAATCGAAAACGGGGGACCCTGATGTAAACAAGACAAACGTCTTTCTCTGGTCTGCATCCCCTTAACAATTGTGTGTATTGAGCCGTACTGTATTGTACCCATTCTGCAATCTGTTAATAAAGTTTTCATTCATTCATTCATTCATTCATTCAAACATAGACGATATTGAACAATAATCCACTTATTTTCAATCCAAACGAAACTCCACTCAAGAGAGAGAGAGAGAGAGAGAGAGAGAGCGTTAGTTAGTTAGTTTAGCATTAGCTGAGTGGCTAACAGCGGCTAACGTTAGCTGAGTGGCTAAGAGAGAGAGAGAGAGAGAGAGAATTAACTCACTTTGTTTAATTGAAACGTGGTCCAGCCGGAGGGCTTGATAAAGTGTATGTCCACTGACTGTCCCCCAGACTGTTGTCGATGTATATCCACTGCCCACTGTCCAGACTCGAGACTGCATCACAACACACAGCATCGAACATCCTGCAAACTACCTGGCGTTCTACCGTCCACTTTTAAGCAAAACCGAGAAATGCGGCTACGGAAAAGTACTGTCGTCGCCGCGTCGGCCAATCAGAGAGCGTCTCCGAGAAATGCGGCTACGGAAATTATAGACGCTGCTGCTTAGACCGCTTCAAATCGCGCCCGGCTTCCATCATAAACATCATATTTCAACGCACAGCGCGTTACGCACTGATTGGCTGCGACGGATACAGCGATGAAACAGTGCACGGCGTGCACGCGCACTCAGAGCGCTATTGCGTCTAGCCCGAGAGAAATACGGCTAGGAGAAATGCGGCTACGGTAACGGAACGTTCAGACAGTGAGTCACTTCCTGTTCAGGAAAACGATTATTTATATTTGATATATTAACGTTATATTGTGCATTGGAAACACAAACATACTTAAAATTAGTAAATATTATATATATGTTTATATTATTTATAGGGCTATAAAAAAATTTAAAATAAATAAATCTTGTTCTTCTCTCTTTTAACCAGGGGGGGGGGGGGGGGGGCGGCGCCCGAGCGCCCCTAGTGGCCAGCCGCCACTGGCACTCTCTAATCACAACTGGTAGGCTATTCCAGTAGTTACCACCTTTAACAGAGAACACAGTTTTTGCAAAGGTAGTATACCGAAAAGGTCCCCTCTACTGATGGTCCTGGAGGTAATGCCAGTGTCTGCTTTCTGTTGGATGAACTCATTCAATGGGGGAGGGGCAAGTCCATGCAGAACCTTGTACATGAAGCAAGTATATTTGAAAACTTGGAAATTCTCGAAACTTAGCATGTTATGTTTTTCTAAAACATTACAGTGATGAAATGAAATTGGTTTCCTATCAAATACTTTTATGGCTTTTTTGTAGAGTAATTCTATTGGTGTAAGAGTAGTGACATATGAAAGAGACCAGTTGATAAAACAGTACTCAATGTGCAGGGGTGTAAAGTACTTGAGTAATTGTACTTCGTTACAATACTTAAGTACTGTTTTGGGGGATTTGTACTTTACTCTAGTATTATTAGGTTTGTATACTTTGTACTTTTACTCCATTACATTTCAGAGAAGAAAAACATACTTTTTACTCCTTACATTTAAAATGCAGACCTACAAAGTACAAAGTACAAATCTCACAGGTCCAACCATTTTAATTAGTATATTTTAATTGTTTATCTGGCCGAACTAACGTTAACGTTATTAATCCTGCGACCGCAGGTAAACAGCCAATCAAATCCCCATCAATGGAAAATGAACCCGCCCATACCCATGCTGATTGGTCCTTGTGCAACACTAGAAAGCAGGGATCTTTGATTAAATACCTGCTATCAGAAGAATAGACAGTCAGATCCGCATTATTAATATTGTGATATTATTCAGGGTACTCCAGTATTCTGTCTTTAATATTGTGATATTATTCAGGGTACTCCAGTATTCTGCTTTTAAGATTGTGATATTATTCAGGATAATCCAGTATGCTGTGGTTAATATTGTGATATTATTCAGGATACACCATTCTGTTTTTAATATTGTCATATTATTCAGGATACTACAGTATATCAAGTCTTTAATATTGTGATATTATTCATGCTGTGATGTGAATGCCGTCCATGTTAGTTTACCTTCAATGGAGAAGTGCATTAAATAATTGTAATGCAAAAAAAGTGTCCTCTGTTCTTTAATTTCAGCATTGTCTATCGCAGAACACATTCCATTGTGGGCAGAGTGTATGCTTGGTTTCATTCAAGCCTTACCTAAACACCAGCTGATGATTTCACTAATTGGCTCACCTCTTCAACTAACTCAGCTGGTGCAATGTATAGTTAAAATGAAAACTTGGCCCACGATAGAATGAGTTTAAAAAAAAAATTACTTTTACTTTTTAGTACTTAAGTACATTTAAAAGTAGGACTTTTTTACTTTTACTCAAGTGTGTTTTTAGCCAGATACTTTTGACTTTTACTTGAGTCAGTACCCATACTTTCACTTAAGTATAATTTCTGGGTACTTTTTACACCCCTGTCAATGTGTGATAAAATCATTGAATGCAGAAACATCCTTGCAGCATTAACTGGCAGGCAGGGCCTGATCTGCCTGAAGTTTTCGATGTTAAACTTGACTGTGTTTGTCACTTTCTTCACATGACTTTTTTTAGATTTATCTTTTTTTATTGGAAGAATTAGTACATATTTATACATTTCAGTTATCAAAATTATACAACTTCCATTTCCTTCCCCTTTCCTATCCCCTAATCCCACCCATCCCACCCGGTGAGGGGTGAGGGCGACGACAAACATACATGAAAAAAAAAAAAGAAAAAGAAAAAGAAAAGGAGATAAAATTAAATTAAAAAATAGACATTTAAATAATTAAACAAAAGTACAGATGTGGCAGACAAAGCTACGCAAAAGAAAAATGAAGTAAAATTAAAATAAAACAAAAATATTTTTATATATATACATACCGTAATAATATATGACTTTTTGAAGGTCAATGTAGAGTCCAATGTGACCCCAAGATACTTGAATTAATGTGCAATGTCCAGCTCCGCCTCTCCCAGAAACACATTAGAGTGTGACACCTCTACTGGTGACTTTGTGAACATCATACACACTGTTTTCTTGGTGTTAAGTGAAAGACATGCTTTTGTTAGCCAGTCTTGAATGAGACATGAGACATCAGTGAATGAGATTCACGTTTCCTCCCAACCGCGAGTAGGCCTAGAAGCGCAGAAATGGAGAAAAAAAAAAAAAAAAAAAGGGTGGAGCTGAAAAAGCTAGAATTAAAAAACTTAAATTGCTAGTAAAAGATGCAGAACAATGTTCTAAAATTACAGACATGTTTAGTAGAGGAAGGGCTGGCGTTAGAGTAGCTGCTGCTGCTAATGATGATGAAGTTCAAGTGGAAGGAACCAACAGTAACATGACAGGTGCGTGCAGTAGCCTAGTGCATATTCTACTGTTGGTGTCTGCCGGTTCATGAGGGCTAGCTAGCCTATACTAGCTCTTGCAGTGATTTCAGTCATTCTATTACAAGACAATGTGCTTTCCGTATTCCTGATTCCTTACAGCACGTGGACGTAAATAGTCGTGACTCGTGAAGTTTTTTCTCTGACTAAAAGTTTAGTTAGCAATGTTAGGACTAGTGCCCACCACAGCATCAGAAGCTAAAGTGCTAACCTAGAGAGCCAATCAGAACCTAGGACGGGCTGCAAATTAATCGGCTACTAATATTATAATAGTAAATACTCAAATAAAATACTATTATGTTCCCTTCCAAATTTTCATATTGATATAATATTGGTAATCTAATTGATTGAATTGATTAGTTGCCATTTTACATGCTTAAATAAGATGTACCTTAGAATTCCCAACTGTTAGCCATGTTCTCAATCTGTATATGATTAGTCTCATCTACATGTTTGTAAATAACCACAGTTAACTAGCTTAAGCTAACAACTAGGCCACAGGGCAGCAAACATGCTGCTCACGACCACGTAGTTAAACAAATGTGATTGCATATAACAGCTAACTGCTACAGCTAAGTTGGTAGTTAGTTAGCCTATTCCATTAATGTTGAATGTATTTATGAAGGTTGTTGATGGTGGTTGGCGCTGAATAGCAGACATGATTCCGTCAGTCTGCCACAGGGCAGCTGTGTTTGCTGATGCTGCTCACGACCACCAGTAGCGTATGACTGTGTGAGTGTGAATGCTTGATGGTTTCTGTGAAGCGCTTTGTGGAACAATGCTGATATACAGTTAAGAATGAGTCATTCGCTTTTGGTTTTTAAGAAAATGGTTTGTAAAGCTATTTTTGAAAACTACAAGGGTGAATAATACTGTATTTTTTTGCTATTTTCTTTTAGAATACTGTTTGAGTCTTAATTTTTGTAATTTTTGTTAAGAATATAGGACAGGCATATATAAGCATTATGCTTCAGTCTGTACCTTTTCAGTCACTGTAAAATCAAATATTGTTAAATTATGGTGTATATTGTATTGTGTGAGATGATGACTGAATAAACTACTACTACTACTACTACTACTACTACTACTACTACTACTACTACTACTACTACTACTACTACTTTGGGTGTTTTCAAAAGGCTAAAAAACGCTGTATGAATTCAAGACATTATTATTGATTGCTGATGTTCTTCTTATGCAGTTGACTCTGAGGAACGAGCACCCAGTCCAGCACAGCTGACCCTGAGGGGAGAGAGAGCGCCTAGTCCAGCACAGCTGACCCTGAGGGGAGAGAGAGGGCCCAGTCCAGCACAGCTGACCCTGAGGGGAGAGAGAGAGCCCAGTCCAGACAGACAGACAGACAGACAGACAGACAGACAGACAGACAGACAGACAGACAGACAGACAGACAGACAGACAGACAGACGGACGGACGGACGGACGGACGGACGGACGGACGGACGGACGGACGGACGGACGGACGGACGGACGGACAGACAGACAGACAGACAGACAGACAGACAGACAGACACATAGACACACACACAGACACACAGACACACAGACAGAGAGAGAGAGAGAGAGAGAGAGAGAGAGAGAGAGAGAGAGAGAGAGAGAGAGAGAGAGAGAGAGAGAGAGAGAGAGAGAGAGCGCCAAATTAAAGGACAATAAATCCAATCTAACTGAAATTGTGTAGCACAGACCTTTCTATGGATCAAAACCTCAATATTATTATGGTGTAGTTAATACTTCATGTATCCTTAATCCCTAGGCTAATGAGGCACTAAGATGTTAGTAAAAAAAAAACATATGCCAATGACAGGAAGTAACGGTATGTATGTGTGTGTGTGCACTGTGCATGAGTGCACATCTAGGGGCGGGGTGTAGATTTGGTCTCCCTGATGTTGACTCCTTAGCCACAGCCTTGGGTTGTTTAATACTGGACGAGTGTTTCATAACGGCCGTTGTGTGGGCCGGTTTCGGGGCCGGTGCGTGGGCCGGTGTGTGGGCTGGTGCGTCTGAATGTCCCGGGCTGAATTTGTGTCCCAGTCCGCCACTGACAATATTATTAAACAAGCGAGCTCTGTCATTGAAGTGGGAAAAGTGAGCATTAAACAGCAGCTCTGTCATTGAAGTGGGAAAAGTGATTCATGACTCAAGATCAGGGTGCGATCCAGGAGGGGAGCCCGGGGAGCTATAGCTCCCCTAGATCAGACATCAGCTCCCCTGCAAACTTGATTTGCGATTTTTTGGGGGGTCTCTAAATTACTGAAAATAAATGCTACTTTTGCCATGCATTTCTCATTTTTCTGTAATTTTCTGTATCATCATCGTGTATAATAATAAACGTATGCTATTTTGGATGTATGATTAATGATTTGCGCACTAATTCACACGTAATATGGCAACATGCATGCTATTCTTGCAATTACCATTCGGTGCGCAGCGGCGCTACGGCCTGCACGGCACTGTCGGCACACATCAAACTTGACCCGTATGTAACCTGTGCTGTGGCTGTTACTTGTTGACACAGACAGTGATCGTTTTGACAGCCAGTAAAATGTCTAAACGAAAACAAGTAAGCCTAACCAATTTTGGTTTCACGAAGACAGTGAAGCTGACAGAGCAGCAGGAGGCAGGAATCGGATCATCTACAGGCGCAATTACACCTGCGGCTGGTGCTGCTCCGGTGGCCGTGGGGACTATTATTAATATTACAATGATGGTGACGGTGCCGGCGCCGAAGAAGCTGGAGATGGGGGTAAGTCAGGAGTCTGAGAGATAATCATCTCTATCTAACTAAATAGATTTTTTTTTTATCATGGAATGTGCTGTGGAAGCCCCGTCCAGACGGACGGACGGTAAGTGAGTTGTCCTGAGCACTCCTGGCTGAGGGCTCACCCAAAGATCTTGCTATGGATCGCACACTGCTCAAGATGACTATGTGAAAAGCCACAATAGCATTAAACAGCAGCTCTGTCATTGAAGTGGGAAAAATGAGCATTAAACAGCAGCTCTGTCATTGAAGTGGGAAAAGTGAGCATTAAACAGCAGCTCTGTCATTGAAGTGGGAAAAGTGATTCTTGACTCAAGATGACTGTGTGAAAAGCGACAGCAGCATTAAACAGCAGCGTTTCTGCACTCAGAAGATGGCACGACAATATTATTAAACAAGAGCGCTCTGGCGTTGAAGTGGGAAAGCGGCAGTGAAGTCCATGCCGCGCACGCGTCAACACACAGGCAGCGGCAGAGGCAGAGGGGCGGATAGCGGCGTGGATCACGTGGCCGTCGCGGCCAATCAGGGGAACCCGGAAACCGAATTCCGTTGCGGAAGCGATACACGTGACCCTTTTTGGGAGCACATATCTGTGTGAAAAGCTCTTCTCCACCATGAACTTTAATAAGTCAAAGTACAGGTCCAAACTGACTGATGAGCATCTTCAAGCCATAATGAGGGTCTCAATTGCTTCCTCCCTCAAGCCAAATGTGGCTCAGCTGTGTAAGAAGAAGCGCTGCCAGGTCTCTGGCACCAAGGAGTAGGCAAGAGAAGCCTATGTTCTGAAGAACCGTTCATGAAGAACCGTTCATGTTCCGTTCATGTTCTGCAGAACCGTTCATGTTCCGTTCATGTTCTGAATAAAATGTTATTACTAAAGATTGGATCAGTTGTACTTTTTTTTTGAATACTTGAAACCCTTTTTTTGTGGAAAACTTTTTTGTGGAATATTTGATGCAGCCCAGCCTCACCCAGACTCTACCTCCAGCGGCCCCCAGGTAAATTGAGTTGGAGACCCCTGTTCTAGATGGAGGGGGCATGTATATGACTTCCTTGAATATGTGGTAGTTTTAGCAAACTAGTCTAAATCTAATCTATTTTCCAGAATCTCTTTCTTCCCTTGTATTGAACATGTCGTTTTTGGTGGGTGTAGCAACACACCACATTTTTTATTAATTATTTCCTTCCCTGTCTGGCTATCTCACACCCATGAATAAAACACATACAAACTGGGTAGTATAATTAGGTAAGCCATTTTCTGGCTCCAAAAAGCAAAACTAATTGATTCATCCAAGCTAATAAATAGATTATGACCCCGTTGTGACATCATAAACAACAATAATTCTGAACAGATTTTGTTTAGGCTTGTTGATCTGAAGACTTCAAGCCAAATGGCTAGGAATACATAAGTAATTTTCCCTGAGCGCCTAGATAACATTTCTGATTACATTACATACATTACAGTGCAATGTATTCCAAACAAAACCTGATTCCAAACCAAATTAATTCCACACTCATGGCCTGAAATTACCATTTGATTCAATGACAGTCGAATGAAGATGAGAGCCTAATTAGAAAAAAACAGCGTGGGCACACACTGGCAGAGTCGAAGGGGGGAGTGGTGTGAGTGTGTGTGTGTGTGTGTGTCTGTGTGTGTGTGTGTGTGTGTGTGTGTGTGTGTGTGTGTGTGTGTGTGTGTGTGTGTGTGTGTGTGTGTGTGTGTGTGTGTGTGTGTGTGTGTGTGTGTGTGTGTGTGTGTGTGTGTGTGTGTTTGGGGTGGTGTTAGATATCTGCCGCTACCTGAAGTAAATGTTTGTATGATAACATACTGTTGAAGTTGAGCATTGTGCAGTGATACAGTCTGGAGTACCTGCACCAATTCCCTGCCAATAATAGATGACCGGGAGGGAGGGATAAAAAGACAGAGAATGTGTGACCAGGCATAGACTTCAGGTCTTATCGAGAATTCTTAAAACAAAAAAACATGATATGAAAGTACAGGTTCATACCTTTAAAATAAGCCATCACTTGTACAAATTGGGCAGATACTCTATGGGCTAGATCCACAAAGAATGGATTGCACGGTGCTTATTGCACCCTTACTTACAATTAATTCTCCCTGATGTTGACTCCTTAGCCACAGCCTTGGGTTGTTTAATACTGGACGAGTGTTTCATAACGGCCGTTGTGTGGGCCGGTTTCGGGGCCGGTGCGTGGGCCGGTGTGTGGGCTGGTGCGTCTGAATGTCCCGGGCTGAATTTGTGTCCCAGTCCGCCACTGACAATATTATTAAACAAGCGAGCTCTGTCATTGAAGTGGGAAAAGTGAGCATTAAACAGCAGCTCTGTCATTGAAGTGGGAAAAGTGATTCATGACTCAAGATGACTATGTGAAAAGCCACAATAGCATTAAACAGCAGCTCTGTCATTGAAGTGGGAAAAATGAGCATTAAACAGCAGCTCTGTCATTGAAGTGGGAAAAGTGAGCATTAAACAGCAGCTCTGTCATTGAAGTGGGAAAAGTGATTCTTGACTCAAGATGACTATGTGAAAAGCGACAGCAGCATTAAACAGCAGCGTTTCTGCACTCAGAAGATGGCACGACAATATTATTAAACAAGAGCGCTCTGGCGTTGAAGTGGGAAAGCGGCAGTGAAGTCCATGTCGCGCGCGCGTCAACACACAGGCAGCGGCAGAGGCAGAGGGGCGGATAGCGGCGTGGGTCACGTGGCCGTCGCGGCCAATCAGGGGAACCCGGAAACCGAATTCCGTTGCGGAAGCGATACACGCGACCCCTTCTCCTTCGATGTGCAAGATGCCCCTCCTGTGCTTCAAATGGAGCTCATTGACATGCAGTGCAATTCTGAACTCAAAGCCAAGTTCAAGGAGGTGAGTGGAAAAGCAGACAAGCTTGGACAATTTTTTAATGAATTGCCCCCCACCTTCCCTGAGCTTTCCAGGATGTTCAAGCGGACCATGTGCCTTTTTGGGAGCACATATCTGTGTGAAAAGCTCTTCTCCACCATGAACTTTAATAAGTCAAAGTACAGGTCCAAACTGACTGATGAGCATCTTCAAGCCATAATGAGGGTCTCAATTGCTTCCTCCCTCAAGCCAAATGTGGCTCAGCTGTGTAAGAGGAAGCGCTGCCAGGTCTCTGGCACCAAGGAGTAGGCAAGAGAAGCCTATGTTCTGAAGAACCGTTCATGTTCTGAAGAACCGTTCATGTTCCGTTCATGTTCTGCAGAACCGTTCATGTTCCGTTCATGTTCTGAATAAAATGTTATTACTAAAGATTGGATCAGTTGTACTTTTTTTTTGAATACTTGAAACCCTTTTTTTGTGGAAAACTTTTTTGTGGAATATTTGATGCGGCCCAGCCTCACCCAGACTCTACCTCCAGCGGCCCCCAGGTAAATTGAGTTTGAGACCCCTGTTCTAGATGGAGGGGGCATGTATATGACTTCCTTGAAAATGTGGTAGTTTTAGCAAACTAGTCTAAATCTAATCTATTTTCCAGAATCTCTTTCTTCCCTTGTATTGAACATGTCGTTTTTGGTGGGTGTAGCAACACACCACATTTTTTATTAATTATTTCCTTCCCTGTCTGGCTATCTCACATCCATGAATAAAACACATACAAACTGGGTAGTATAATTAGGTAAGCCATTTTCTGGCTCCAAAAAGCACAACTAATTGATTCATCCAAGCTAATAAATAGCTTATGACCCCGTTGTGACATCATAAACAACAATAATTCTGAACAGATTTTGTTTAGGCTTGTTGATCTGAAGACTTCAAGCCAAATGGCTAGGATTACATAAGTAATTTTCCCTGAGCGCCTAGATAACATTTCTGATTACATTACATACATTACAGTGCAATGTATTCCAAACAAAACCTGATTCCAAACCAAATTAATTCCACACTCAGGATTAGCAAGGCTGTTCACCCTCTCCTCTCATCATCAACAGCCAGTGCTGAAGGTGGGAAGAAACTGCAAAACAGGAAGCAACGTCAAAACAGGATGCAATTGGAATTAGGCTTCCAATTGTTTCTGCAATGGTCTCATTTGTTTACTGTATGTATACCAAGCTATCACAACTAATATGACAATTATATTTGTTGAAAATTCCCCTAGTAGTAATTTTAAGGTAATTATATAAAGCTGTGTTTTACCTATTTATGACACATCAAAAATACAAATATCTACAAAAGAGAGATAGATATAGACAGAAAAATAGAGGTAGAAACAGACAGAAACAAAGAGAGACATGGAGGGAGCTATGTAAAGACATCCAGTTGGTTGTCACTGTTCATTGTTATTCATGGTGTAGCACTTGGCAGGTGAAGAGAGCCTTCTCACCCGGGCCACATGCTCATGGCCTGAAATTACCATTTGATTCAATGACAGTCGAATGAAGATGAGAGCCTAATTAGAAAAAACAGCGTGGGCACACACTGGCAGAGTCGAAGGGGGGAGTGGTGTGTGTGTGTGTGTGTGTGTGTGTGTGTGTGTGTGTGTGTGTGTGTGTGTGTGTGTGTGTGTGTGTGTGTGTGTGTGTGTGTGTGTGTGTGTGTGTGTGTGTGTGTGTGTGTGTGTGTGTGTGTGTGTGTGTGTGTGTGTGGGGTGGTGTTAGATATCTGCCGCTACCTGAAGTAAATGTTTGTATGATAACATACTGTTGAAGTTGAGCTTTGTGCAGTGATACAGTCTGGAGTACCTGCACCAATTCCCTGCCAATAATAGATGACCGGGAGGGAGGGATAAAGAGACAGAGAATGTGTGACCAGGCATAGACTTCAGGTCTTATCGAGAATTCTTAAAACAAAAAAACATGATATGAAAGTACAGGTTCATACCTTTAAAATAAGCCATCACTTGTACAAATTGGGCAGATACTCTATGGGCTAGATCCACAAAGAATGGATTGCACGGTGCTTATTGCACCCTTACTTACAATTCATTCTCCCTGATGTTGACTCCTTAGCCACAGCCTTGGGTTGTTTAATACTGGACGAGTGTTTCATAACGGCCGTTGTGTGGGCCGGTTTCGGGGCCGGTGCGTGGGCCGGTGTGTGGGCTGGTGCGTCTGAATGTCCCGGGCTGAATTTGTGTCCCAGTCCGCCACTGACAATATTATTAAACAAGCGAGCTCTGTCATTGAAGTGGGAAAAGTGAGCATTAAACAGCAGCTCTGTCATTGAAGTGGGAAAGGTGATTCATGACTCAAGATGACTATGTGAAAAGCCACAATAGCATTAAACAGCAGCTCTGTCATTGAAGTGGGAAAAATGAGCATTAAACAGCAGCTCTGTCATTGAAGTGGGAAAAGTGAGCATTAAACAGCAGCTCTGTCATTGAAGTGGGAAAAGTGATTCTTGACTCAAGATGACTGTGAAAAGCGACAGCAGCATTAAACAGCAGCGTTTCTGCACTCAGAAGATGGCACGACAATATTATTAAACAAGAGCGCTCTGGCGTTGAAGTGGGAAAGCGGCAGTGAAGTCCATGTCGCGCGCGCGTCAACACACAGGCAGCGGCAGAGGCAGAGGGGCGGATAGCGGCGTGGGTCACGTGGCCGTCGCGGCCAATCAGGGGAACCCGGAAACCGAATTCCGTTGCGGAAGCGATACACGCGACCCCTTCTCCTTCGATGTGCAAGATGCCCCTCCTGTGCTTCAAATGGAGCTCATTGACATGCAGTGCAATTCTGAACTCAAAGCCAAGTTCAAGGAGGTGAGTGGAAAAGCAGACAAGCTTGGACAATTTTTTAATGAATTGCCCCCCACCTTCCCTGAGCTTTCCAGGATGTTCAAGCGGACCATGTGCCTTTTTGGGAGCACATATCTGTGTGAAAAGCTCTTCTCCACCATGAACTTTAATAAGTCAAAGTACAGGTCCAAACTGACTGATGAGCATCTTCAAGCCATAATGAGGGTCTCAATTGCTTCCTCCCTCAAGCCAAATGTGGCTCAGCTGTGTAAGAGGAAGCGCTGCCAGGTCTCTGGCACCAAGGAGTAGGCAAGAGAAGCCTATGTTCTGAAGAACCGTTCATGTTCTGAAGAACCGTTCATGTTCCGTTCATGTTCTGCAGAACCGTTCATGTTCCGTTCATGTTCTGAATAAAATGTTATTACTAAAGATTGGATCAGTTGTACTTTTTTTTTGAATACTTGAAACCCTTTTTTGTGGAAAACTTTTTTGTGGAATATTTGATGCGGCCCAGCCTCACCCAGACTCTACCTCCAGCGGCCCCCAGGTAAATTGAGTTTGAGACCCCTGTTCTAGATGGAGGGGGCATGTATATGACTTCCTTGAAAATGTGGGAGTTTTAGCAAACTAGTCTAAATCTAATCTATTTTCCAGAATCTCTTTCTTCCCTTGTATTGAACATGTCGTTTTTGGTGGGTGTAGCAACACACCACATTTTTTATTAATTATTTCCTTCCCTGTCTGGCTATCTCACATCCATGAATAAAACACATACAAACTGGGTAGTATAATTAGGTAAGCCATTTTCTGGCTCCAAAAAGCACAACTAATTGATTCATCCAAGCTAATAAATAGCTTATGACCCCGTTGTGACATCATAAACAACAATAATTCTGAACAGATTTTGTTTAGGCTTGTTGATCTGAAGACTTCAAGCCAAATGGCTAGGAATACATAAGTAATTTTCCCTGAGCGCCTAGATAACATTTCTGATTACATTACATACATTACAGTGCAATGTATTCCAAACAAAACCTGATTCCAAACCAAATTAATTCCACACTCAGGATTAGCAAGGCTGTTCACCCTCTCCTCTCATCATCAACAGCCAGTGCTGAAGGTGGGAAGAAACTGCAAAACAGGAAGCAACGGCAAAACAGGAAGCAATTGGAATTAGGCTTCCAATTGTTTCTGCAATGGTCTCATTTGTTTACTGTATGTATACCAAGCTATCACAACTAATATGACAATTATATTTGTTGAAAATTCCCCTTGTAGTAATTTTAAGGTAATTATATAAAGCTGTGTTTTACCTATTTATGACACATCAAAAATACAAATATCTACAAAAGAGAGATAGATATAGACAGAAAAATAGAGGTAGAAACAGACAGAAACAAAGAGAGACATGGAGGGAGCTATGTAAAGACATCCAGTTGGTTGTCACTGTTCATTGTTATTCATGGTGTAGCACTTGGCAGGTGAAGAGAGCCTTCTCACCCGGGCCACATGCTCATGGCCTGAAATTACCATTTGATTCAATGACAGACGAATGAAGATGAGAGCCTAATTAGAAAAAAACTGCGTGGGCACAGACTGGCAGAGTCGAAGGGGGGAGTGGTGTGTGTGTGTGTGTGTGTGCGTGTGTGTGTGTGTGTGTGTGTGTGTGTGTGTGTGTGTGTGTGTGTGTGTGTGTGTGTGTGTGTGTGTGTGTGTGTGTGTGTGTGTGTGTGTGTGTGTTTGGGGTGGTGTTAGATATCTGCCGCTACCTGAAGTAAATGTTTGTATGATAACATACTGTTGAAGTTGAGCATTGTGCAGTGATACAGTCTGGAGTACCTGCACCAATTCCCTGCCAATAATAGATGACCGGGAGGGAGGGATAAAGAGACAGAGAATGTGTGACCAGGCATAGACTTCAGGTCTTATCGAGCAATCTTAAAAAAAATTACATGATATGAAAGTACAGGTTCATACCTTTAAAATAAGCCATCACTTGTACAAATTGGGCAGATACTCTATGGGCTAGATCCACAAAGAATGGATTGCACGGTGCTTATTGCACCCTTACTTACAATTCATTATGAATTGAAAATGGGGGACCCTGTTGTAAATAAGACGAAAGTCTTTCTCTGGTCTGCATCCCCTCAGACCAGGCTGCAGAAACAAATTAGTGGGGAGGCATAACATGTTCTCGGGGGGGCACAATGGTTTTTCAACACAGGTTCCCTTTTATACATTTCAGCTGGGACAGCGGCGCTGTGGCTTGCTTGGCGCTGCCCACGGTGCTGAACTAAACAGCAGAGAGGCAATTGAAAAATCTAATTTCTCTCTATCTTAAGAACTTTCACTTATACAAAAACAGACTGAATGGATATATATAACAGACCTGCTGGGGCAGCGGACTGAGAGCAGGGGACACAAACAGGCTGGATAAGATGGTCAAGAAGGCCAGTGGCGTGGTTGGGGTGGAGCTGGACTCTAGCAAGGGTGGCGGAGAGGAGGAACTTTGCTAAGCTCCAGGCCATCAGGGAAAAACCCCTCCCACCCACTATACACAGACTTGGCTGACAGGAGGAGCATGTTATAGGCTCACACTACCTAAATGCAGCACTGCACGGCACAGGAAGTCCTTCATTCCGACAGCCATCAGACTATACAATGCATCACTGTGCCTCACTGCATCACTGAGCACAGAGTGACAATTAACATCTTACTGGACTCTTACTTTTTAAACAGCACTGTGCATTATTACACCTACTGTAGACTTCAGTATATTTTTACTGTATTTATTTACTGTATATTTTATTCTACTTTTATTCTATTTCATTTTATTCTATTCTTAGGCCATTTTTATTTGTGACTTGTTCTGTCTAAATGTTTAATGTTGAGTGATTTGCAGTGTCAAATTTCCCTCAGGATAATACATTTATATTCTATTCTATTCTATATCTTTGAAAAGTCTCCATTTATTCAACACTTCTGAATTCACTGACAAACTGAACTGAACTGACAAAAATAAGGTGCATAAAAAAGCAAACTAAATTCTTTCACCATCATAAGTAGAGAGGCAAGCGGTGTTTGGGGACAGAGTGAAATCTTCTTAAAACACTGCCCCTCCACTCATTCCTGAACTTTTTTGTTAAGTCCTTCTCAAATGACAACTGAATTAAATTGGCCTTAGTTGCGTCAATGAAGCATACTAAGGCGATTCGAAACTGGCCACCGTAAATGCCCAAAACCCCCACCACCTCCTAATAGACAGTCTCCTCCCCACCGCATGTATATATCCCCTCCCCGCCGTATGTATATTTCTCTCCCACCCACCCACCCCCTCCTAATGTACAGTCCCTTCCCCATCATTATGTATATACTCTGTCAGGATCTAGGGGTAACAGTACTGTATATTTGAATACCGTTTATGTCACAAATGTATCAGTACTAAATACCTATATGTCCCTATGCCATAAATGTCATGTATGTTGTGTATGTCATAAATGTCTATATGAATTGAAAATGGGGGACCCTGATGGAAACAAGACTAACGTCTTTCTCAGGTCTGCATCCCCTTAACAATTGTATGTATTGAGCCGTACTGTATTGTACCCATTCTGCAATCTGTTAAATAAAGTTTTCATTCATTCATTCATTCATTCATGTTCTGTAAAGACGTTCTTGAGGGTAGAAAACAAATTATCACAGAGTGCCGTGCTAGCTTCAGTAGTGTTGTTGTTGACATCAGTGCCCACTAGGGCTGTCCCCGACGAAGGATTTGGATAGTTGACTTTGATTAAAAAAAAAAAAAAAAAAAAAACGTTTTTTTTTTCTTTTCTTTTTGGGTGGGCACAGCTGACTCAGTGGGCGGGCCCGGCCCCCTAATCAGTGGTGCAGTGCTGGTATAACTCGGTATAACGGCGTTATACGTCGGTCACTGAGGCTGAAGTACGCGCAATCGCTTTTTACATGGCATTATCCAACCGGACTCCCGGAGAAGCATGCAGCTGCAGAGCCGCAGAGCCAGCGGCGCTCTCTGGGCCGCGCGCTGACGGCCGCGCTGTGAGGCAATAGTATCCAGCTGCAGGACGAGAGCAGCCAAAAAAAACTGTGCATGCGCGCGCACGCGCGCACGCGCACACGCGTGGAGCGTTTGACCTACTGTCAATTTGCCACTGCACCACTGCCCCTAATGCCCGTGTATTGAGCCGTACTGTATTGTACCCATTCTGCAATCTGTTAATAACACTTTCATTCAATCAATCACCGCACAGGTGCTTTGCAATCCATTATTTGTGGATCTAGCCCTCCGTCTTATGAACCGCGCCGGTAACATGGCAATGGTGATACACATACTTCTGTCTCAAGACTTAGTCCTGCATGTATCAACAAATGCGCATGTTGGTATGAATTTATGTGTGCCATTATTACTATCAACTGTAATAATTGTGGAATATTACTATAATGAGCTGTATGTGTATGAACCAAGCATCACACTGTAATGTACCTGTACTTTATACCACCTGACAATAAATTACTACTAACTATGATACACAATACCTATGTCAGAGCCACAGGCCTCAAAAGAACTGGAGCCATCTCTTAACCTCTTAAGCCATATTTTCAGAAAATCCGCCTAAAAATACATAAATGGAAGATTGCTCCACTTCTACAAGGGCCATTTGCATGTGCTTGGTATCTAGGGACATATATGGATATCAGGGAATGTATTCCCAGTCTCAGAAATATTGTGTCTTTTACTAAATTGTAATGAACCATTGAATTTTTTTTTTTAATTTAATGTTTGACGGTGAATAACACCATGCTAAAAATGACCAGACAGGAAAGACTGCCACTGAGCTCGTTCAGCACCTTCTTGAGATCACATGTACAAAAAATCGAAGGAAATTAATAAAGGGAAGATGATTAAACATAAGGTTTTGTAGATACAGTACTGAATTCTCCCATCCGGACCAATGCAATTTGAAATATTATTATAGAATATAGAATAGCAGGATTATAAATTACCTTATTATAGCCAATTCGCACATTTATGGATTGTGTCAAATCTTATCTTTCAAATGCCAGAGTTCAATTTGGATTTAGTATCACCAGGCATGCATAAGAAGAGATAATGATATATACTGTATGTACAGCAGACCACGTGAGCGGATCGGCGCGGCCGAGAAATCCGCTCTTCGCTCTTTAAAGCTTGGTCCGCTCCGCTAATCACTCATGTTGACCCCGCCCCCAAGTCGCTCTCCGCTCGCTCCCCGCTCACATTGAATCGAGCGCTCCCCGCTCCCCGCGCCAGATCGATCTGCAGTTTTTTTTCTTCTTTTTTTGGAGCATGGTGTAAATGAGCTCAAACTACAACAGTCTACACCCCCTGGGCCCCTTAACAATTGTTTGTATTGAGCCGCATTGTAATTGTAGCCATTCTGCAATGTTAAATAACGTTGTTTATCCATTCACTATCTCTATTAAGCGATGATAGGCTAGCCGAGCCACAATGCTATGGTCGCTGCCATTAACGTTAGCATGTAAGCTAACGTCAACAACAATGGCGTCGATATACTTTTTCTAACTGGAGTGAGTGTGGGCGTCTCTACAGTGACAAAGCCTGAACGAACAGCCTATCACAGGTTCACCCTTCTCATTGGTTGAAAATGGCCTTCATGTTTGTACATCGCCATCTGTTGCTTTGGCATTGTACTGCATGTATATATTACATCAGTGTTAAACCACTGTGAGCGGCCTGGAGTGGATTGGAGCGGAGGAGAACTCTCGCTCCGGACGTCACGCCGACTCATTTTAAAACCCACTCCTCGCTCACGTCAAAACCGGCCGCTCCGCGCCCCGCGCCGCTCACGCTCCGATCCGCTCACATGCACTGATGTACAGTAGGTTTATTATTCTGGCCAGAGTGCCGCCATTTTTAAACTAATTTAAAATCTGATTGTTGCTACATGCTAAAAATATGGGAGACAAACTAACTGCGCTCCAATATATGCCAATAACGTTACATTTTGTGGTTTATTATCCCGAGTAATAAGAGATATTAAAAAGATTTATACAGAAGCCATTTGCTTTGTTTGACCTAGAGGCCTCTGGGTAGGGTGTTTTTGAAAAATTCCAACGCTCATTGAAAGCTCTCGATGTCCTCTTCAAAATGTCAACAAAACTACAATTCCCAATGGATTTAAAAAAAAATTGCAGACTTTCGCAAACTAAACAGAAAAACTAAAACTAAAATCTATCTATTAACACTTTAACCTATGGGTAAACTAACATATTGATGATAATATACATTATAACTGCTGTTTTGACATGGTTATGATGTTTATACTTGAATACGTTTGATAACTTGATTTATGACGTGATGTAATTTGTGGTCCACCCCCGGACCGCACAGGCGGAAGAGGTTAAGAGTTTAAAAGTGAGTGTGTGCATGTGGATGTGTGTGCAATGAGTGTAGATGATGGGTTGTTACATGGAGTCATGAATCCAAAGCCTTCCTTCAGTGTACAGTTATATTCTGTTTAGCTTAATGTGCTTAAACATTGGTCGCCAAAATCGCTTTTCAGCGTTATTGCCCACCATGCGTTGACCGCCAACATCGCTGTACAGCGTTTTTTAGATCAATATTTCATTTTTTCACCATGGCATTCATAATTCATCCAGCCAACTTCCGGACTCCAGCGGGACCCTAGATGTGATTGCAACGGCTCAATACCGCCGCCTGGTGGATGGTCGGGCGAGTTACACTCTCGCAAAAACCGGAAGTGTCATCGGTGCATCGAGGAAATTCCTCCGGCAAGTCACATCTAGCTACGGGACTCCTGACAGACACTATAGTACATCGCTGCCATAACGCAATAATCGATATTCAGCGTTTATTGCGCTATACAAACCGGAAATAGATGTAGGTGATCGGCGTTGAATAATTGGGATATTTTTCCGCCAGTCTCATCGGCCCACGGTAAGAGGACAGTAACGTTATTTTCAGCCCGTTTCCTTGTTTGCAATCAGTCTGATCAATATATCCACCCATACTACATAAAGCGTACGGTTATGTATATAACCATAGTTATATGAGCATAGTGACGCTCTGCGTCTACTGCAATACTCTTCCATATCAGTATTAGCACTGAATAAATTTTCACATGCACCTTTACATACCTTTACATCTGCCTGGCCACACCCCCATCCGCTCATCTACATAAGCAGGGGTGTGGCCATACTAACAGCTCCTTCCCAAGTCTTTCACCACAAAGGCAAGACCACGGGGTCCTCAGTGAGTCCGACACAGAGCGTCACTATGCTCATATAACTATGGTTATATACATAACCATACGTTATATATCGCATAGCTCCGCTCTGCGTCTACTGCAATACAGGAGCTGAGCAGAGCGTAAGCTCGACAAATGTAGCCGCTGAGGCCCCCCACAACCATCAGAACCGGGGAGGACCCGAGCCCCCGGACCCCCCTAGCGGAGGACGGGAGGGTATCGTATCCGACTGTGCAAAGAGGAGTTTAGCAACTCAAACGCACAGGGTGAGCAGACCGTGGGACTTACCCACGACTACACAAACGCGCAACCCAACGAACGGAAGGAACAAAACCCCCGTTACAACCCCTAATATCACGGGGTCAAGAGCAAAAGCCCAACCCCGTGGCAAGGCCGTAGCAGCGGAGCGCGAAGGACGACCCAGACCCAGGAAGGGACTGGACCCCCCCGGAAAAGGGGGCCTGGAGAGGCCAACGATGCTACAGCATCGATACCCCACCAGGCGGTCACTAGTGACACCACCCCCCACATCGCCAGCGTAGTGCACCATGTTGCAGCCTC
This sequence comes from Notolepis coatsorum, assembly GCF_963971535.1. NCBI lineage: Eukaryota > Metazoa > Chordata > Actinopteri > Aulopiformes > Paralepididae > Notolepis > Notolepis coatsorum. The sequence goes on along the minus strand of NC_140175.1, from coordinate 58,788,064 downwards.
GACAAAAACCCCTGGACTCTCTAGAGGGGCCGAGGCAGAGAAGACTGACATGATTGGCAGACGTCATGAAAGGTGCGGGGGCACACTCACAGGTAGACAGGACCAAACCCGGCCTCCCCCGAGAGTTGACTCCGCTACCAACACACCAGGTAACCAACCACCCCCTTGGTTCTAACATGAGGCGGTTGTTCCTATAACCCCCCAAGAAAAAACTCCAAAACACAACTGCGGGTATACACTGGCTATACCGCAGTACAAGTGTTTCAGTTTTCAAAAAGGGGTTAACTCAGGCCAACGGGTCGACGAAAACTATTTCGAACCCGGGCCCAGCGGACCGGGACGTACACAGGGATGCCAGAGGAGTTCTACAAGAACCAACTCAACAGCCCCCTCCCAGCCCTGCCTAAGCAGGAGAAGAGAGGGGTGAAAAATAATGGAGAAGGACCAGGCTCCTTCAGCACAGCGCAAGGTACAACACAACATGGACCAAGCAACAGTGAGGGGTAACACGTAGTAACACAACCACGAACACCTCCATAACGTCAAACCCTGCAACGCCCGGGCCGACCCGGCATTTCAACCCCCCCCCCCCCCCGACAAAAGCACAAGTCCCTCAGGGTACCAGAACAGCAGATCTGACCTGGTCCGGCGCGACCAGAATCAGTCCCGTGCCCTAATCCCCAGTCCCAGGAGGGGGGTAGGTACGCGTGTCGATCCAAAACATTATAGAGGGCGCCACCCAGACGGTCCCTTTCGTACCACGCCCGGTGGCCCACCCCAAGGGCGTGAGACCCCTCTACCAATGCTTTGATCTATTCTGTTAACATCCCACAGATATGATGAGAATTCGTAGAGACAAGCCTAGTACACTGGCGCTCGGAAGAGACAAACTCCATCCCAGTTGCCCCATAAAAACGCTGTTTCAATGATGAGCAACCAAGGCGCGCAAGCCCATGCGTGGTTCCTATCAGAAGCACCCAGGGCCAGCACTATGTACACGTCGAGACCCAAAACATATCAATGGACATTCTAACAAGAACCCAGATACCGTTCCTCCAAGCCGCCTGGGAGAACGACAAGAAGCCGCTTTTTTTCACAGAAAAAAATACGGACATGGGTCCCATACGACGCGGATGAGGGAAAACAACACCCCGTCAACCATGCTCCATAAAAGAGGGGACGGGGAGCGACGTACCCTATGGCGGGGGGAAACCCATGACTCAACAGACCATTACAGGCGAGGAGTCAGGGAACTCCCTAAACAATACCCTGTCAACCTGCTTCATAATGGAGGGGACGGGGAACCCCCAGAGAGACTTCCCACGTGAGCAATAAATTGAAAAGACATATTGCAACATTGAGCTATGTAACAATTGGACTAGGACTCTCCGAGGAGGAGGCTCTGAAACTCTGAGGAGGCTCCCTCACTGAGAGGGAGGCTCTGAACTCACTGAGGAGGCTCTGAAACTCCCTGAGGAGGAGGCTCTGACCAAATATACACACTACTAGTAGGGAGCAGAGCAGAAGAACAAATTGTCTCTATTGCGTTGCATCACCCACCAAGCTCAATACACATACAACAGAGCAGAACTTCTTTTTAAGTTCTACTCACCTTGACAATCTGAGGAGGAGGCTCTGAAACTCTGAGGAAGCTCCCTCACTGAGAGGGAGGGTCTGAACTCACAGGAGGCTTTGAAACTCCGTGAGGAGAAGGCTCTGAAACTCCCTGTAACAGAGGTCCACAACATGGAGCCTGAATAACTCACGGAAGTCTCACAACCAATAGAAACGCACCCAGTGACGTACTCTATGGTGGGGGGAATTCCGTGGCCCACCGCCCAATATGGCGTGGGACCAGGAAACTCCCCCCTCCCTACCCTGTGACGCGCTGATCCAGCAACGTGACAGGAAGCCCGAAGGACAGGAGGTTTTTACCCCTGACCAATCAGAAAAAGGGGAGGAAGGTTTTACCAGTTCACCCCCTCATGACCCCTCACCCCTGATACGATGCAATGACAAAGCAGAGCCATGACACCAGTCATAGCGTGCTACATGAAGCGTTAACAGCTTCACATAGACTCATGTGCGAACTTGCCATCTGAATTTTTACACCTTTCCTAAAGGAAGAAAAACACAGACCAAGAGAGGGCCCCTTTAAGGGCCCTGGTACAAGAGTTTACACATGTGACTTCTGTAGGCCAACACCTAACCCAGTTGTGGATCTTAACGACACACACAACCCTCCATCACAACAAAAAAGGCAAAAGTACACTCTCACTACCGTAAGAGGAATGCCATTTTTCATAACGAGAGAAGACACAAGTCCTCGATTAAGTACTGGCCATAGGCCTTGCTAAGTCCACATGACAGTGACCAAACAATCTTTTCTAGAAAAAAATGGCTTCTCTAAGCAGGAGCACAACCCCAGCAGAAGCTGAGGGGTTCCACCGTATCCCCACAAACATAGTGAAACAATATATTGTAAACAAAATCATGTTTGAGGGGAGGGGGGGGGGCAGGGGAAAACCGGGGGGAGCACCCCTCACCACCTTACCCCTGATACGACTCGGTTGAACAGGTACAGCCCTGTTAATATGTGAACACGCCACCTGTTTATTGTCATCACAAGCTGAGAGAGGGACTCACCCCTCAATCACATACCACTATGCATAGCTTTGCAGGGTTATTAACCCAGCCAGTTGTGAGCTCAACTAATGTTACATGAACACACAACTTCTCATCATACAACAAAACCAGTTCATTTTTACTTACGTAAAAAACAACGCCGTTTTCTAGGTAGAGAGAAAGCTATACTACCGATCTAGACAATTCACACACAACACATGTCGCATCCCCAAATGTAGTGAAGCAACATACGTTTTGGAAAAAAACATCGTTATTACAAAACATTCAGAAGGGAAGGAAGGAAGAGGCGTTAAGTGTCCAAAGGACCCTTACCTGCACCAACGAACGCAGGCTGAGAGGACCGCCACACTGGTCTCCATGTTGACGAAGGTCCTCGCTGGTGGGGCAAAAGAAGCTAAGACGCCCCCCTCCAACAGCCGATCATGGTGCAGGGCCGACTACATCCTCTGTCAAAGATGATGTCGTAGTCAGAGTGTTATGGCCTGCTATTCTCACGGCTAATGTTCAACGGTGAAGCATAAGCTAACAGCTAACTCCAGGTTAACTGGTAGCATCAGGCTAACGTTCCCAGCCGAGCGAGCATACAGAGCTAGCGTCGCAGCTAACAGCTAACTGGTTAACAGGTAGCACAACCCAGCTAGAACGCAAGCCAAGCAGCTATCACCGAAACTGTACAACGAGAGAACACAATATAGGCCAACACTTCAGACAGCCGCCGTCTGTCCCTCTCCTCATCCGAAGAGAGAAGAGGAAATAAGTCAACACAGTCTTCAGAACGGTGATCAACAGACACAGCGGTGCCGGCACAATCCCCTCATGGGCTGCAGCCGACTAGAGTGTGGAGGAATTCTTATAACGAAAACACCAAACCCACTTCCCTCGCGCTGGGTAACTTTCATCTTGAAAGGTGGGGCCTCGCACGGTGACAGAGAGTATCCGTTCGTCCAGAGATCCGGGGGTTTGAACCGCAGATTCGGACATGGTCCCAGGCAAATAGAGCTCCCGATGAGGAGCTCATGTAGCGTGGGCGTCAAACCAGAACCCTCTCCACGCCGCTAAGAGGCAGCAAAAAGGGTACTGGCCTGGAGCCGGCTTTCGTAAGTCGTGTAGCCATTCCCCCCATAGCAACACAACTGGCGCTCGCATATCAAAACCATCACTCACCCGGAGAGGCAGCTAGTTCTCACAACAGCCTCTCAAGCAAAGTCCAACTGCAGCAGCAGAGGTAATACCTGTCCAGCTGCAGCTTGGAGGAATGCAGGTGGGGATTAGGCCAGCGACGTGAACCCCTTATACGAAAATGCCGGTGGAGGTCAGAATGATCATCATCTTCTAGACACCCCAGTGGTAGAGCCATATGAAATCCGCGATCACAGAATCGCGGAATTGAGCAATAAAAATGGAATCAACTGTAAAAAAAATAAAAATAAAAATAAAAGAATTATAATATTTATTTGTATTATTATGTTGTGGGACTTGTACAGCACTTTGTTCAACTTTGTCAGTGCTGTAAAGTTTAAACCTTTTTAAATCTTAGACAAACAAAACACTTTGCTTTCATGAAATATTGTAAGCCGTCATTTGAGGCTTTATAAAAGCAGCACAATGAACACAAATCTGTCAGTGCCGAGTCCGACCTCATCTTAAATAACAAACAGCATTGCTTGTTGTAATTAACAAAGAGAGGCAGCGTTGATTTAGCAAAGAAAATATATATATATCATTTATATTTTTATATTTTTTAATAATCACATTTTATTTTCATATTTGAATCCCATGCCCATCGAACGAAGCTTCGAAGTATTTAAGACAGCCCTATTAAATGGACTGTTATATCTTATTAAATTGTGGACATTTATTCATTCCCACTTATTAGACACTATTTCTGATGGTAAAATAAGCGTACAAAGCAAAATACAGAATTCTGAAATATTAAAACGAAAAAAACAGAATTTGGAAAAAAATTCAATGGAATTTGGAAAAAAATTTAACTGATTTCATATGGCTCTACCCAGTGGCGAAGACATTATCGCTGTATTTCCTCGAAAATGGTGAGAGAGAAAACAAAGATATAATGTCAACGTAGCTCCTTCATCGTAGCTCCTATTCCTTTCTTCAATATTTCAGCAATCTCAAACTGTGGTACATGCAGGCACTTGCCGTGGTGAAAACTAAAGAAGGAGCTGTTAGTATGGCCCCACCCCTGCTTATGTAGAGGAGCGGATGGGGGTGTGGCCAGGCAGATGAGGTATGTAAAGGTGCACGTGAAGATCTATTCAGTGCTAATACTGATATGGAAGAGTATTGCAGTAGATGCAGAGCGGAGCTATATAACCGTTACTGATGATCAAGGAATTATAAACGACCCCCCCCCCCCTTTCCTCCACGCATGATGAAGCACAATGTATACCGATCATATACATTTGAATTTTTTTATATTGCATGTATGGGAAAGAAACACCAATCGATAATCTATCATATGCGTTTGGGCCTATAACTAGCGTTTTTGGAATTACAGCAGAAAAGCTTAAAAACATACTTATATTCTCGAAGGTATTAACACAACAATGTATGAATGAAAAAGTATAACGTTCCCACATCCTGAACGATAGATAATCGATGTTGAATGGGCCATAGTAATGTCAATATAGCAATACAATTAAAAAAGTTATAGCCCTGCAAAAAAGGTAAACATCTCCATAGGCTTTTAACGGTGGCAGAGAGGGTACAAAGATGGGCACAACCCCCAGCGGTCAATGTGTTAATGTGAATAGATTCATACATATGCAAATTAATATGGCCTGCCCTACTGTAACGGGGTGCTATAGAGTTCACATGCCTTTCTTCAGCATAATAGCTGGCTCACATTATAGTGAGAGTTATACTCTCTGTTTAGCTTTGTGATGACTTGGGCTTTATCATCACAGAACTCTCTGATCTTGTGGAAAAGGTAGTTTTGTCTGGCGGAGTCCAGTCCAGGTGGCGGCAAATACTAATATTTCTTTACTACTATTCACTCAACACTGCTACACCCAAGTTTCAGCACTGTTTGATGATCAGTGTTACTCAGCTGTAAGAGTTGTACCCTTCCTGCTGACTTGTCGTACAGAAGTTGTAAGTCGCTTTTGATAAAAGCGTCAGCTAAATGTAAATATAAAGTGCTGGTAATGTAATGTAATGTACCCAACCTCCTCCAATGTACAGTTTCTACGTCAAATGTATATACTCTTTTTTCTGGACTCTTTTCGTATCACAAACAGTACTGTATTTGCAAATCTGGTATGTCATAAATGTATAGATGTAGCAGTACTGTCTATCTGTATGTCATGTATGTCATATATGTTACGATGAATTGAAAATGGGGGACCCTGATGTAAACAAGACGAAAGTCTTTCTCTGGTCTGCATCCCCTTAACAATTGTGTGTATTGAGCTGTACTGTACTGTACCCATTCTGCAATCTGTTAATAAAGTTTTCAATCAATCAATCAATCAATCAGTACTGTTTGATCTGTGGCAGTGGTTTGAAGTAAGGCCCCAGATGTTCTTGCCAGTTTGTCTGCACAATCACAGTGCCATTCTCGTTTCCCACTAGCTGTGGTATGTTCATGTCACGGGTGTGTGTGTGTGTGTGTGTGTGTGTGTGTGTGTGTGTGTGTGTGTGTGTGTGTGTGTGTGTGTGTGTGTGTGTGTGTGTGTGTGTGTGTGTGTGTGTGTGTGTGTGTGTGTGTGTGTGTGTGTGTGTGTCTGTATGTGTGTGTGCTGATGTACCTGCGGGACCCTGAGAGGAGGACACGCCCAGCGATGGTCCTGATGAGGACCTAGATGCTTACCTGGCCGTTTTAACAGGCAAGTGCATATCCGACTGTTATATGTATTGGAATCTCCTATCGCAGTACTGCGCCATACTGTCCCTTCTTCTCTGCTTAGATGAGGTCCATGGAGTCCCGGTGAGAGCGTGGGGAGCCGTCCTGTGGGGATGGTGATATGTGCTGGGGCCAGTGACAGCAGGCGAGTACAGGGCCGCCAGGGGGGGATAGTCTATTTCAGTCTTGAAGTCTACACATGCAGTCCCTCTTTCTTATGCAGCCGGGGTGTGCCGCTGGAGGGAGCAGGAGATTGATTGGCTGGCTGGCGTGGAGGGGCGGTGCCAGGAAGCCCGGGCGCTGTTGAAAGGAGAATTAGTTTTGGCAGTATGAAAGACAGAGTCGCAAGGACGACACCCGGGAACGTGGAACTGCGGGGATACGAGGACACGGTACTTTTCTCTTGTGCATTTTTCCAGTGGAAACACTTCCTGCTCCAGCCTGCTGTGGTCACCCTCTCTGTGGAACGAGTGGAGCCGAAACCAAGCGAGATACATTGTAGCCACGCTACCTGCTGTGAGTAACTAAACACAAAGTATCGGAATATCTGCGCCGGATGAATGTACTGTTTCCCGAGCTATCAGTGAATGGATTATGTGAACTGTGCTATAGGAAATTTTGGATTATACAAACTGTCATTACAACTGAAGAGAATTGAATGCTGAATAGCATGCTGAAACGCTGCTATTGTTTGCACGGGCCCGCTCGTTGGAGAGCAGCAAAGGTGCGCATATTGACTGACAAACGAACGTGGGAGCTTGATGTGTGTAATTAACTGTGCTATTTCCTTGCAGCCATGAGGACACTACTGCATTACCCTAGTCTGCTCTGCACTGGAAAGTGCCCTATTCTCCGGTCCTAGTCGGAGCGCTTTTCAGCCCGAGGTTGTGGGAGAGAGGGAGGGGGGGGGGACCCTCCCAGCCCACGTGGCTGCGTTATATCCTTTTTGTTGTATCGTCTATAACTGTGACTGGCGCTTCCACTGCCCCAACCTAGGCTAGGATGTGGGAGGAGCATTCTGGCCCCAGACCTAAACCTCATAGTGCCCCATACCCACTACCCTAACATGCCCTCTTATCTTTACTCTGTGCCACCAGTGTGTATTGTTCTTAATATTAATTAATTATGTGCTGTGACTCCCTGAGACCAGATGTGTGGTATTTATATTCTCAGGCTATGTTTGTAGTGTAGTGTGCAGTGTGATTCTGGATTAGTTTGTGACCGTTTCCAGACCTGGGTGCAATATAGGCACCATTCCCCACGTGTGCAGTGCTTTAGGGGCAGAACAGATAGTGTGGGTGGGAACAGCACCTTGGGGTTGGCCTACAGTGCAGAGAAGCGCTTCCTCTTTTAATCACCCTAGGCCTACGGGCACTCGTTTTTTAGATTAGGTTAGTTAGTAGTTATTTATTTATATTCATGAACTTGTATGCTATATATATTTTAATAAAGTATTTCTTATTGTTTCTTGAACATTCTCCCGTGTCTGTTTGTGGTATTGGGGAAATTCATGTATGGTAGCTGAGCCCTTTGGGAAGTGCATCCGTGCATTTGCACACCTTAATTATAGATCTGGATGCTTCCCATTGGGGTCTGGTGACATTCACTCCAGTCACTGTGCTGTCCCTTACTACCGCTGTAATTTCATCAAGAGTGTTCACCCTGGTCTTTTTGAAACTCTGCTTGAGAAGTCCAAAGCACTAATCTGGGGAAAACTTGGTGTTGCCTTCAATCAGCAGGTGGAGATGGTGATGATGTGATGGTGAAGATCATTCAGTGTTCGCCACATTAAGTACCACAACATGAACTTGTCACAGTGAAGGTCAACATCTGTCTCCCCAAGACCATATACATTACAAACAAAACAAAAAGAGAGGAGAGACAGAGATAAAAGAGAGACAGAGAGAGGAGAGACAGAGAGGGAAGTGAGAAGGAGAGAGGGGGAGTGAGGAGGGGGAAGAGAGACAGAAACAAAGAGAGAGAAAGGGATAGGGTTTGATGGGAGCTGGAGCCTCTGCCCTTATATCTGCCAATAACAAGAGATGAGAGAGAATAAGAAAGAGAGAGAGAGAGTGAGAGAGAGACCAGCAGACATGAGCCAGAGAGAGATACATTGGCCATTAAATTCATAGTATTCTCATATCAGTACACAGTCCACACACATTCTTGTATTTCTACAGTGGCGGCTCTACCACTAGGGGCGCTCGGGCGCCGCCCCCCCCCCCCCCCCCCCTCAGCTCCTACCCTGGTTATATGAGAGAACAAGAAAAATAAGTTTTTAGTTTTTAGTTTTATAGCCCTATAAATAATATAAACATGTTTAAAATTAATAATATTTACTCATTTTAAGTATGTTTGTGTTTCCAATGCACAATATAACGTTATTATATTAAAAAAAATACTTGTTTTCTTGAACAGGAAGTGACTCACCTTTATTTTTTTTATTATTTTTTTGTATTTCTCGGCCCGGGCTAGACGCGATAGCGCTCTGAGTGCGCGTCACGGTTTGATCGCTGTATCACGCGCAGCCAATCAGTGCGTAACGCGTTGTGCATTGAAATATGACTATTATGTTGGAATCCGGGCACGATTTGAAGCGGTCTAGCCAGTAGCGTCAAGAATTTCTGTAGCCGCATTTCGCGGAGACGCTCTCTGATTGGCCGACGCCAGTATTTTTTTCCGTAGCAGAATTTCACAGAGACGATCTCTGATTGGCCGAATCCAATTTCTAATGTTCCAATTCTAGCTTATTCCTAGGTTGGTCCTCCGTTGGTGGTAGAGATTTGTGTTGTTGTGAGATGCATGCAGCTGAGCGTGCCGTGACTGCAAGTTCTTTAGACTGTTAAGCTTAGGCACTCTTTCAAAGTTGGTTAAGGTTAGAGTTTGTCTTAGAGCATGGCGATAGAACGCCAGGTAGTTTGAATTCGGAAATGGACAAAGGAATGAAGTACTTGTGTTGTGTGACCAACTGCTAACAAGCTAACACTTGGCTAACAAGCTATATGGCGGATGCAGTCTGGACACAGTGGACAGTGGTCTGGAATACATCAACAGTGGATTATACACTTTATCAAGGCAAGCCCTGGACGTGTCAACTAAACAGTGAGTCTCTCTCTCTCTCTCTCTCTCTCTCTCTCTCTCTCTCTCTCTCTCTCTCTCTCTCTCTCTCTCTCTCTCTCTCTCTCTCTCTCTCTCTCTCTCTCTCTCTCTCTCTCTCTCTCTCTCTCTCTCTCTCTCTGTGGTTAACGTTAACATTTGTAAATAGTTTTTTTTAGGAGCAGTACTGTTAGGCTACTGCTGGGCCCCGTTCCCCGTACCTGGATAACTGAGTTAGCCGGATAACTTTCGGTCAAGTCTGACTTAAGCCGGACCTTCCCGTTCCCCGAAGCTCGATTGTCTAAATCACCATGACAACAGATCAAAAAGTTTGAGCCTGGTCGGGAGCAGGGTTAAGTTCAGTTAGCCGGATGAACCATGGCCACGCCCCCGCAAAGAAATCCCAGCTCCCTTCCTGAAATGATTCTCACAGTCTAGAGATCCCATTTATACCATTCTGAATTACGTTTCTGTGCTTCGTTTTCCTAGAGGGGGCTTTTGAAATGTATAATAATAGAACTAAATGCTGATAATAAATCATATTGAGCCTATAGATTTACTTTGTCCTAAATAAAATAATGCACGTCATATACGGCGCTCGGAGTCGCGATACACGCTGCATGTGGTTATTTTAATAAGTGTCTATGCGGGGATTGTGGATTTTGTGTGATATTGTAACTGGGATTAAAATGTCTGATGAGATGCGCTGTTTGACGGATTTGAGAAATTGAATGAGCCGTTGACGTCACATTAATGCATTTGAGAATAAAGAGATAAAACTTCATTCAAAAGAAAGAATATTCTAAACACGGGTCTCTCCTCCATGGATAAACAATGAATTTATCCCGTCTGGCACAGTGGCGCAGCGGTAGTGCTCAATCCTGGCAACCGGGCGACCGGTGTTCGAAACCCCGCCTCTCCAATATAATTTTTTGGAATATAATATTAATGATTATACGCAAAAGTAGCCTAGTTTTAAGTTAAAATATTATAAATCTACATGCATTGAGGATGTCATTCTTTATATAGCTCTCAACGTGCACCAAATTGAATTATTCCTACATTGCAAAAAGAAGGAAAAGACTAGGTTTCGAACCCGGGCCGTCTGCGTGAAAGTCAAAAGAATAAACCGTTACACCACAGTGGAGATAAGTAAAAGATCGACCATACATCAATCAATGGGTAAGAGAGCCGTATCGTTATTCTGTATAACAGTTTAACTAATTATTTTCGCTAGCAAGATCTCATTTGATTATTCAACCAGCAGGCAAGTTTAAAGAAATATAATCTGATTGATTGAGGTAATGAGGGACTTAAAATTAGCCTATAGATAACGCATTTAACTTGTCGGCGAGGCGATTGAGCCGTACTGCAATATGTTAATAAAGTTTTAAATCAATTAATCAATCAATGCCGTTAGAGAATCAGGATCTCTGCTATCGATACGTGCTGGCTTTTCAACTGAAGCGGCCGTGCGCACTTATCCTGGAGGAGGAGTACAGAGCTGTGGTGGAGAGCTTCACAGAGTGGAGCAAGGAAAACCACCTACAGCTCAACATAAGCAAGACGATGGAGATGGTGGTGGACCATCGGCGGAGCAAGAGGAAGACCCCAACTCCCATCATCATCCAGGGGGTGGAGGTGGAAAAGGTGGAGAACTACAAATTCCTGGGTGTTCTCATGAACAACAAACTGGACTGGACGGACAACACCGAGGCCCTCTACAGGAAGGGACAGAGCAGACTGTTCTTCCTGAGAGGGCTCAGGTGTTTTAATGTCTGCAGCAAACTGCCATGCTCTAAGACAAACTCTAACCTTAACCAACTTCGAAAGAGTGCCTAAGATTAAAGGGGAGCATATAGCGATATAAACATAGTCATAGCATCATATTAGTATTTAGATAAGCCACAGAAAAAATCACGTTATAAAAATAAGCAGTTTCTAAGAAAAAAACGATTTGTTATGTGAAGCGCTTTATCAACATGGGCACCGCCATTTTGTTTGGTGACATCACCGTTGCGGGGCATTTAGCTAGCTGGCTACCTAGCCGCAGCCGGGATTCAAAGCCAACTAGCCGGCTAACCCAGCTCGCTAAATGCTGCATGTAGCTAGCAGAACTGTAAAATTAGTTTGAACAGCCAGGAGCAATACAAAAAGAACCACGCGGTCCCGTTGTCTGGTAGGCAACGTTGCATTTACGGATCCACGTGTTTACTAGGCTAGCTACCGTGTGCTTCCTTGACTACTTCCTGTTCACCCAATAAGCATTCTTTTGATTGGCTGAGCACAACGTCATTCAGTACCAAAGCACGCAATTGGAGCACGCAATTTCTGTTTGTTTGGCGCTAGAATAATTACATCGAAATAATAAATAACTGGTTATAGGTCTTAAACAACCGTACAATTCCACTTGCACACTCTCCAGAGTTATATTAAGTACACGCTAACGAATATTCATGAATATTCATCTTAGTTGACGTATATATATATTTACCTACCAAACTGCAGCATGCACATGCACAACGCCGTCAAGAGTACACCGGTCACACTCACAATAACGTTATTTTTCACTGAACACAGTTAAGATAAAAGTAATATAGCCAAAACTTACTGTAAAGCACTCAGTAGAATCAAATCCGGAGGATGTCGACGTTGCTGTTCTGTTGCCAGTTCACAATGAGAGAGTGCTGCATTAGATAGTGGAAGCTAGGGTATGTGGCTGGGACGTACCATATCTGTTTAAATTGGGGGGGCATTCGGATCGGTCCAACTTAATGACGACAAACAGCATACGTTGAACAGCATACGTTGATTCAACATTTATTAGATATTGGCATTTCAATCATTAAAATGCAACCACAAAACAATATTGATTCAACGACATGTTTTCAACATTGGTCAATTGGTTCATCGGTTAATGGGTGATCCACCATCAATCGTCGACCTTAACCAAAAATCAAGCATTTTGACCATAAATCAACATTGAATTAACACCTTTTGCTATCTGGGCTGTGTCGTTAATTATCATATTGACTCATCAGTCTAGTCTCGAGTTCACAAGATCTTCCCTCACTCAACTAAGCCGTTCTGATTTGACAGTATTGCTGACGTGAATAAGGTACTGATTTGCATATATCCGCCCCCTCAACAGCAGAGCGAGTGGAAATAGGGAGGTGTAGTGGTTACGTCATTGCCGTTTTTCGTGTTCCACCCTCTGTCCAACGCAATGTATTTCCCCATTGCCCATTTCAAAATCGTCTCATTTAAAACAAATAAAGCATTAACATTTGCATGGTGTACCTTTCTGTGCTTATTCATCCACAATCTATAGCTCAACATGAAAATATTCTCAATTAATCATAAAAAAAATCGCCAAATTTTATTTCAACCAAAAATGCTTAAACAATAATGTTAGTGATAGAAGGGAACACATTTTGTGCACAAATGGAAAGGTTTTCAATTTCCATGCGGCAGAATTGTTACAATAGCCGATAATCCATTTTCCCAATGATAAATCCCTATACGGGTGGAACAACCACTGACGTCAGACTACACCTCCCTATACCTTCACTTCCTCAAAGTGAAGCGAGGCAGAGAACAAGCGAGCGAGAGCCAGGGAGAGAGAGAGAGAGAGAAGGAGAGAGATATAGAGGAGCTTCTGTCGGGGAAACAAACACACACGCATTTTACACACAACCTGACGGGCGGGGCTTCTCCCTGGTAGAGAGAGAGAGGGACCGCGGCGCAGGAGTGTGTGAAACACAAACACACACGCATTTTACACACAACTTGACGCGCAGGGCTTCTCCCTGGTAGAGAGGGAGAGAGGGACCGCGGCGCAGGAGCGTGTGAAACACAAACATACACACATTTTACACACAACCTGACACGCGGGGCTTCTCCCTGGTAGAGAGAGAGGGACCGCGGTGCAGGAGTGTGTGAAACACAAACACACACATTTTACACACAACCTGACGCGCGGGGCTTCTCCCTGGTAGAGAGAGAGAGAGAGGGACCTCGGGAGCACTCCATATCACTGTCAAAATATATTTGCGCACGCTCCCACGCGCACGCCCGTATTCCGATCCGTGCAATAATATTCACAGAGGTATATTGTCATTTGAAACAAGTTACCAATGCATTGTCCCGTGGGATTATGCCCCCCGCAGTGAAATTAATTAGTATCCCCATCATCTCTCTATCTCTCTCTCTGTCTGCCAGTCGCAGACTGTGTGGGTGACTGTCACTCAAATGGGCGGAGCCCAAAATTTAGCTTTTGAGTACTTGATTAAAAATATAGATGTGTTCCATAGACTCACAGGAATTGTGTAAAGTTGCCCAAATAGTGCAAGGAATAGCAATGCATGGGACCTTTAAGGCCGCCAGAGTCGGGCAGCAGACTGGTGGACTGATATGCAGCGCAGTATCTGCATTCTCCTAATAAAACAAGTCATTAGAATAATATAAGCCTACTGCGTTAATTTATTACGCACGTAGACTATACAGTACTTATGATGACAATGAGCCACTTAACCCATTCCATGCCAATCACGATGATAGTGGGGTTAACTCGCCATTGCTTGCGTGCCAATCACGATTATAGTCGGGTTTTAATCGTTATTTCTTTTATTAGCGATATCCATTCATTTTCATCCATCCAACCTGATGTTATCGTTGGGAATGGGTCTGAGCTCGCAAAAGGGCAAATACCGCCGCCTATCATCTCCCGGATGGTATTGCACATCATTGGATTGGATTGGCTAGGGATGTTCATCAGAAAAAAAACTCCGGTCCAGGTTTCCCTTCTCGGGCATATGCAGTATCGTGTTACCACATTGACTGGGGAGGCTGGGAGCAGCTTGGATTATGTGTTTTGGACTATAACGTTGGATCAATAAACGTGATCAATATTTGGAATGGCGATCAGGAATTGGATTAATCTTTTTGCAGAACAGATGTGAGGTAAGGAATCTATGTTACCAGTATTGGGTTAATCAGATGTTTTTTTCACAGCGGTCACAACGTGTGTGTGTGTGTGCGTGCCATTGGCGCGGAGCAAGGCACGGATAAATGATTTTTCAGCCTGCTTCTCTAGCGTGCATAAGGACACATATACTATCGATAATCTAGCGTTTATTTGAAAACTATTCATAAATCAGCCGAAAAATTACAACGTGTTTTGTGTATTCCACTAAAGGGCTATTATCGCGTCTTTCTCTGGAATTACTAGAAATTTCCAAAACTATACTCGTATTCAAAACGGTATAAAACGGAAATTTACAGATGAAAAAACAATCCGTTTTGTACATGTTGACTGCAAGCAAGTCATTGATAAGCGACAGGTGTATTAGACCCATAGCCATAATTTAAGATATAGTTTAAGCGTTCGCAAATATCCCTGTCCTCCCATTAATTAAAGCGCTGGCCTACAAGCCCTAATTTGGTCATATCCGGCCAGCTCTGAATGTGTTAAGACATCTTCCCCACGCGTTGGGGCATCAGAGTGAACTTGTCGTCGATTCTGTCTCAGTCAGTTCCAAGATGGTTGCCCTAAGAGAAGTCTTTGGAAAATATTGGGGAATGAGACCCACTGACCTGCCAGCTAAGACCTGGAGACACTGACCTGGTTCACAAAGTACTGCTCTGACCAACACCCGGCTGACGACAACTGCTCCACACTGGCTCGCCCCCCTCAGTCCCTCATGCTCCCCTGTCCCCTACTTTGGATGGACATAGCTTGCCCCCCCCCCCCTCCACCCCACACACCCCACACTTGCTAGCCCCCCTCGGCCCCCCCTACCTCTGATGACAACAGCCCGTCCCCTCGTCCTCCTCACACGCCTCCCGACCAACCCCACCCCCAGAACTCCAGCCCTGACCGAACACCCAGAGTCAACCCAACACCCACCTTTATCACAACGGATTGGGTAAGAAGGCAGTTCTCCAGGGTCAAGGTGAATAAAGCCAGAGGGCCAGACAACATCAACCCCAGAGTGCTGAAGGCGTGCGCTGAGGAGCTGGCGGACACATTCCAACAACTCTTCAACCTCTCACTGAGACTGAAGAAGGTTCCCCGGCTGTGGAAAACATCCCTCATCGTCCCGGTGCCCAAGAAGGGACGCCCCACCACTCTCAATGACTACAGGCCAGTTGCTCTGACGGCACAGGTTATGAAGGTCTTTGAGAGGCTGGTTCTGGAGCACCTAAAACCACAGGTGAGAGGCTTTACGGACCCCCTGCAGTTTGCATATCAGCAGAACATCGGTGTGGAGGATGCCATAATCTATATGGTCCACAAGGCCTAAGAAGCCGGGCAGCTCAGTGAGGGTAACATTCTTTGACTTTTCCAGTGCCTTCAACACTATTCAGCCTCCACTACTGGCCGAGAAGCTGTCAGTGATGGGGGTGGAGGACGACTTGGTGGCCTGGATCTTCAACTACCTCACTGGCAGACCACAGTCTGTCAAACTGCAGAGGTGCCACTCCGACGTGCTGATCTGCAACACTGGAGCCCCCCAGGGAACTGTATTGGCACCCTTTTTATTCACCCTGTACACCTCAGACTTCCGCTTCAGCTCCGGGAACTGCCATCTCCAAAAGTTTTCTGATGACTCCTCCATCGTTGGATACCTCACCAACGACAACGAAGAGGAGTACAGAGCTGTGGTGGAGAGCTTCACAGAGTGGAGCAAGGAAAACCACCTACAGCTCAACATAAGCAAGACGATGGAGATGGTAGTGGACCATCGGCGGAGCAAGAGGAAGACCCCAACTCCCATCATCATCCAGGGGGTGGAGGTGGAAAAGGTGGAGAACTACAAATTCCTGGGTGTTCTCATGAACAACAAACTGGACTGGACGGACAACACTGAGGCCCTCTACAGGAAGGGACAGAGCAGACTGTTCTTCCTGAGAGGGCTCAGGTGTTTTAATGTCTGCAGCAAACTGCTGCAGATGTTCTACCAGTCTGTGGTGGCGGGTGCTCTATTTTTCGCTGTGGTATGCTGGGGGGGCAACACCAACATAGACAAAATAAACAAACTGGTAAAAAAAAGCAAGCTCTGTGGTGGGAGCGGACCTGGACAGTCTGGAGACAGTCTGGTGGCAGAGGGGAGGACGAGGAGGAAGCTGCATGCTATCCTTGAGAACCCCTGCCACCCCCGCTATGATGAGCTGACCGCAATGCGGTCCACGTTTAGCCACAGACTCATCCCCCCCCCGACATACCACAAAGCGATTTGGGCAGTCCTTTGTGCCGGTGGCAATCAGGCTCCACAACCAAGCAGGGCCAGGACGTGCTAACTGCTGCTGTGGACTGGAGGAGCTGGGTTGTGGACTGTTACAAATTAATTTAATTATTTAACAACACATTCATGATTGGACTTGTTTCTTTTTCACCACTTTTTTAGCTCTTTTTAGTCCTATTTTAGCTATTTTTATCCCTGTCTACTTGTCCATCTTGTTTTTAACAAATACTAATAAGTGTATGTTATGTATGTTATGTATAAACAGTTTTTTAATTGCTGTTTTAAAATTGCTGTTTCGCTGTTTATGCTGTAAAGGACATCTTAATCTCCCCTCAGGGATAAATAAAGGTTTTCAATTCAATTCAATCAATCAATCAATTAATCAATTAAATTAATTCACAAAGTACTGCTCTGACCAACACCCGTCTGATGACAACTGCTCCTGCTTTTCACCCCGTCTGTATGACATTCATGCCATCTGCTCTGAAGCAGGCACTTGAGAATGAATCCACCACAACATTTTGGATAAAGTGTATTCATGTCAAGCCATTCCCCAAAATAAAAACGCTGGCAATATCTGTGCTAACAATGTTTGGCTCAACATACACCTGTGAATCCAGTTTCTCTCACATGAATGCCATTAAAACAAGCAACCGTGCCTCCTTGACAAATGAGCATTTGCATCACTGTTTGCGGGTAGCCCTCACTTCCTATGAACCCTCTTTCTCTGCCATTGCCCAGTCAAATAAGTGCAATCGCTCTCATTAGATGTGTGTATGCAGGGGCGTAGCTGGGGGGGGGGGGGGGGGGGGGGGGGGGGGTAGCTTAGGATGATTCCAAGGGCTGGGGGGGGGGGCCCAACATTTTTTTTATTTTTTTTTACTAGACATCACTCACGTGTATTATTGATGCTCTCATTGATACTATGTTTGTTTCTGAAGTGTGTGTGTGTGTGTGTGTGTGTGTGTGTGTGTGTGTGTGTGTGTGTGTGTGTGTGTGTGTGTGTGTGTGTGTGTGTGTGTGTGTGTGTGTGTGTGTGTGTGTGTGTGTGTGTGTGTGTGTGTGTGTGTATATAGAGAGAGAGAGGGGGGGCTTTGGTAGACTATTGCATTGGTCCATTCATTGAAGATGAACGCAATGCGACATCCTTTACTAGGCTCACCCACCAACAGTGCAGGTGCTGAACTGCTGATCCGAATGTATAGGTAAAAACCATATTATGCGTTTTCATCAATAAAAAAATGGCCAAAGAAAATTCCGCTCGCGCGCTTATGCACGCTCGCATTCACTGGGGGCCTACAAATAAATTCTTTCATGGGGCCCAGAATCTGGAGCTACACCCCTGTGTGTATGTAGGCTAGGCCTGTCTGCCCCCCACCCCCCTGATGTTTGAGAGTTAAGAGTGGACAATAAGTGCTAATAAGATGCTGTGATTTGCTGTTGTTGCACAGACATGAAGCACTTTTTCATAAGCTCAGCTGCACTATAAATGTGTTTTTTTGTTCAAGTGTTGATGTTAGAATGTTCAGATGCACATCATGCACTTGTTTGTTTTTAATTTAATTTTTATATTGAAATGTTGAAGAGGAGATGTTGCAGTTGTTGCACAGTCATAAATGAAGCACTTTCTGCAGGAGATGTTGCAGATGTGGCACATAAATGAAGCACTTTTTTTGAAAAGTATACTACTTTTGCAATGTAGTTAAATAAAAGTTGTGAAAATGTGGTTGCGTGTTGTGTCAAGTGTACATATATTCATAGCACGGGGAGGCGCCGTGGCAGTCCGGCCCCTGGCCCCTTGGGTTTCTGACAATGTGGCCCCCTGAACAATTTAGTTGAATAGCCCTGCCATAGGGAATGAGTCTGAGGTCGCCAAAGTGCAATACCAGCCGCATCCAGCTAGACGGCGGTATTGAGCACCCTTTGAAACCTTGTATCTTGGCCTGTGCGTCGATCTAATGGGTCCGGGTCGTTTAAATTGTTTTGCTCCAGCTGAGCGGTTATAACAGTCGAATTGAGAAAAATCAAATGCTCCCGACGCACGATGTGTGGTGGATTATGTTGGCGACACGATGGACATCAATACTTGGAATCGCGACCAGATAATTGGAATATTCTTTTTGGGGTACATCCTAGTCAAGGTAAGGGCTATATGATATCAATCTTGCGTCTTCACCTCGATCCAAACGTGTGTCTGTAACGTTAGTCCACAACGTATGCCGTTGGTGGCGATCAAAGCATCAAAACACGACCCCCCCCCCCCTTTCATGCATTCATGATGAAACATAATACCTATGATATAGATTTGATTTGAGAATAATAGCGGGTCCAGGCAAGAAACGGCAACGGTTATAGTATAATACGGCTATAAGGCTATTCCTCAGCATTTCAGGAATGACCCCAGACCGATCTAAAAACATACTTATATTCACCACGGTATAACGCGTGAATGTATGCATGGGAAAATGATCTCTTTTTTGCATCTTGACCGGAAGAAAGTCACTGGCAAATGACCATAGTATGTATCCATAGCTATAATATAGAATATAGTTATAGCTCTACAAACAAGGTGACAGACTCCTATAATTGAATGCGTGGCACTGAATAGATGGGCCCCGAAAACAGTGCAGCACTCAAAGTGTTAAATATACCCATATTGGGTTTTGCTCAGTTCTGCCTACCGTTAGGGTTAGGGTTGCCTTCACATTGGGTTCCAAACACAACCGTGATACTGACTGACGCCTATATACTGACAGCCTCCTAAGTTGGAAAAAGCCCTTCCCCACTAAAGCATTGATCTGTTTGTCCAACTTAAGGTCACAATCAATCTTTACCCCTAGATTGGTGACATTTGGCTTCACAAAAGGTCCCAGGGGGACCAAGTCACCAGGAGGAGACACATGCCCATTGCTGGGACCAAACACCATA
Organism: Notolepis coatsorum; assembly: GCF_963971535.1. Classification (NCBI taxonomy): domain Eukaryota; kingdom Metazoa; phylum Chordata; class Actinopteri; order Aulopiformes; family Paralepididae; genus Notolepis; species Notolepis coatsorum. The sequence goes on along the minus strand of NC_140175.1, from coordinate 58,768,282 downwards.
ACCTCCGTTTTACTGTCATTGAGAGGTAAACAAGTTAATGCCAGCCATGCTTTGACATCATCAAGCCATGCTAACAATGGTTTCAACGGGTTGCGATTGCAGATATAGCATAAATAAAATTGGCCCGAAAATTGAGCCCTGGGGCACCCTGCAGGGGAGAGGTGCTGTGGAGGATACAGCGTCGCCCAGGCTAACATAAAAACTTCTCTCAGACAAATATGACCTGAAAAAGTCCAGGGCTGAGCCTTTAATGCCAACCCAGTGCTCCAAACGGGAGAGCAGAATATTGTGATCCACTGTGTCAAAGGCAGCAGTGGGATCCAAAAGCACAAGGATAAGAGTCACCAGAGTCAGTGGCGAAAAGGATATCATTAAAAACTCTTACTCTTAACCTGTTAAAGGAAAACTCCAACATTTTTGGAAATTAGCTTATTTGCCATCTACCCTGGAGTTAGACAAGAAGATACATACCTGTTTTCTTCTCTGTGCATGCAGTAGGAGTAGGAAGATGCGCACCATTAGCCTAGCTTAGCGTCAGTCACTGGAAGTAGGTTCCTCCATTAGCCTAGTTCCCAACGTCTCCCTACTCCTACTGCATGCACAGAGAAGAAAAAGGTATGCATCTTCTTGTCTAACTCCAGGGTTCCCAAAATGTTGGAGTGTTAAGATACATACCTTTTTCTTCTCTGTGCATGCAGTAGGAGTAGGAAGACAAATATACAAATACAAATAAATAAAAAATTATAATAAATAAAATTATAATATTTTTTTTGGATGGAAGAGCCACACATTGATGGGCAAAGAGCCACATGTGGCTCGCGAGCCATGGGTTGGCCACCCCTACGCTAGACGCTCGCAAAGTGCTGTGACTTTCCACATATATATTCCATATATATGTGGAATAACGTTCTAATTACATTTTCCTGAAGTCATTTAGAAATTTCAGAAACCGTGCCAGATAAAATGGGTACTTTTAGGAAAAGTCATTGAGTGACAGAGCTGGAGCTCGACCGAGTGACGAGGATACATTTATTGAAAATGCCTAGGGGTAATTTGACCCCTAGTCGGCTGTGCTAGTGTTAAAGGTACATACCCAAGTAAATTGAAGATTGCTCCACTACTACAAGGTCAATTTGCATGTTCTTGGTATCTAGGAACATCTAGGGACCTGGGGGTATGTATTCCCAGTATCAGAGATATTGTGTCTGTTACTAGGCTTGAGTAAATTGCTATGAAACAAAGAAGAATATAAATTATGATTTTTGTTTGCATCTTTGCCTGTGAATAACACCATGAACACATTGAGGTTCTAAGCAAATGAAAATCTAAGCAAATTAATAAAGGGAATATGATTAAACAGAAGGATTTGTAGATACATTAATAAATTATAATCCACTTTAATTATAAATTCATATTTGACCTTGAACTTGATCTTGACCTTATTATGGTCAAATCATACATCTATGGATAGGGGAAAAGCTCCCCTTTCCAATGGCAGTGTTAAATCTGGATTTAGTCATTTCCACACTTTTTTTTTTTTAACGAGAGATATAATTAGCATTTTAATTAGTATTAGACTTTGACTGCTGTTTTGATAGGGTTAATGTCTTTACTCTTGGCTACATTTGAAAAAGAAACACAAGATTAATTAATATGGTCTGTATTGATCGATTTATGATAAAAACAGCAGGGGACCCTAGAGTGCAGTCTCGGTACTGTGTTTCAAGTTTCAAGTTTCAAGTTTCTTTAATAGTTGTCATACAGAAGTACAGAATACTTTTGTACAAAATGCTTCTTACTGTTGCGCTCCAGAGACTGTGCATGACAAGATAAGTATGAAATAAAAACATAGTAAAAATTAGAAGTAAAAAAAGAGGTCACAGTGTTCAGTTTAGACATATGTACAATGTTCGTAGACGTAGTTACCATACAGTATACAATACTGTGCAGTGTACTAATATACAATACTATATAGTGCAAGGCATAAATGGACGAGGTGCAGTTTAGGTACAATTCACAGTAGGTGTACGAGTTGTAGTGCAAATCCTTTATCAATAAATATAAAGTGTAAGTGTGTTTGTGTGATCTAAAGTGTGGAGAGTGGGTGCTGCAGTGTGTTGTTTGTTTGAGTGAGTGTGTGCGTGTGGGTGTGTGTGCTGTGTGCATTTGATGGTTGTTGCATAGTGATTATTGTTCGTTTAGCGATTATTGTTCGTTTAGCAGCCTGATGGCCTGGGGATAGAAGCTCCTTCTGAGTCTTTCTGTGCTCGCCATAAGACTCCGGTATCGCTTGCCTGATGGCAGCAGTTCAAAGAGGCAGTTGTTCGGGTGGCTCGAGTCCTTAATAATTCTCTTAGCCTTCCCCTTGCACCGCTTGTTGTAAATGTTCTGGAGGGTGGGAAGCCCCCCTCTAATTGTGCGTTCGGCTGAACGTGTCACTCTTTGTAGTCTGCTACGGTCTTGTGCAGTGCTATTCCCAAACCAGGAGGTGATGTTGCCGGTCAGGATGCTCTCTATTGTACATGAGTAGAAGTTCCTAAGGATCTTCTGACTGACTTGGAACTTCCTTAGGCGCCTGAGGAAGTAGAGGCGTTGTCGTGCCTTCTTCACAACACTGTCAATGTGTGTGGTCCATGTCAAGTCCTCGGATATGTGGGCTCCGAGGTACTTGAAACTGTTCACTCTCTCAACTGGTGCCCCGTCGATGCTGAGGGGGCTGTAGTCCTTGACCCCCGACCTCCTGAAGTCCACATTCATCTCTTTTGTTTTGCTGACGTTCAGGGAGAGGCAGTTCTCCTGACACCACTGTGACAGGTTCTCTACCTCTTCCAGGTAGGCCCTTTCGTCGTTGGCAGAGATCAGGCCCACCACTACTGTGTCATCAGCAAATTTGATGATGGTGTTGTTGTTCCGCTGTGCTACGCAGTCATGTGTGTACAGGGAGTAGAGGAGGGGGCTCAGAACACAGCCCTGGGGGGCCCCTATGTTGAGCGTGATGGATGAGGAGGTGCAGTTGCCGGCTCTTACCACCTGGGGTCTGCCCGTCAGGAAGTCCAGGACCCACTGGCACAGGTCATAGTTCAAGCCCAGGTCCCTGAGCTTGGCTATGAGTTTGGAGGGGACTATGGTATTGAATGCTGAGCTGTAGTCGATGAACAGCATTCTCACATAGTTCCCCTGCCTCTTGTCCAGATGTGATGCTGCTGTGTGCAGCACATGGGCTATGGCGTCCTCCGTGGACCTGTTGGGGCGATATGCAAATTGCAGAGGGTCCAGGTTGATGGGGAGGGAGGAACAGATGTAGCCCTTCACTAGCTTCTCAAAGCACTTCATGGCTATGGAGGTGAGGGCTACAGGGCGGTAGTCGTTGAGGCAAGCGGGCGTAGATTTTTTGGGTACAGGGATGATGGTGGACTTCTTCAGACAGGTGGGGATGACGGCCTGTTCCAAGGACAGGTTGAAGATGTCAGTGAATACCGGGGCCAGTTGGTCGGCACAGACTTTTAGGACGCGGCCGGGGATGCCGTCCGGTCCTGCTGCCTTCCTGATATCCACTTTTTTAAAGATCCGTCTCACCTCATGCTCTGTTACCCTGAACACTGAGTCTCCATCAGCAGACCCCCCCCCCCCCCATTGCCGTGGTTTGTAGGCTGGTGTTGTTATTCACAGCCTCAAACCTCGCATAGAAGGAGTTGAGATCATTTGCTAAGGAGATGTCACTGTTCAGTTTGAGGGGGGTTCCTTTGTAGTCTGTCATTGTTCTGAGGCCCTGCCACATGCCCCTGCCACATGCCTCTAACAGTGCTCTAACACCAGATTGGAAAACTTGGGAGCTTGGAAATAGGCCTGAAATTAGAGAGAACAGAGGCGTCCAGGTTAGGCTTTTTAATCAGCGGTTGCACCACAGCATGTTTAAAAAGTACAGGTACATCACCTGCAAGGCTGTCGTTCATAATCTTTTGGACATTTGGTCCTATAATCCTGCTGACCTCTTTGACAAAGTGAGGGGTAAGGACATCTAAGGGAGAGCCTGAGGGCTTCAAATGGGCAATAATGTCCCCTAGCTTAGCAAGGGACACAGGCTCAAACTGGCTAACGTTGGCAGGGCAGGTGACAGAAAGTGAGGACTGGCCAAATTGTCTACACTTAACCATATCTAGCTAATCTTTCTATCATTGTGAGGATAATGTGGTCCTCAAAAGGATGGAAATACAGCACACCCCTGTGCACACGCACTCTCTCACACACACACACACACTATCTATCAGAGTAATACAAAAATAAAAAAGGAATGTGTGTATGTGTGTGTGTTAAGGGCGTTTTACAGATATGAGTTTCTCTCCCTTGGACAGGGTGGGTTTTCTTCCATTCATAGTGATGAATGGTTTTCTTCCATTCTTAATGGCTGAGCCTGTTATCACTATTAGTACTTGCTGGTGGAAATATGAAGTATAGTAGATGTTCTGTACAGATAGCATCAGCTCTGCTAAAAACGATTCCATACCTGTCTATTAGAAAGTATAGGGAGATACTAGAGGAGAAGATTATTATACATTATTACATGGCGTTTTCACATTAGCTAAAATGCTTGATTGTGATTGGTCAATAGCGCTCGGTTGCCCATAGCAGCAGTCAGTTATTTCTCGATAATTCACTGCTGTCAGGGGCAACCGAGCAATAATGACCGCTGTTCGCAGCCAGAGCAATCAAGCATTTAGATCGCAGTCATGAAAGCTGCTCAGCATATGCACAGCTGCACTCATCAGTGCAAGCTGCCGGCGATGACAGCGCAGAGCCACAGAACAACTGCGTCTGCATTTGATCTCGTCTTGTCGATGGTGTAACATGAATTAGGTATATTGTTAGTAAGTTAGCCATGTAATAAGCGGGATAATGTATAGCTATACTCGGTCATTGTCGCAAAATTATTGAATGACACAGAGTTTAGAAATTAAACTATTCCCCTTGTTGCTATGGACACCCCTTCAATGACCCCTGGATCCCCTGACACCCCCCCCCCAATGACCACTGGACTCACTGAGACCCCTCAATTAACCCTGGACCCCCTGACACCCCCTCAATGACCCCTGGACTCCCTGAGACCCCTCAATTAACCCTGGACCCCCTGACACCCCCTCAATGACCCCTGGACTCCTAAGACCCCTCAATTAACCCTGGATCCCCTAACACCCCCTCAATGACCCCTGGACCCCCTGAATGATCCCTGGACCCCCTGTCAACCCCACAATGACAGATGGACCTCCTGGGCACCCCCTTAATGACCCCTCTGGCCCCACTTTGAGAATCAGTTGTTTACAGTACTTTGTTGTGATGCCTTCGCCCTGTACACATCACTTGTATTCTGCTTGAGAATGATCATTTTCCGACCTCAAAATGTCAAAGTTCAAATTTCTTCATCTTGTTTACCTTTTTTGCTGAACCCGGGCCTGACCATGCATGTGTGAGAGAACTTTCCTGTGTGTTGCATTGTTTTCACAGAATGAGAGATTGTGCCAACACTGAGAACATGTCAATTATGTGCATTGCGCCTTTTCTGCAGTTAAGCTGTGACAAGAATCCTCCCTCTTGAAATCAGCCATTCAGAATTGCAGCCACAATTGCCGTAGTTAGCAAGACGTTGTATGCATGTGTGAAGATATCTTGATAAAATGCGCATGTACTAGATGGTAGCTTGTGCATAAAATCTTCTTTTTCTACCTAAAGTTGAACCTAAAATGTGTTTCTGGCAACATTTTTAACGATAAGATTGCTATGCTATTGCTGGATCTTGAGTCATATTTGATGAATGAATGAATGAATGAAAACTTTATTTAACAGATTGCAGAATGGGTACAATACAGTACGGCTCAATACATACAATTGTTAAGGGGATGCAGACCTGAGAAAGACGTTTGTCTTGTTTCCATCAGGGTCCCCCATTTTCAATTCATATAGACATTTATGACATATTTTTTTTTTGATTTGAAGTCTTTATTTCGAACATGCAATGAATACAACAAACAATAACAAAAAAAAGAAAAACAACTCAATCTGCATGTTCGAAAAGGAGTAGGAAGAAGTATACACTTATTTAATCCTACCCCTTTTCCACTACTCAAATGAGTGTACTATTTTAAACATAAAAAAGAAAATAAAAGAAAAGAAAAAAATATATATATATATATATGCAAAACAAAAAACAAAAACTATATATGTATAAAATAAAATAAAATAGAAACAAAATAAAAATGTAAACACCCGTGAATATCAAGTCCCTTCTTCATCCCTGTACCTTGTGAACATAATTTCCTTATACATCAGTTTGAATTGTCTCATGTTTGGACATTGCTTTAGCACCACATTTAGACTGTTCCACAGTTTCACTCCACATATTGAGATGCAGTGTTTTCTCATGGTAGTGCGTACGTTTAGCACCTTTAAATTGTGTTCTCCTCTCAGATTATAACCCCCCTCCCTATCAAAGAACAATTCTTGAATGTTTCTTGGAAGTGCATGACTTTTTGCTTTATACATTAATTGTGCCGTTTTAAATTCCACAAGATCATTTAACTTCAATGTCTTTGACTCCAGAAACAATATGTTAGTGTGATCACGATAACCTGCAATGTGAACTATCCTTATGGCCCTTTTTTGGAGTATAAAAAGTGGTTGTAGTGTAGACTTATAATTGTTTTAAATATGTAATTTAAATATGGTAAAACTAGTGAACAGTAGAGAATGTAGAGTGATTTTCTATCCAGGATGTGCTTTACTTTACTCATGACTGAAATGCTTCGTGAGAGTTTAGATTGGACATGTTTTATGTGAGGTTTCCAACAGATTTTATGGTCTATTATTACACCTAGGAATTTATTTTCATAAACTCTTTCAATAATCACATCATTTATTTTAACTTGTACCTGAGTATCCAATCTACAGTTTCCAAACAACATAATTTTAGTTTTGCTCAAGTTCAATGATAATTTGTTTCTATCAAACCATTCCTTCAATTTCTTCATTTCAGATGTGATGACCTCTAAAAGCTGCTGGACATTCTCACCAGAAAAAAAAAGATTAGTGTCATCCGCAAATAAAATACATTTAAATATATTGGATACTTTACATATCTCGTTAATGTACAAGATGAACAGTTTTGGACCCAACACTGACCCCTGGGGGACACCACAAGCAATGTCCAAACATTCAGATTTATAATCTCTCATTGTCACAAATTGTTGTCTTTTATTTAGATAGCTTCTTACCCAGTCCAATACTACCCCCCTGATCCCATATCTCTCCAATTTCCTGATTAATATATCATGATTAATATTATCAAATGCTTTTTTTAGGTCAATGAATACTCCAGCTACATGTTTTTTTTTATCTATGGAATTTGTGATTTTTTCAATGAGTTCTATTAACGCTAGTGATGTTGACCGGTGTGTTCTGAATCCATACTGGCTATCGGTGAGTAAATTATGTTTATCAATGAATTTATCTAATCTGTTGTTGAAGAGTTTTTCTAATATTTTTGAAAACTGAGGAAGTAGAGAAACAGGCCTATAATTTGTGAAGTGGTGTTTATCTCCAGTCTTGAACAGAGGTATGACTTTTGCTATTTTCATTTTATTCTGAAATCGACCAGTTTTGAATGATAAATTGCAGATGTGCGTGAGTGGTTTTGAAATCCCAATAATGAAATTTTTTACTATTTTCATATCTATTTCATTACTGTCTGTAGATGTCTTGTTTTTACATTTATTAGTAGTTTCTATAATTTCATTTTCATCTACCGCTTCCAGAAACATTGAACTAGGATTTCTTTCAATGTAATTGTCATTTATGTCTTCAGGAGTCACTGGATCTGGGATTTTTCCCGCTAATTCTGGTCCAATATTTACAAAAAATTTATTAAAGTTGTTAACCACATCATCCATATTGCTAATAGTTTGATCCTTTTCCATAAAATACTGAGGATAGTTTATTTGTCTTGATCCATTCCTGATAATACCATTTAATATCTTCCAAACACCTTTAATATTATATTTGTTGTTATCTAATATTCTACTATAATGATCCTTCTTACATCTTCTCATAATATTAGTCAACTTGTTTTTATATTTCTTATATTTATTTTCTGCCTCTTTAGTTCTATGTTTTATAAATTCTCTATATAGTGTATTTTTCTTTTTACATGCATTCTGTAATCCCCTTGTGATCCATGGGCTGTCTGAGTGTTTATGTTTACTGCTATATTCTTTTATTGGACAATGTTTGTGATATAGTAAGTTAAATATAGATAAGAATGTTTCATATGCTTTATCAGTGTCATCCTCTTTATATACTATCTCCCAATTTTGTAGTAGCAAATCATTTTTGAAAGCGTTCATTGATTCTTCAGTCCTTACTCGTTTAAATTGTAGTTTATTGTCCTGCTTGTTTTCTGTGTAGTTGTTGTCATAAACTGTAAAAACTGGTAAATGGTCGCTGATGTCATTTATTAGTAATCCACTCACTGTATTGTTTTCTATAATGTTCGTAAATATATTGTCTATCAGAGTGGCATAATGGGATGTGATTCGGCTGGGTCTTGTGATTTTTGGATAAAGGCTCAAACTATACAATGTGTTGATGAATTCCTCAGTCATTTTATGTTTGTTACACAACATACACAACATACATGACATTTATGGCATAGGGACATATAGGTATTTAGTACTGATACATTTGTGACATAAGCGGTATTCAAATATACAGTACTGTTACCCCTAGATCCTGACAGAGTATATACATATGATGGGGAGGGGGGACTGTACATTAGGAGGGGGTGGGTGGGTGGGAGGGAAATATACATACGGCGGGGAGGGAATATATACATGCGGTGGGGAGGAGACTGTCTATTAGGAGGTGGTGGGGGTTTTGGGCATTTACGGTGGCCAGTTTCGAATTGCAGCCTCCCGTAGGTGCTCTTTAAGAGCGGTTTTGAATGTGGGCAGGGATTCACATTCCTTTACAGCTTTGGGTAGGGCGTTCCACATTGTTGTGGCATAATTGCGAAACGTGTTTAGTCCCTTGTTTGAGCCGAATCTGGGTTTAACATGATTTGTTGAGCTTCCTCTGGTGTAGTGGTTGTGGTATTCACTGACCTTTGGGAAGTATTTTGACATGTACATGGGCACCCCGGTCGTATAGTGTATCTTGTAGACCAGGCCCATTGCAAGTTGCTGTACTCTGTCATCTACTCTAAGCAATCCTAGGTTGTCAAAGTGGGCAGGGGTGAGGCGGGTTCTGGGGTTCAGGTCAAGTAGTAGTCTGACCAGTTTGTTTTGTGATGTTTGTAATTTTGTTTTAAGCGCCTTTGAGGTGCTTTGGTACTATGAGGTGCACGCATAGTCATAGTACCCTTGAATGAGTGCTCCTGCCAGAGTCTTCAGGGTATCCTTGTTTACCAGAGAGGAGATCCGGTACAAGAATCTAGTTCGTTGGTTGACTTTTTTTTATTACATTGGATGCCATTTTGTCACAGGAAAGATTTGCCTCTAGGATGGAACCCAGGTAGGTAATTTCGTCTTTCCTTGTGACAATATTGTCACCCACTGTAACTGAGAAGCCGTCGGTCTTGCTGAGTTTGTTATTTGAACCGAAGAGAATGGACTCTGTTTTGCCCATGTGTAATGATAGTTTGTTATCAGAGGGTTTTTTCAACCTGCAACTTGTTCTTGTCAGAGACCAGCAGGGCTGAGTCGTCCGCAAACAGGAACAAGTTGCAGTCACAGGCTGACGACATGTAATTTGCATAAATTAGGAAGAGTAGCGGTCCTAGTATGCTTCCTTGTGGAACACCACAGCTCACTGTGAGGGGGGGGGGGATAGAGTACTGTTTACCTCTATCATCTGTTCTCTCCCCTCCAGGTAGGATTGCATCCAGCTCACTGATAAGCTATCAAAACCAATTGCTTTTAGCTTGTCCATTAGAATGGAGTGATTGACAGTGTCGAAGGCCTTTTGTAGGTCCAGCATGACCATGCCACAGTATTTGCCGGCGTCCACCTCTTGTTTGATGTGGTCGTTCAAATAGAGGAGGCATGTGTCAGTGGAGTGGGACGTTCTGAAGCCAGATTGGTATTCGTAGATTAGATTTTTTTCCGCCAGGTACTTTTCGACCTGTTCGTAGACTATTTTCTCCATGACTTTCGAGATGGAGGTAAGAATAGAAACAGGGCGGTAGTTGCCTCGGTCTAATTTGCTGCCCTTTTTGTGCAGAGGGGTCACTCTCGCAATTTTGAAGTCCTTGGGGACGTGCCCCTGTTTTATAGAGGTTTATTATGTGTGTGATGACTGGGGTGATGGCGGCTGCTGCGTCTCTGAGGAATTTGGAGGGGATGTTGTCATGGCCAGTGGCCTTGTTAGGTTGGAGGGCGCTAAATTTTTTGAGTACCTCATCGGTTGTTACCATTTCAAGTTTGAAGTCGTCTTTGTGGACCCCTGGGTTTTTGTAGTATGCTACTATGTGTTCTACCCCATAATGCCCTGAGTGGGAGGGTAGTTTGTTTACCAGTGTTGTGGCTATGTTTGTGAAGAAGATGTTTAAGTAATTGGCTACATCCAGCTTGTCTGTGATGAGCGTGTTGTCCGTCTTTATGTTTATGTTTGAGAATCTGGTTTTAAGTTTTTTACTGCAGCCTAGTTGATTATTGAGTAATTTCCAAAGTTCGCAGGGTTTGTTTTTGTTTTCCTCAGTTTTGTCGTTGATGAAATTTCTTTTTGCGGTTCTGATCATGGTGTTTACGTCATTTCTTAGTCTGTTTCTTTGAATTTTTAGTTCAACCACGTGGGCTTGGAGTTCACTGTTTGAGCTTTTGGAAAGCTTTGTCTGACTTTTATGAAGTTCAGAGAATTCTTTGTCTCTGGTTTTCATAGCGGCCAGTATTTCAGTGTGCATCCATGCCTCAGCGCGATTTTTAACCCTGGTGGTTCTTATGGGTGCCATGTTGTTGAGTATTGCTGTGAATTTGGTTTTGAATCCAAGCCATGTTTCTTCAACCTGTGTACCACTGAGTTCATCTGACCAGTCCAAGCTCCCCAGTTCTAGGTTAAAGGCCTCTCTAGAGTAAGTTTTGAGGTCTCTAGATGTGACTGTTTTGTGACAGCCGGCCTTCTGTTTTAGCTTTTTGCGGGTGCAGAAAATCATATAATGATCACTTAACCCGCATGCTATCACCCCTTTATTGGAGATCATTGACTTGTCAGAGGTCAAAATGAGGTCAATGGTGGTTTGTGTCGAATCGCATACCCTTGTGGGTTGGGTGATTAGCTGGCTGAAACCATGCAGATCAGAAAATCTACTGAAGGCCTTGAAGACGGGTGCTGCTTTACGCAGCATATCCGTGTTCCAGTCCCCAATACGAATTTTTTCTACCCCCTCCACCCCAGCTAAACACCCATCAAGTGTGTCATAAAAGCCACTCTGTTCTGGTGGTCTATAGATTGTGCCTACTAGTACTGGTTTCGCCCTGTCTAATAAGATTTCATTCCAAACAGTTTCAATTTCATCATGGTTAAGGTCAGTACGGTTGATGTATTTGGTATCCTTGTGTATATACACACAGACGCCACCTCCATACTGGTTCCTATCCCTCCTGACTATTGAGTAGTTTTCAATTTCAATCTCTGGATCCTGTACAGATGAGTCTAATTTTGTTTCTGTGAAACACAGTATGTTAGCCTTACCGTTTAAAAACAGCTGTTTGATTTCAGCCAGTTTAGGTCTCAGGCTATTTGTATTAAGATGGAATATGTGAAGTCCATTTTTGCTGGTAATCAGATTGATGTCGTCACACTTGCGGTAACTCTGTTCATTTGTGTCCTGTCCTGTGGTGGGGGGAGGGGGGGCGTTGTTGCTGTTTGTGCCGTGGGTGGGGAGGGGGGGAGGGGGTGATTCTTTGTCCTTTGCTGGAGTCTGTATTCCTCTGTGTGAAAGCCTGCGATGTGGGGGGGGGGGCTGGTTGTTTACATATATGTCTGTTCGTACTCCATTGTGGGGGAGGGGGGGTGCCTTTTGTCCTGGCCCCGGCCCGGGTAGACTAGCTGGCATGATCTGCAACGTCTCGTCTGAAAGTTGGATCTGAATTTCGTTCGACAGTACAGGCTCACACACCACTGCTAGATGTATGATAATTATCATATGTGTACGATAAAAGCAGCTCACTCGTTACAGGCACAGAAACAGCACGTTGAGAACAGTACTGAAACAGAGAGGTATAGAGGCTGCTAGAATGCATAATCTGAGTGTGTTTTACTTTTTCTCCTTATTCTTCTATTTTTCTCCCATCCCAATTTCGCCTCGCCAATTCTCCCTCCAATTCTCCCCTCCCCTGTCTCGAACGTTGCTAGACTATGCCTCCCACTGGTCGGCTGCAGTGAGGACCAAGCCTTGCATCACGTGTCCCCTCCGGTACACGAGGAGGCAGCTGTCGCATCTTTTCACCTAAACAGCGCAATCTCTCAGTGGCGAGGAGTAGCACGTGGGAGGCTCACGCTGCCCCCGGTACTTCCTGATTCTGCTGTACAGGGGCACCAACCGATCTGTAGGAGTCGCTGTCCACAACGTCCGATCCCCACCAACCAACTTTCCCACCCCTAACACTGCCAATTGTGTTAGTATGAACGACCAGCCAAGCTGGTAGCAACACGAGAGCTGGGCTCGAACCCAGCATCTCCTGCGTTAGTGGCGAGCGCCTTGCCCACTGCGCCACTTAGCCGCCCAAGATATGTCCCTTTTAACTAGGCTTGTTTTATTTTATTTTACCAGTCTTCCAGTCTAGAACCTTCTTTAGTGTTATGTTAAATGTGTCCGACTGTGATTAACACTGTAGTGTTCTGTTCATCTGTTTCCCATGACCCAGTGTGACTGACAGCAGATGAGTCAGCCGCCTCCCGCCTGCTCAGCAGCAGACACCTGTAATAGAGTCATAGATAATTAGGGATGAGTGAAGGCCCCCTCCATTGGGTGTGGGGAGAAGGCCCCCTCCATTGGGTGTGGGGAGTAGCGACCTGTCACTGTTGCACTCCCCTGCACACTGCTTATCCCCTCAGACCCCCTCCCCCTTCTTCCAGCGAGGAGTATGATAATCACCGCTCAATGTGGCTCAAAGTTGTGCCTCAAGGAGGCAATAACTGAAGTAGAGAGGAAATTAAAGCAGAAAGGACTGAGGTAGGATGTCTCTCCTGAGATGCCATTTAGGCTATGAGTAAAGTATAATGGTATTATACTGTAGAAACCAGATCTACAATACCACAATGTCTAGCTGATTACAAGCCTAAGGTTTCTCTAGTCTCAATTTAGTATACTATAAACTGTTCATATGTATTATACAAGTAAGATCTTGTAATTTTACCTTGATGTGAAATCTACTGCCTTCTTCAGAGGCACCACAGGTGTTATTGAAACCTAGAAACGTAAGACATCCTTATGACCAGTCTGATAACCATATGACCGGTCTGATGGTAAGACGACCATATGACCGGTCTGACGGTAAGACGACCATATGACCAGTCTGACGGTAAGACGACCATATGACCGGTCTGACGGTAAGACGACCATATGATCAGTCTGACAGTAAGACGACCATATGACCAGTCTGACAGTAAGACAACCATATGACCAGTCTGACAGTAAGACAACCATATGCCCAGTCTGACAGTAAGACGACCATATGACCAGTCTGACAGTAAGACAACCATATGACCAGTCTGACAGTAAGACGACCATATGACCAGTCTGACAGTAAGATGACCATATGACCAGTCTGACAGTAAGACGACCATATGACCAGTCTGACAGTAAGACAACTATATGACCAGTCTGACAGTAAGACAACCATATGACCAGTCTGACAGTAAGACGACCATATGACCAAAAAAATAACTGTCCAATTGATTGATTGACTGATTGATTGATTCATTGATTGATTTATTGGTTGATTGATTGATTGATTGATTGATTGAAAACTTTATTAACAGATTGCAGAATGGGTACAATACATTACAGCTCAATACACACAATTGTTAAGGGGATGCAGACCAGAGAAAGACTTTCGTCTTGTTTACATCAGGGTCCCCCATTTTCAATTCATCAGGACATATATGACATACATGACATACAGATAGTCAGTACTGCTACATCTATACATTTATGACATACCAGATTTGCAAATACAGTACTGTTTGTGATACAGAAGGAGTCAAGAAAAGGGAGTATATACATTTGACGTAGAAACTGTACATTGGAGGAGGTTGGGTGGGGGGGGTTGGGTACGTTGGGATATTGACAACCATACTGGGTAATTTACATTGGAGGTGGTTGGGGGGGGGGGGGCACACTGTATAAACAAGCAAAACTGTACATTGAGGGGGGGGGGGGGGAGACACTGTACAAACAAACAAAATTGTACATTGGACTATTGACAAAACCATACTAGGTAAATGACTGTACATTGGAGGGGGTTGGGTTAGGATATTTACAGGGGCCAGTGTTGAATTGCAGTCTCCTGTAGGTGTCCCTTGAGAGAGGTTTTGAAAGTGGGTAGTGATCCACATTCCTTTACAGCTTTGGGTAGGGCGTTCCACATTGATGTGGCATAATTGCGAAACGTGTTTAGTCCCTTATTTGAGCCGAATCTGGGTTTAACATGATTTGTGGAGCTCCCTCTGGTGTTGTGATCGTGGTATTCACTGACCTTTGGGAAGTATTTTGACATGTACATGGGTACCTTGGTCGTGTAGTGTATCTTGTAGACCAGGCCCATTGCAAGTTGCTGTACTCTGTCGTCTACTCTAAGCCATCCTAGGTTGTCAAAGTGGGCAGGGGTGAGGTGGGTTCTAGGAGTAAGGTCAAGCAGTAGTCTGACCAGTTTGTTTTGAGATGTTTGTAATTTTGTTTTTAGCGCCTTTGAGGTGCTTTGGTACCATGAGGTGCAAGCATAGTCGTAGTACCCCTGAATGAGTGCTCCTGCCAGAGTCTTCAGGGTATTCTTGTTTACCAGAGAGGAGATCCGGTACAAGAATCGAGTTCGTTGGTTGACTTTTTTTATTACATTGAATGCCATTTTGTCACAGGAGAGATTAGCCTCTAGGATGGAACCCAGGTAGGTAATTTCATCTTTCCTTGTTACAATATTGTCACCCACTGTAACTGAGAAGCCGTCGGTCTTGCTGAGTTTGTTATTTGAACCGAAGAGAATGGACTCTGTTTTGCCCATGTGTAATGATAGTTTGTTATCAGCGAGCCATATGCAGATTCTGCCTAGTTCCGAGCTGAGGGTTTTTTCAACCTGTAACTTGTTCTTGTCCGAGACCAGCAGGGCTGAGTCGTCCGCAAACAGGAACAAGTTGCAGTCACAAGCTGACGACATGTCATTTGCATAAATTAGGAACAGTAGCGGTCCTAGTATGCTTCCTTGTGGAACACCACTGCTCACTGTGAGGGGGGGGGGATAGGGTACCGTTTACCTCCACCATCTGTTCCCTCCCCTCAAGGTAGGATTGCATCCAGCTCACTGATAGACTATCAAAAATTGATTGATTATTGTTTCTCACATTTGCCTGACAAACTGTAAACCCACTTCTGGAAATACTGAGCAGATTTTGCATGACCACAATCCTGTCCAGTATCAGGCTGTTTGACACACAAACCCCCTACACATGTCTGTATGAATCTTTAATACCGGGCTCAGAGTTGGGGAACAGGTGGTGTGTATTGTGGGCACCTGTCCTCTGTCAGGTCTGATCTGATAAGCCTCTGACAGCAGCCTACCCATGGGGCAGTGGGGCGAGGAGGAGGAGGCAGAGGTGAAGGCTACAGACAGACCCGTTTCTCACCGGGAGTTCACCTGCCATCTGTAGCCTCCACCTTCCTTCCCTCCACCTCCCCACCACCAGCACTCCCACCTCCTCTCCACCCCCCTCTTCTTCACCCTAACACCCCCCCCCCTTCACCTCTCCCCCAGCACTCCCCCCTCCACCTCCCCTTCAGACAGTGACTCATGACTCAGGAGGTAGAGCGGTTGTCTGGTAGTTGGAAGGTTCCTGGTTCGATTCCCACTCCTCCCAGGCAGTGTGTCGAAGTGTCCTTGAGCAAGACACTTAACCCCTAATAGACCTTTCCCCCCTGTCAATCACGCAGAGAATAATAACCAATAAGATTGCCCGATTTCTTAAGGCTGCGCCCCTTGAAATAGAGCCGCCATTGTGTCTCACAGACGGCCAGTCCCGCATTGTTGAAAAATGGTTCTTAGATGTGCTTGGAGAACGTGCAATAATGACCAGAGATATCCAGAAAGACTAAAGGGAGCGCGTTTTATACATTTTCCGAAGCCTAAAACAGAGTTGGAAAAATGTTTAAAGTGGATTAAGGCTTGTGGACGGCCCCATACACAGCTGAATGTGGACAAGATCAACAAGAATAAGGCTGTATGCTCGACGGTAAGCAAGCGAAAAATATGCTTCAGTAATATGCTTCAACATTTGAGTTAAACAGAAGTCATCACTTGTTATAGATAGATAGATAGATAGATAGATAGATAGATAGATAGATAGATAGATAGATAGATAGATAGATAGATAGATAGATAGATAGATAGATAGATAGATAGATAGATAGATAGATAGATAGATAGATAGATAGATAGATAGATATATGGCTAGCCGATCGTTAGGTAGCCAGCTAATCATGTCTCCTCTCCAGACCCCCATCAAGGTCGCTAATGGCGGCACCACCACAGTAGCTAGCTAACGCTAACGCTATATAATCAGGACAAAACATGGTTTAACATCGCCAAAAAGAGTCCCCTAAAACATTTCGATCAGTTCATGAGCTGAAGGAAAACTACATATAGCTACTTAGTCAACACCCTTGGAAATTATGAATTGGAAGTTGTCCAGTTGATTCTAACTGAGCTAAAGTTAGCTAAATGTTAGTGTAAATGTCCAACCCCCCCTCCCACCCACCCGCTCCTAATGTACAGTTTCCTCCCCCTCGTATGTATATATTTTCTGTTTGGATATCTTTTAAACAGTACTGTAGCCAACATGCAATATATCCCATTGATTGGTACAATGGGACAGACATTTGTTTTATACAGCTATAACCTGCATTCTTTCAAAATATATCATTAATCAATAAAACAGATATTGGAATACATAAATAAAGGTTTTCAATTCAATAACTGAAATATACATTATTCAGACTAGTAGTTATATTACTACTACAATACAAAATGTTTGATTTTGTATCTGATCTGTCAGCATGGCTGTCACAGCACTTAATTATGTTAATACTATTCAGGGGAGAGGTGTGGCTGGGAGGTATTGTTTACGCCCAGCAGAATCCTGGCAAAAGGTGTCAAATCTTTAAGAGCTGTTTTCTCTGCTTAGGTCTCTGGGGAAAAAAGACTGCTACAAGATTTAAAATTAGCACATCACAATAATAACATTCTCAGATTTCAAAGTATGACACATCATTTGAAAGCTTACATTCTGTACTTTCACAATCTGGAAAAATCTGGAAAATAAAAAAATAGACATGTAGGCTATAGCACTGGTCGCGGTCACATATTTGCATATATTGTATGACACAAATGTAACAGTTCTGTATATCTGTATGTAATAAATGTCATGATATATATCTGTATGTTGTGTATGTCACAACTCATAAATGTCATTATGAATTGAAAATGGGGGACCCTGATGTAAACAAGACGAAAGTCTTTCTCTGGTCTGCATCCCCTTAACAATTGTGTGTATTGAGCTGTACTGTATTGTACCCATTCTGCAATCTGTTAATACAGTTTTCAATCAATCAGCTAGCATGAGTAACCTGAATGCCTTACAATATCTGTGACCCACTTTCTCTTCGCTGTCATGCCTACAGTATCTCACCTTATAGCTGTTAGGGATTGTATGCGACCCCAATTGCACAACACAGACAGGTAATCAGAGTTAGCCAAAACAAGGGCATAATTTATTCACAACAAAGAAGCAGCACTGTCCCTTTAAGAGAGAACTCAAAATACACAGGTGAATCTTCTAGAGTCCATGACTGAAATTAAAGTTCTGGGTCTGGTCCTGTTCAGACTCACCAGAACACTTGCCGATGGGCAACACAGAAAACGGAGTTCATGAAAAAGGAGTGAGAACATAGGCATCCACCCGTGGAAGCCTAGAGAGCGATGACGATGCCTCACACCACCGAACACTGCCGACGTGCAACTCAGCAAACGGGACCCACAGAAACGGAGTGTGATCATAGGAATCCTCTCGTGGAAATATTGAGAGCGATGACGATGTCTCACACCAGGAACGAGGCCCATGGAGAGAGAGTTGGAGGCAGTAGATGGCACGACGTCTCACCCTAGAGACGCGGCGGTAGATGGTAGCAACGGATGGCACCACGTCTCCCAGTGAGAACATAGGACATCCTCCCGTGGGATTATAGAGAGCGAAGACGATGTCTCACCAGAAGCGCATCAGTTGATGGTAGATACAGATGGCACGATGTCTCCCAGTGAGAACATAGGAAATCCTCCCGTGGGATTATAGAGAGCGAAGACGATGTCTCACCAGGAGCGCGGCGGTTGATGGTAACATACAGAACGACCTGGCCATGAGTGGAAGGCAGTCGGCAGTCTTTGTAGTCTCCCGAGGAGCTAATTACAAACCACTCACAGGTGCGTGAAGTAGAAAAGCGGCACGCCCCCTCGTTGGGCAGCATGCAGTCCTTTCCAGCCCTCACAATAGCATTTTGTTGGTGGGGATGGACCTACTGTGCAATATCCAGACCCTATAAAAGCAGATGGGACCACATGTAAGTCGGTGCATCCATTGTCAAGGAAAAGACACCTGCTTGATCCTGACAACCACCTCACTACCCCCCCCCATCTAAAAAAGAACTACTGCAGGAAAATACTAACTTGTAAGTCTTGAAGACTGGGTATTGTCAAAGTCCTTATAGGTGGTATTGTCTGAATATTGTGATGTGTTAGTGAATATGTGAATCACTAACTAAAAACACCATTTGCATGTGTGAATCAGATGTCATTTAATCATTTGTTATAAATGCTCATATCTAGTATTAATTTGTGAACCAAAGATACTGCAAGTTCTTGTTACAATCAAACAACACTACATTAAT
The DNA here is from genome assembly GCF_963971535.1 of Notolepis coatsorum. Taxonomy (NCBI): domain Eukaryota; kingdom Metazoa; phylum Chordata; class Actinopteri; order Aulopiformes; family Paralepididae; genus Notolepis; species Notolepis coatsorum. The sequence continues at coordinate 58,749,093 of NC_140175.1, read as the reverse complement.
AATACTGAGACCAAATGTTATGATTAATGAACAACATGGATTTATTAATTAAAGTGCATTTATTTGATTATGATTTTGATACTTCACAGGAACATCGATCCCTCTCTGGATGTCATCAACCACCAATCAGAGCTCAGTTCTACAGCTACACAAATGTGCACAGCTACTCAGACTGAAGGAGAATGTAACCGGGTCTACCTTTCTTTTAGGAACTGAGTAGCATGATCTTTAAAAAATGCCGCAAGTTTGTGCAGTAATCTTTCCATAAATTGTATGTCTGTGAATATTCTTTCCACAAAGATATCTTTCTGCGTAAAAACTATGAATTCACAGAATTGGCAGCCTGTCACCATAAGTTGTCCTTGTATTTGCACATAATAGTCGTGTCTTCTTCAATGAAATACTGCCTCCCTCATCTTCCTGTAAACATAAATCTGGGAATTTGTTGCAAGCCTCCAATATCATACAGTTTCTTGCCTTATAAGGACATTTCACTTCGACTATCCCACTCTCGCCATTGTCACACAACTTCCCGTCAGGTGTGGCTCCTAAAAAATCAAACTCTGAATTGACAATGTGGTATCATTTCAGGTTCAAACTGCTATATGAGTCTGATTTCCCCCAAGGTCGACCGCTACTGGACGAGTCTGATAACTGTAAGATGCAGTGCACACACCCTAGATAGATACATTTAGTTATATATATATATATCACGATTCTAGACACATGTCTTATAGAAGTTACTTTGCGGGTCAGGTGACGTCGCATCTCCCCCGGAAGGGAGTGGTGGACAATCACAAAATGACACCTCCCTTAGGGTTACGGTCACGTCCTTTGCCCCCTGCCATGGTAAACATAGTTTAGGTCTTGAGACAAAGGGATTTAGCATACAGTCTTAACAGTAAACACAGTATTCTCCTCTCCCCCATGCTGGAACTTAGTAAAACAATGGAAACTGGGTTTCTAGGTGGCTAAATTTAGCATTTGAATAAGTTACCAGACTCCTACTAAAAGCTAGAAATAGCCTCTGAATAGACAGGCTTGTTTACCAAAGCCAGACCCCCACAATACCGGCTGTAAAAGATGAGAGCCATTTGGGGGTTGTAAAATAGGACAGCTTCAAAGGAAGGCTCAAATGGCCGGCAGGAAACCCCTTTTGGTTTGCCAGGAGAGAGGAACAGCGTTCAAATTAAAACATTGATTTAATATAATTGAACATTAATAACCATACAAGAAATAGCCATAAAAGTAGAGTTGGTTATCTTAAACCTATGTAGGACGTGTTTGGACTTATGTGTAATGACATTAGAAAAACTTGCTTGGAAAACTTACCAGTGAATTTAGATACTTGGAGAATAATACTTTAATTTAAGGATAATGTACTTGTTAAATAAACCTAATCTAAATAAAAGTAGAAAATAGTAGGGAAACTCTACTGTTGTTAAGTCTAAAGCAGTCAGTAGAAACAGTTATAAATTAGACTCTTACTCACCTTTGCATTTGAAGCAAATATAGGTTATCTTAGGTATTTAAGACACTAGGAAATTCGGCAAAAGCATTAACCTATTAGATCATTAAAGTTAAGAAATAATCCTGGGATTTTAAGTTAGTAAAATCAACCCATATACCTTTAAAAGGCTAAAACTGTTATGGTTTGACACCGACCCCAAACGCAAACGGCACAGAGAGAGTAGTTTCAGAGTTAGCCAAAAACTAGGGCTTGTTTATTTTACTGAATAACAGAAAGAACTGGGTTGAAAACAGAAACAGACTGGGATTCAAGCATTTGAGGAATGTTGCTGCTCTGCAGCCTCTCCCGGGAAGGTTACGTCTGAGGAATCTGTCAGTGACGTCAGAGCCGCTCTGCAGAATCCTCCCGGCAGTACTCCGAGGTGGTAGCGGAACAGGGAGAGAGAGAGAGCGCGTTAGCTCAGTGAACAGTTGGGAACAGACAGGTGACAGGTGAAGTGACTTGTCCCAAACAGATAATCCAAGTGACTGAATCTTCGGTGTGAATACACACAGTGAGCAATGTCCCAACAAATAATCCAAGTGATAGAATCTTCGGTGTGAATACACACAGTGAGCAATGTCCCAACAATTTAATCCAAGTGATAGAATCTTCGGTGTGAATACACAATGAGCAAAGTTCAAACAATTATGAATCCCAATGGATATCCAAAAAAACAGGCAGAAAGGGTGAGAGACAGACTGAACAAAAAGCAGGAACTCTTCAGTGTTTACACACACGAAAACTGATAGAGTCAAAAGACTGTCTTGCAAAAACTCACCAGAGCGCTGTGCGTGAAGCGAGCAGATCAAACAGGGCAAGCGCTTCGTAACGGGGAATGGGTTGTCCAAACGGAATACTCTTCGAGAGTCCTGGGAGGCAAAGCACAGGGAAAAGCAGGCGACGGAAGGAACGGCAAATACAGTGAATATATCAGAACGATCCAACAACACTTAATGGGGAATCAGGGTATATATAAGCAAAAGGAATGCTTAATGACAAGCTGTGACAGCTGCGGGATGAGATTGACAAGCGTGTGGTTGGGGGAGCACCAATCAAACGGCGTCTACAGGAAGAAGCGTGTGAAGAGGAGAATGCAATTAATTAACCGAAATCCCTTAAAGGAACAGAGCGAGTTAGTGGGGAGCGGACCAATCATCACAGTACTTTAAGAAGCCTGTGGTGGGGAAAGAACCAAACCTCACAGTACTCCCCCCTCCACGGGAGCCACCCGGCGACCCGCTCGGCCCCGGCCTGCCCGGACGGGACCGAAGGAAGCCGGCGATCAGGGGCACTGGAGAGGGGGACAAAGACAGAGGCCCGGAGAGGGGGACCGGAGACGTGGACAGAGGACCGGCGAGGGAGGCCGGAGACGGCGACTGGGACCCGACAGCGGAGGCCGGGCACAGGGACAGAGAACCGGCGAGGGAGGCCGGAGACGGGGACTGGGGCCCGACAGCGGAGGCCGGGCACGGGGACAGAGCACCGGCGAGGGAGGCCGGAGATGGGGACTGGGACCCGGTGAGGGGGCTGGACGGCACCTGAAGACACCGGGCACGACAGGAGGAGCTCCACCCCTTGATGGTACCGGAGGACCAGGCGATGTGGGGCTCGTGCAGCGCGAGCCAGGGCCTGCCCAGGACCACAGGGACAAGAGGAGAGCTGGTGACGAAAAACTGGAGCCTCTCAACGTGGTTACCAGCAACGGTCCGAACAGTAAACAACTCTCCCTCCTCCTCATTGATGCTTTCTCCACTGCCGTCCTATACGACTGTGTTGGTCTTATTATCAGTAAATAGGGGGTAAGGTGTAATTTAGAACACAACGCAGAGTAGAAGAGATAGAGGATTTTAAGAACAGATCCTTATTCCCTAAATACGATAACAACAAGACCACACTCGTGAAAATGTCTGGCGGGATAAACCTCCAGATATTTGGCTTTGGCCTTTGCCTCATTCCTTTTCCCATACTCCAAAGCCGGGGCACAAATGGATGTTAACGGGAAAACACTCTCCAGGCATTTTGTTGTTGGGGCAGATTTTCTGTTTACCGCTTTCGCAAAGTTTGAAGCCGTCGGTCGTGACCTCCGCTCTTCAAACCAGTCATTTGACACAGCCTGGGCCTGAGTGCGTTGTTCCAGTGTTGTTTGTGTCTGCAGTATTCAGATCTTTGTAGATAGCTGGAAGCTTCACTGGAGATGGCTGGTGCACAGATACATTTCCACACCTCTGGTGTGGAATCGGGTCTGTTTTCTTCTTGATATTTCTTGTCTGTAGAATAAAAGCAAAATGTTATTATTGTGATGTCATGTATATGTGGAAACTCCCTAACAATAATTTTAACATTTCTGTTTCCAGGGGTTTGCCCTTTAGACGTATTGGGCACTGCTGTGGAAGGTGTAAGATTGAAGTCAGAGCTGGAGAAGAAGGAGAGGATGATAACCTGGTTGAGAGGGCAGCTTATTGAAAAGGAACTGATAATACAGTCTCTCAAACAGGATTCTCAGAAAAAGACATTCTGTACAGTGGAAAGTGTTGTCCAAAAGGAAACAAAGATCAAAGGGCTTTTTAAGTACTACACTGGGATCACTATGTTAGATTCATGTTATTGTTAGCTTTTCTTGTGCCTGCTGGCTGTGATGCACCTTATGCAAAGGGCCGTAAAGACATGAAGTCACTAGGAAAACAAAATTGCCTATTTTTGACACTGTGTAGGTTAAGACACAACTTGTGACTTCAAGATTTGTCTCAGAGATTTGGAGTATCCATGCAGTCTGCAGGACTTGTTTTTAATACATGCATAGAACTTATGTATTTAAAATTTTGACAAATTAGCATATGGCCATATAGAGACATTATTATTGAAAACATGCCTGAAAACTTTAGAAAATAATCTACTTTAGTCATTATTGATGGTACTGAATTTAAGACCCAGGTGCCATCTGCACTGGCTTTACAAAGTCACCTTTATAGTGACTATAAGTCAAGCACAATCCTCAAAGCATTGATTGGATGTTGTTAGATTAGGATCAATCAGCCAGTATTACCTCTCCATAATTGTTGTTGTGTAGTTTCTGCGTTGTTTATTTTCTCCGACGTCTTCTCATACTGGATGTACATCGTGGTCATTCCCCTTTAATGCAATCCGTAACCATAAGTATTCGACACTGGACAGCGTAGTACCTTTCTTGAAATCGTTGTTTATTACATAAACAAAAGCCTCAGATGTTACCCATTTCATATTGTCCTTGAAAAGTATTTGATGGAACACTAAATTCATTATTGTATCGTCTCTTCTGCTGTTTATTCCAATGGTGGCTGAGGCCTTGTTGTAGCCGAAGCCGTAGCCGTAGCCGAAGTTACTGATGATTTGTCATCTCCCCTCCCCCACCGGCGAGGGTGAGGGAGGGATGGAAGTCTCTGATTCACGTCCGCTCGCGTCAGCTTCGTGTCTAGATCTAACTCACACGCGGAAGAACACTCACATTATAATAATCATCATCATCATTATCATCAATTACGCACTGTCTGTGACCACAGCTAGTTGACCCAGATCACTATAGCAACGGCAATGTTGATATTAACTTACCCCAAACAAACACTGGGGCTATCAGCTGGTGATGACAACAGCACAGCCTCATCTGCAGGTTGTTAATTAGCTCCTACCACACACTAAACGTCCAAAGCCTGTCTGCACTCTCAATCCTTATCAAGATGAAGGTATGACCTTCAAACCACTCACACCCTGCTCCTATGGAGACACACTGCCCGCTGACAGACTCTCTCTCTGCTTCTGTGTTGCTCTCAGATGGCTCTAAGCAGTACTGTCATTATATACATTTTGTTTACATTATATACACTGAGAAACAATCGAGATCCTTCATTGTGATCCAAGTGGGTCTGTCATTTTTGTGTCCGAGTTATTTACAGGTGCTGTATCTGATAAGGCTATTACTGAAAGCAGTGGTTTTTATGATCGACTTAAAACACTGAAAGTTTATGGTTACATCAAGGATGGTGATGCTGTTATGGCTGACAAGGGTTTTACAATACACGACGAGTTGAAAGATCTTGGATTACGTCTGAATATCCCTCCATTTGCTGCTGGTCATTCTCAGATGTCTCAGTCAAATGTGCCGTTAACTAACAAAATTGCTCGTCACAGGGTTCATATTGAGCGTCTTATATGTAAACTTAAGACGTACAAATCTTTTCAGATCGCATACCAACAACCCTTTTCAAAACGATAAACCATTTTGTTGTTATATGACCCTACAACAGGATGTGTTTGTAACTGATAAATGAAATTGTAGACCTGCATTACCTGATAAGAAAGTCCAGAACCAATTTGGACTTCTCCAAAAGGGGTAGTGATCTTTGGCACACTGGTAGACAGGATAGTTGCCAAAGGTGTTCCAGTCATCCATTGTAGATGGGCAATATCTTCCTCTGTTACAGCTGGAAGTCTGTAAATATTTAAAATATTGTATTAAATTTATTGCATATGATAGGTATTTTCAGTTCATTTAATATCTAATATTTTATATCCAGCTCCTCTCATGAGTGCTGCATAGGTCTCTGGAATGTGGCCAGCAGTGGGTCGAGTGACTGACCAGGCAGTGCAGGCACAGGAATACATTGACCTGATGACCTGTGTGACCTAATGCATGGCTGTATCCAGGCACAGGCCAGGTTTATACTATGAGGAGCAAACCAGATTCATCCTAAGACTACTAACATAGGGGAGCTCCAGTAGCTCACCGCGTACCTCGAGCGCTATTTCGGCGCCGGGGACAACCGTGCTCGTCACGGATCTGGGGTTAGCGAGTTTGATTCCCGGACTGCAGCCGTATCTTTCTCAGAGTGTCTTCCCCCCATCTGTACCCATTCAAACCTGTTTCTGTCTGTCATTCTTGACCAGAGAAAATGTGATAAACGCAAAAAAGAGCCAGCGGAATGGCCAAAGTAAAAAAAAAAAAAAAGACTACTACCATATACGACCAGGCCTGTCTGATCATCATTTTTAACCAGTGGCTCGCTAAATTTGGAACGCACATAGTATAAAAGCATGGTTGTGTCATCATTCTAGAGCCTTGCAGCCCCCATGGAGGGCTGTGGTCTCCACAGTGTGTGTTCCTGTCAATAAAGACCATCGATTGACTTCACCTTCGTCTCCTGAATATCTGTCCAGCTGGCTCATCATATCAATCCAAAGAACTCAGTTTTATACTATCACATATATTAATAATAACTTGGTCGTACTTTTGCTATATTTCTGAGATGGAAGAACGATTGTTTTGGTCACTTTGTTAATATGAACATTGAAGTTCAGTTCTGAATCTATGATAACCCGAGACTTGTGGCCTCAGATTTGATCCAAGGGATTAGTCCTCCCAGGTTCTTTATCAACGTTTATTTTTGTTTGTTTTGGGGCCGATAATTAGAATTATAGATAGAAAACCTACATTATGTCCTCTGATGATATCACCCAGCGGTAACATGTAAAGGACCTAAGCAACTCCCTTGTGCAACTCCATAGTTGTTGTCATATAACTCAGACATGTGGCCTCCTAGTTTAACATTGAATTTCCTCCCTCTGATGTATGTTTTAACCCTTCTGCCTTGTTAGGTAACTGACAGAGTTGGCACATCAGTGCATGAAAAGATTGCATCACGTTCAAGGTCATAAAAAACTTAATTTGTAATATTATTCTCGCCAGAGTTTAGTCTGAGGTCACTGATTATTTTGGTGAGGGCAGTTTCAGTGCTATGCTATTTTCTGAATTCTGAATTCTTCTAAGATTTTGTTCTCTTCATTGACATAATTGATGTCTCATGAACTAATTGTATATGTACATCAACTTATAAAGAGTGTATTACCAATTAAATGTATTTTTGATATTAACTCATTGACTTTGTTCACTTTATTATATCTGTATGATGTATTACTACCACTTTACCTGTAAGAAGTGTCAACATGGCACACCACTGTCCGTCTCTTTCTCTTCTCAGAGGGTTTTGCAACCACGACATGGTTTATAGGTACTGGCTGTATTTTCTCACCTCTGGGGACATGCCACTGCTGTGGTATGCTCGTGCAACTTTGTTGTTCTGGTATGTGGGTAAAGTTGTGCAGTTCCAATCCTTGAAAATACTTGACAATGCCGACGATATGGGAACCATTTATTAGTGTCCATTTATCCTGAAAATATACATGCAACAATCAAATGGTTGATAGCTACTCCACACATCAATTTACAGCTGCGCCAACACTAAAAGGTAAGAAGCTACAGTAGAAGCCCTTAGAAGTCCAGCTTTTACTGCTACTCTACCACTACTCCACCACTCCACTTTGTGACTCCTATTGTTCTGGATTTCACACCTCCACTGCCTGCCATAGGCTGGAAAGATTTTCATCTTACATTTTTATTCGTCCCAAATGTCCCAGCCCCATCCAATTTCTTAGCTTTTTTCACTGTTTATTTATCATGCATTGCAACACTAATATATGGTACAGTAGCCCAAGTCAGACTGCCCATATAAAAATTATCTTGAGGGTCTGAGGGCAGTAGCCCCCGACCCCCTCCCTGGGGAAGCACTTGAGTTAAGTACCCTCGCTTTGTTTACGGCAGAACATTAACTTAAGCACTTACGTTAAGTACCCTCACTTTGTTTACTGCAGAAAATTAACACCTAGTGCTAGTTCTAAACTGACATCGAAGTGACATTGGAGTGGCAGAAGGGACCCGATTCGGAAAAGATTCATCTGTAGCTAATTACAGTAGTTCAAATTCAAAGGTTTATTTGTCACCTACAAATACTGCAACATTTGTGTGATTAGCATAACGTTAGATGATTAGCCCATTGTAGCTAGTAGTTAGCAGATACTATGCTTAAATCTTCATTTTAAACGCATCACTCTAACAGAGTTTGTGAGGCGTTTGTGTCTTCCGCATAGATCTCCAACACTTGGCATCAACTTTGACGTTGTCATCTTCTTCTCCGTCCGAAATCCTAATTTCATGTATATATCCTTGAGTAAAATAGTTCAGGCCTTTCTGGAGAACTCTCTTCGATAGAGTAGCGGCATTTGGCAAATAACTGATAGCAATATTTTCAGGAATCCTTGTTGTTCAATTGACATGTCGTTGTTTCAGTGTGCGTGTGAGAATGTTTGGGAGAGCGTAGCAACAGTAACACAGGGGGGCGGGACTTGCCGTCAGTGCGGAAAGGTCTATTGCTCCCGATGTGCAGCTTGGCTCCTTGCATGGTTACCTCCGCCATCGGTGTGTGAATTTGTGGATAAAAGCTGCTATATAAATGCACCATTTACCATTTGTACCATCCTCCCCTCCCCTACACCTCCTCCACTCCCCTTGATTATATTTCCCTCAGCTATTGTGACTCCTTCCTCAGTAGCCTGCCTGCGCAGTCAGTCAAATAAAAAATACTCTGGATATTTTATGCATGCAAGTTCTGCATGTGAGCATTTCTTTCCTGTCATTCGAACTGCAGCTCATAATTACATGATGGCAATAGCCGTGCTTCCTTCCTAGGTGCCTCTCCAAGGTCACCGCTCATGCATCATTTTGGAGACGTCGCCTTAAGACTGTAGTTTATAATTGTTTTGAGAACAAAGGGGGAGTTATAATAAGCCTACAGTGTCTGAAGGAGTGTAGATAAAATCAGTGTTTCTTACCAAGTTGCCACCAAATTAATTAGGGAGAGAAGACAGCTGGTGACAGCTGGTTACAGCTAGTCCAAGAAATAAAAGAGCCACCACTGACTTGAAGGAGTCAAACCAATGTTAGATAAAATACAATATACCATTATACTCTTAAAGTAACAATCTCAAATATCTATAATATATAAAGATATAAAATATTGGGATACGGAGCGTAGGTAGAGAGAACATATAGGTAGATGGAGCGTAGGTAGACAGAGTGGATGACCAGGCAAGCCTGCCTGTCAAACCAAAACCAAACCAGTGGAGGTTGTCACGTTTTAGACTCGGACGTGAAAGTTGTAATAAGATATTTAAAGATAAAAGAGATGAAACACTTTTGAAGGTATTTATTATAAAAAAGTGAACAAGCAAGGTAATATAAAAAGTGAATAAGCAAGGTACAATTGAAATCTAGTTGGTACAACCGGCCGGTCGCGTAGAAAAGAAAAATGCAGTCAAGTCATTGTGTCGCTCTGGTCTGGTCTGTCCAGTCAGTCCGTGCAGAGAAGTGAAGTCCAGTCCCTTCTTTGTCAGGGTGTTTTATTGGTCTCCCAATCGTCCAGTGTGGTTGTGGTCTTCGTCCTGCGTGCACGTTGTGTGTCTGTGTGTATTGGTCCGCCTGTATGTCCGCCGTGCACGAGATAGAGAGGGCCCACCGTTCCATTGGACCAAAACCGGGTGAGGACCGTGAGGGGAAACCCAGAGTTTTCATTGTTAAATTCCTCTGTTTCCAAGAGAATGAAAAAGATGGGCAAGGCAACGTAAACTGAAATACGGCGGCCGCGAGTTAAGAATATACCCGGACATCAGCGGCGTTTTAGCAAAAAAAATTGCCGTGTTCACCGCTGTGAAGAGCTCTCTATCAAAAGGGAATACAATTCCGCCTGTTACATCCAGCCCGTCTTCAGGTTTCGTTCCAAAATGACACCCTCTACTTCGAGTCCCCACAAAAGGCCAGGGCCCTCATTTATCAACAATGCGTAGAAAGTAGGGATGTCCCGATCACATTTTTTTGCTCCCGATCCGATCACGATCATGTGATTTTGAGTATCTACCGATACCGATCTTTCCCGATCCAAAAAAAAAAAAAAATTATTTAAATTTTTTTTAATGCCAATTTCTCACATTACATTCACCCTGAATGTTGACGTTATCCAGGTGAAAAGTGAACTTCATTCAAGCGAGGCATTGCAATCCTTGACATAAATCATTTGATGTATAATTAAATCAAAGGAAATGCGTTTGGGTCCGAGAGTGTGGCTGGTCTGCCGTTCTGCAGCTGGATACTATTGGTTTGTTTTGGCAAAATTCTTCTGCTCTGTGTGACAATAAATAAATGAATGATGATATGCAATTTAAAACCGAAACTAAGGCCTCAGTATGAGTTTAAGACGTGAACATGGTCATGTTTGTTGAAAAAAATAAAAAAGTAAAAAATAAAAAATAAAAGCCAGATTTTTTTTTGCCGATCCCGGTCTTCGGAAAATCACGTGATCGGCCCCGATCCCGATCACGTGATCGGATCGGGACATCCCTAGTAGAAAAGTGTTCTATTTTCGTGCTTAAGCACAGAATTTAGAATGTGTGTATGCACAGAAAAATCTGGATTTATCAAACGTGCGTACACAGGTTCTACGCACACTCCGTGTTGATAAATACCATTTGTTCTACGCTCCGTGATCGTGCACGATTTTAAGTATTTGCATATAGAACCGCCCGTAATTAACCATAATATGGTCATGAAACACCCCCATGAAATGTGGAAAAGTGGACTAAGCCGAGCGAAGCGTGTTATGGGAGAAATACGCGACAGGCTGACAGAGACGTGTACACGTACGGTGATGTCGGATATGATATCTATTAACCATTGCTGCCTGGGCAGCGCAAACACTAATAAAGACCGTGCTGGAATATGACTGCCTTTTCCCGTTTCGTTCGATTAATACCCAGGGATTAAAGTTATCCTCAATTTTATTCCAAATCACGATGGATTTTTTTCTACCTGCATATGATTTGTAGAGGCATACAATCTATTTTGATGTCGGTATTAGGTAGCCTATATAAACAATAATACGAGAGCATACAAGAACAATAAATCCCACTGCCATGTATGATGTAGCCTACGCCATGTGTAGCCTGCCTATATGTGATCAATACAAACTTGAACTTGAATTCCATCATCATATTTATATGTTGTGTCTGTCCACTATGTTTGTTACTTTGTTATCCCCCCCCCCCCTATCTATGTAAAGCGACCTTGGGTCTCTTGAAAGGCGCTATATAAAATGAAGCTATTATTATTATTATTATTATTATTATTATTATTATTATTATTATTATTATTATTATTATTATTATTATTATTATTATTATTATTATTATTATTATTATTATTATTATTATTATTATTATTATTATTATTATTATCACGTCTGTGCGGGAGCTCACAAATAGACTGTTAGTCTCAGTGAAGTCTCAACGTAGGTCATCTATTCTAACCAACAAATTGAAGTAGAAAGCATTTTGTTGTGACCAATCTTATTTGGAGACATGACACAAAATAATAGTATTTCGCTTTTTATTTTAAACAATATTGAATCGCGTTTGGAGGTGGGTGTTCTGCGTCTGCCCCCCATGCCAAACAAGCAGGCCAACCTCTTGTTCGCGCGTGAGCATGTTATAATTACACTACTGTCGCTATTTTACAATGAACTATAATGAATTACGGTTCATACAGAACACGCGCCAGTGTTGGAAGTAATGCACGGAAGCTTATTTCCGCAGTGCAATAATAATATTCTACCGCCGGGCGCCAGGTACGCATGGTCAGAGCTGTCAAGCACACGTTCAAATTGATAAGTCACACACTTTGCTTAGAAATGATCGTAAGCACGGGTTATAAATGGCTGCTTTTTTATATAGCGCTTTTATCCAAAACGCTTTACAATTTGTTAATCACATTTTTACCCATTCACTCACACATTCACACACCGACGGCAGAGGCAACCACTTAAGGTGCCGACCTGCTCATCGGGAGCAATTAGGGGTTAAGTGTCTTGCTCAAGGACACATCGACACGCTGCCCAGGAGGAGCGGGAATCGAACCAGGAACCTCCGGATTGCCAGACGACTGCTCTACCTCCTGAGCCACTGTCGCCCCTATCTGTGCGTACGCACCATTGATAAATGAGGGCCCAGGCACTTCTACAACCAACATGTCGCTCCCACTGACTAGTAAAAGTTGAGTTGGACAGATTTACTCAAACATCACCTGGATTGAGAGTGCACTAATGCCATCGGACATCCACAGACGGACAATCAGTGGTAACTAATGACTCTCCGAGTTTATATGTAAATGGTTAGTCTTAACTTTTCCTTCTTTTTTTTAATGTTATTTTTATTTATTCTACCTTCATTGAATGTAGCGCTGGTGGCTGGGACATTGTCACATTTTAGACTCAGATATTTAAAGATAAAAGAGATGAAACACTTTCGAGGGTATTTATTATAAAAAGTGAATAAGCAAGGTATAAAAAGTGAATAAGCAAGGTACAATTGAAATCTAGTTGGTACAACCGGCCGGTCGTGTAGAAAAGAAAATGCAGTCAAGTCAGTGTCCCGTCAGTCCAGTCAGTCCGTCCAGTCAGTGAAGCAGTGTCCAGTAGAAGTCAAAGCAGAGAAGTGCCCTCCTTCCCTGTCAGGGTGTTTTTGATTAGCTGCCCCAATAGTCCAGTGTGTATGTGGTCTCTGTCCTGCGTGCATGTTGTGTGTCTTGTGTATTGGTCAGCCTGTATGTCTGCCGTGCATGAGTGCGTGGTACGCACATTTACGTGCACATATGTGCCTGTGTGTCTTTATCGATAACGATCTGTGATTGATGGAGAGTGTGGTATTTGACCAGTATCTGACCGGGTTTTATAATCCCTTGGCTAGTCGTATATTAGTGACTTGTGGCATTTTGTGACAATGAGTTGAATTATTTGATCTGGGCTTATTTGGTGAGATCCCTCACCAAAGGTTCTAATGGACTCAAGTGGATGCTAATGGATGTGCCTAACTTTTTGATCTGGTCTGGAGCTTTGCCAGATGCAGGCTGAATCCAGCGTGGTTTATTTGTGTGTGTGGAGAGTGAGAGAGAGAGCTCTGGAGCTCTTGCATTGGCCTATGTGTTGTGTAATTTAGAATTGTCTATTGTCTTAATTCAGTATTATTTAACAGACACAGGGCCTCCTATCTGATCATTTGCGGGAGGGCGGGTCTAGAGTTTCAGCCAATTGAGGTGTGTGGGTGGGTATGTGTGTGTGCGGGTGTGTGTGTGTGTGCGCGTACATTAGGGATGTGCATCTCCATCACTGAGGCCGATGCGATGCACATCTCGATACGGTGCCAACGATATGATACATTAATGATACATTTGAAGCACCGGGCGATGCGATACGATTCACCCCTGTGTTCGATACGATACGATTCGATACGATTTGATTCAACATAATCCGATTCGGGGCGATACGATGCGATTCAACACGATGCAAAATAATGATATAATTTTATGGTATGACAGAGGATTTGGTTGTATTCCTTATACAGCGTATTGTTACGAACGGGTAAGTGACTTCCAAGTTGTCGAGGTAGAAGAACGAGACGGAGAATGTTTTACTATTCCAAAACAGTTGTACTGTTTATTAACAGGGAAAAGCAAATACTATAACAGGGAGAAGACAATATGTCTGTGCTTGTCCAGCTGTAGGTACGTCCGTAGGATAAGGTGAAGCTCTAGCAAAGAACAAGGAATAGAGCAAATGTTAAGTAGGTCACATTCTCAACATTCCACGCTGTCAATGAGGAGCAGCAGTCTGACAGCCAATGACAGCACCCAGGTGTGACAGACAATTAGTGATGACAGCAAACAGTGGTGACATACAAGGTGAACCATAACAACAGGAGTGACCCAGGTAGACAGTGGGAGACAATCCTAAGGATGATAGTCTCCCGAACGTTACAGTATCCCCCCCCGACGAACGGCACCTGACGTTCACCTAGGGGCCTCGGGATGCAGCCGCCGGAAATCATCGATCAGGCTGGGATCTAATATGTCCCGTTGAGGCACCCAAGAATGCTCTTCTACCCCGTACCCCTCCCAATCCACCAAGAACTGAAACCCCCTACCCCTCCGCCTACAACTCAGGATTCTCCGCACCGTATAGACAGGCTGACCGTCAATAATGCGGGGCGGAGGAACCGCAGGGAGTGGCGGGGACAAGGGCGATGAGAGGAATGGCTTCAACAGGGACACATGAAACGTCGGATGGACCCTCATAGAGGCCGGAAGGCGTAGCCTGTAAGCCATAGGATTCACCCGACGCACCACTTTAAAGGGCCCTATAAAGCGAGGAGCCAGCTTCCTGGACTCCACCCGGAGAGGGAGATCACGAGTGGAAAGCCAAACCCGCTGTCCCGGACGGAAAACCGGAGCCGGACGACGCTTGCGGTTAGCTTGCCGCTGACCCTTAACCGAGGCCTTCTGCAGCGCCGTCCGCACTCTGCTCCACGTCCTGCGACAGCGAGCCACATGTGCCTGGGCCGATGGCACCTCCACCTCCTGCTCCTGTTCGGGAAACAGAGGAGGTTGAAAACCATATTGACACTGAAAGGGAGACATACCAGTAGAGGAGGAGAGGAGGGTATTATGCGCATACTCAGCCCAGGCCAACCTCCTACTCCACGTCGCCGGGCACCCAGCAACGTAGCACTTCAGAACGCCCTCCAGGTCCTGGTTGACACGCTCCGTCTGCCCGTTCGTCTGCGGATGGAACCCAGACGACAGGCTGATGGAGGCGCCCAGACCGGCGGCAAACGCCTTCCAGAACCTGGAGGCGAACTGAGGACCCCGGTCGGACACAATATCCACTGGAAGCCCATGAACCCGAAAGACGTGCTGCACCACAAGGTCAGCTGTCTCCCGGGCCGTGGGGAGCTTGGGGAGGGGAATGAAGTGGGCCGCCTTGGAGAACCGGTCCACCACCACCAGGATGGCAGTGAACCCATCCGATAAGGGAAGACCGGAAATAAAATCCAGGGATATGTGCGACCAGGGACGCTTGGGAATAGGAAGCGGTCGGAGGAGACCCGCCGGCGCACGGCGAGAGGTCTTACTGCGCGCGCACACCGGACAGGCCGCCACAAAGGAGCGTGTATCCCCCCCCCTCTGTCGGCCACCAAAACATCCTACGGATAAACTCCAGGGTTCTGGTGGCCCCAGGGTGGCCGGTGAGAGAGGATGTATGCGCCCACTGCAGCAGGCGTGAGCGTGCCGCCTTGGGCACATACATCCGACCCGGAGGACCCCCACCGGGATCGGGCTCCCGTGCCTGAGCCGACCTCACCACCCTATCTATGCCCCATGACACGGGTGCCAAAATCAAGGCCTGTGGAATAATAGGGTGGGGCTTCTCCTCTCGACCCGGAAGATCAAACTGACGTGACAGGGCGTCAGGCTTGACGTTCTTGGAACCGGGTCGATAGGAGATGGTAAACCGAAATCGAGTGAAGAATAACGCCCACCTGGCCTGGCGAGCGTTAAGGCGTTTAGCCCCTTGGATGTAAGCCAAGTTCTTATGGTCAGTCCAAACAATGAAAGGATGTGCCGTCCCCTCTAACCAATGTCTCCATTCATCCAATGCCAATTTGATTGCCAATAACTCCCGATTACCCACGTCGTAGTTACGCTCGGCCGGAGACAGCCGGCGCGAAAAGAAGGCACAAGGATGCACCTTACCATCCTTTAAACATCTCTGCGAGATTACCCCCCCCACCGCGGTGTCAGAGGCATCCACCTCCACAATGAACGGAGCCTCTGTGTCGTGACGGATCAGTACAGGGGCGGAGGTAAATCGACGTTTGAGGTCGCAGAAGGCCGACTCTGCCCTAGGCGACCATTCAAAGCCAGGGAGAGAGGACTTAGTGAGAGCGGTTAATGGATTGACTACGGCGCTAAAATTGCGAATAAAGCGCCTGTAAAAATGTGCAAAGCCCAAAAACCGTTGTAACTCCTTGAGCGACGAAGGCCGTGGCCAATCCAAGACTGCACTCACCTTGGCTGGATACATGCGAAGATCGCCCTTCGTCAACACAAAGCCCAGGAAGGAAACGGTGTCAGTGTGAAACACACACTTCTCAGCCTTAACAAACAGTTGATGCTTAAGGAGACGTTGAAGCACCTCACGAACGTGCAGTTGGTGTTGCACCATATCGTGAGAAAAAATAAGGATGTCATCCAAATATACAAACACTGACACCCCAATTAGATCCCGCAGCACGTCGTTGACCAGGGCTTGGAAAACTGCTGGAGCATTAGCTAAACCAAAAGGCATGACCAAATACTCATAATGCCCATTAGGAGTATTAAATGCAGTTTTCCACTCGTCCCCTTCTCTAATCCTGACCAAGTTGTATGCATTACGTAAGTCAAGTTTAGAAAAGACCTGTGCCCCCTGTAAGCACTCAAAGGCGGTGTCCATGAGCGGTAAAGGATAACGGTTCTTGATGGAAACGTCATTCAACCCCCTATAATCTATGCACGGCCGCTGATCACCATCTTTTTTAGCCACAAAAAAGAAGCCAGCGCCTGCAGGGGATGTGGACGGTCGGATATGCCCCGCGGACAATGCCTCTCGAATGTAAGTGTTCATGGACACTGTCTCAGGGCGGGAGAGAGAGAACATCCGTCCCCGGGGCGGAGAAGCGCCGGGTAGAAGATCAATGGTGCAGTCGTAAGGTCTATGAGGCGGTAGTGCTTTGGCACACCTGCCAAATCGGGGTTGGGGGATAATAAAGAATCTGCAACGTCCACCGTCAACCTGAAGAGAGACAAAAGAGGGAGGGGGGGAGGGACGGATGAACTCACGCCAGCGTCAGCGCTGACGCCGCTTCCCATGGAGAGTTCACCCGTAGCCCAATTAATACGAGGATTATGCAGCACAAGCCAGGGGTGGCCTAAAACAATGTCGGAATGAGGAGACATAACAACAAAAAAATTCAAATATTCCCCCTCGCTACCCGCCACCCGAACCCACAGTTTCCCGGTGCGCTGGGTAATAAATCCACAACCAAGCGGTCGGCCGTCCAGCGAACGGACAGGGATGGGCACCTCTAGTGTCTCTAAAGGAACCCCCCATTCTAGAGCCACCCCCACATGAATCAAGTTGCCTGCAGCCCCCGAATCCACTAAAGCCTTGGCCGTTTTAGAAGAATCCCCCCACCTGACAGTGACATCAAAAAAAGTACGTGAGTCGTGAACGTTTATGACCGGAGAGACATGCCCACCTGCTAGCACCTTCCCCAGGCCTAGCGGGCTCCTGCGTTTCCCGAGCCACGACAGGCGGCGAAGCGATGCCCCGTGCGGCCACAATGAAAACAGCGCTTCTCGTTGACCCGCCTCTGCTTCTCCGCTTCAGAGAGGTTCAACGCTCCCAGCTGCATGGGCTCGTCATCGCCCCGGTGTGGGGCGGCGTGGCTCAGGGCTAGAGCTTCTGTTACGAACGGGTAAGTGACTTCCAAGTTGTCGAGGTAGAAGAACGAGACGGAGAATGTTTTACTATTCCAAAACAGTTGTACTGTTTATTAACAGGGAAAAGCAAATACTATAACAGGGAGAAGACAATATGTCTGTGCTTGTCCAGCTGTAGGTACGTCCGTAGGATAAGGTGAAGCTCTAGCAAAGAACAAGGAATAGAGCAAATGTTAAGTAGGTCACATTCTCAACATTCCACGCTGTCAATGAGGAGCAGCAGTCTGACAGCCAATGACAGCACCCAGGTGTGACAGACAATTAGTGATGACAGCAAACAGTGGTGACATACAAGGTGAACCATAACAACAGGAGTGACCCAGGTAGACAGTGGGAGACAATCCTAAGGATGATAGTCTCCCGAACGTTACACGTATATTATTATAAAAAATCGAATAATCTACTGTAAGACAATTTATATAAAAACTATTGGGTGCCTAAGACTTTTGCACAGTACTGTGTTTTCTATCCACTTTAGCAAAAAAAAACACACACACACAATGTATATACACATTACTGTGAGACAATAGCTTATAGCAGACTTAATGATTTTATAATATTTCAGATAATGAAATTAAATGTGTATCATCAACTATCCAGTTAGTATTTATATTGTAACGTTTGGCCACTTTAAATCATTGAACGTAGAGAGCGAGAGACGGCGAGAGACGGCGAGAGAGAGCGAGAGCGCGTTTGAGCTGACCACACCATGATGGCATTTTGTCAACAACACAGTTTGAACCTGGCTGAAGGAAGCGATATAAAGAAACAAATTGCCAATAAATGTGAAGTTATCTTTGAACCTGTTGTCAAGCGTCGTCAATATAGCCCCCCCCCCCCATTTCCTCATAGTTAGATACTGTAGTTTAGCATTAGCTGAACGGCTAACTGGCTAACGTTAGCCAGCAGCTACTAGCGTTAGCCAGTTGGTCTCCTCCTCAACTTCCACTGTGCAGTGCACTCACTGCTGACAGAAGTGGATGAGAGGAAATTATATGAATGAACGGTTTTGACCGATGCAAAGACGCTACAACAAGATGCATCGCGAGTTCAACTTGAATTCTAGCCGATGCGCACTTATTCCACCGGTGCACTCGCATCGTGAACGTGTATGCCGGTGCACCGATGCGAATCGGTGAATCTTAACATCACTAGCGTACATGCATGCACATGTGTGTGAGTGGGTTTGTGTGTGGGTACCTTCATTGAATGTATGCGTTGATGGCTGGGACGCGGGGCCTCCCACCTGAGCATTTGCGGGAGGGGGGGTCTAGCGTTTCAGCCATATGATGTGTGTGGGTGGAAATGTGTGTGCGCACGTATGTGCGGGCACGCATCTATGCGTGTGTGGGTTTGTGTGTGTTGAGGGCTTGGCGTAGGGGAGGGGCATGGGAGACACCTCGGGCCGGAATTCGTTTTATATATAACTTTGGAGCTCTCTATGAGCTCTGTCAAACGGTAAAAGGATAGACTCGCTCTGGTGTTGGAGTGTGGAGGCGTGGGGGGAATCCCCCAATTGAGATTGCCGTTTGCCGTTGCCTTGTAGAATTCTGGAGGTATCATTTTTGCGCCGGGCCCTCGATATGATCTGTGTGTGCGCCAGTGGAGGCTGCTGACCATGAAGGTGAAGCACAAATTATTATATTATATATTAAATAATATTTTTTAAACATCCCCAACGCTGCAACACCCCCATTCCTCCCAGGTGTCAGGCTCCTCATTCGCTTCCATTCATTTTGGGGAACATGTTTAAATATCATCCTTCTGAAGTATAAACAAACTATACTGCTGTGACGATTTCAATAAAACAGACCATTCTGAGTCAATGGTATGCAGTGGCGTTGAGCAATATGTCGGGGCCCCCCCGCAGGGCAAAACACTCCCCTAAATCAAACCAAGCAGAATGTACAGTATACAGTGGCTCGGTGGCCCGATCAAACCAAGCAGACCATGTACAGTATACAGTGGCTCGGCGGTCCGATCAAACCAAGCAGACCATGTACAGTATACAGTGGCTTGGCGGCCCGATCAAACCAAGCAGACCATGTACAGTATACAGTGGCTCGGCGGCCCGATCAAACCAAGCAGACCATGTACAGTATACAGTGGCTCGGCGGCCCCTGATCAAACCAAGCAGACCATGTACAGCAGGGATGGGCAACTGGCGGCCCGCGGGCCGCATGCGGCCCTCACCGACGTTCCATGCGGCCCCAGGCCAATATATAAAAAAAAAAAAAAAAAAAAAAAAAATTTAATTTTTTTATTTTTTTAATTTTTTTAATTTTTTTGTATTGTATTCGACTAAGAAGAGTTGGCAGTCGACTATGGCTCCTTTCGATCGATTAGTCGACTATTTGACTAATAGGGGTCAGCCCTAGTGTGGACATATGAAACGCTGTTGAAAGTGCCGTGCAGCAATATGGGGGTTTTGATAAACTGTCGGCTGTTGTTACCGATGGAGCACCGGCAATGAAAGGAAAACACACAGGATTCGCCGGGCTTCTATGGCAGAGTGGCGTTGAGTGTCCAATGCTGCACTGCATTATACATCAGGTAAGTTCGCTAACATAATTTCCATCTATTGTGGGTCACTATAATGACCAATGCGAGTCGAGTGTAGTCAAATTATATGCGAGAGTCGTTAAATCGCTTTTCTTTTTTTTCATCTGATATAGGAGGCTCTCTGTGCCAAGAAGCTTGACTACTACAGCCATGTTATGGATTTGGTTACCAAGGTTACCAATCTAATTCGTGGAGGCAACAGGTCACTAAACCATAGAAAGTTTGTCTCCTTTTTGGAAGAGATGGACACTGATTATGGCGACTTGCAGCTACACACAGAAATCCAATGGCTGAGCCGTCGGAAAGTACAGGAGCGACATTGAAACACTGCAAATGCAATTCAATGATCGGTTTGAAGATTTCAACGGCATGCAGTCACGGATAGCGCTGTTTGCCGGCCCCCTCACCGCTACGGTGTCAGAGCAGCCCCCACCGTTGCAGCTTGAACTGTGCGAGCTACAGTCAGATCCTTTTTTTCAAGCAAAGAGAAATGAGAGGGGAATTTCGTTTTGGAAACTGCTACCTGAGCCCCGCTTCCCACTCCTCAGGGACTTTGCCCTCTCTATGGCCAGTATGTTTGGGAGCACATACATATGTGAGAGCAATTTCTCAAACATGAAGGACATCAAGTCAAAGTAGAGAAACAGGCTGTCGGATGAAACATTATTTCATCTGATGCAGATTGCATGCACAAACATTGAAGTTGACATTCCTGCTATTGTGCGCCAAATGGAGAGACCACAAGTGTCTCATTAAAGACAGGGGGGGAGGAGATGATGAAGAGGTGTAGAGGGGGGGAAGGAGATGATGAAGAGGTGTAGAGAGGGGGGAAGAGATGATGAAGAGATGTAGAGAGGGGGGGGGAGATGATGGAGAGGTGTAGAGAGGGGACCATTATTATTATTATTATTATTATTATTATTATTATTATTATTATTATTATTATTATTATTATTATTATTATTATTATTATTATTATTATTATTATTATTATTATTATTATTATTATTATTATAACCATTATTGACCCACTGTGGGGCGAGGGTGAATGTCATGCCAGTTTGATAAAGGGTCAATGGGAGGCATGTAGTATTGCACTTTACTTTACTTGCACTTTACTTGTTTACTTTTGTAGTGTTCAGATAACACTAATAACACAAACACAAAGCAGCATTCCTGCTGCATTTCACTACAACAGTAAATCAAAAGTGCAATAATAAATGATTTTGTTAAATGTATACACTTTTATCCTGCTACTAAACAAAACATTCCTGAGTGCTTCATATCCATAACATGCATTTCAGTGTTATAATGTTTTGTTTAGTAGCAGGATAAAAGTTTATACATTTAACAAAATCATTTATTATTGCACTTTTGATTTACTGTTGTAGTGAAATGCAGCAGGAATGCTGCTTTGTGTTTGTTGAGCAGTGGGCTTTAAGTTCATACATTTATTTTATTAGAAGCCTTAATTATAATTGATAATTTTTGTATATATATGGGGTTACACAGCAATACTTTTAAATGCAGCTGTTTATAAATTCATAAAGTTGAAATTGCATTACTAAATGCATTTGAAATGGAATAAAAACAAAGTTACAACAAATTATAATTGTTTATATACCTTGTGACTATTAGGGCTATTTGAGTGATGGGGTACTACTGGCGGGACTGCCGATAAACAATGCTGCCCCCCAGATTGATTGTGGACATTTTGTGGCCCTCACCATATACAAAGTTGCCCACCCCTGATGTACAGTATGGCTCGGGCCCATAAAAAAATAACACAGTATGCTATGACTGGCCCCTGTAAATGTCCTAACACAACCCCCTCAATGTACATTAAATGACCAAGTATGGTTTTTGTCAATATTCCAATGTACAGTTTTGTTTGTACAGTTGTACAGTGTATGTCCCCCACCCCCACCTCCAATGTACAGTCCCGTCCCCCCCCCTACCCAACCTCCTCCAATGTACAGTTTCTACGTCAAATGTATATACTCCCTTTTCTGGACTATTTTTATATCACAAACAGTACTGTATTTGCAAGTCTGGTACATGTCATAAATGTATAGATGTAGCAGTACTGTCTATCTGTATGTCATGTATGTCATATATGTTATGATGAATTGAAAATGGGGGACCCTGATGTAAACAAGACGAAAGTCTTTCTCTGGTCTGCATCCCCTTAACAATTGTATGTATTGAGCTGTACTGTACTGTACCCATTCTGCAATCTGTTAATACAGTTTTACAATTCAATTCAATTCACGGCAGAATGTGTAGACAATAGACAGACAGTGAAAACAATGTTCTCCTCCAAGTCCTGTGGGTATTGTCTCCTCAACGTTTCTGCAGCTGAGCGAATTGCAGTTCTGCTCAATGAATGAATCCGAGAGGAATCCGAATTTCCCCTCTAACTAGTGCTATATGCTTCATTGCGTCATTAATAAAGTTGTCAATCAATCAATCAAATAATACCGTTTGTTTAGACATTCACAAGACTTGCATAACGTTACAACTGCACGGCGGCAGTTTAAACAACAACATTATTATTGTGCCTTACCTTAGATGAGCCGCGCCTGCTGCATGCATCCCACAACATCATCTTTTCCATTCATTCATTCCAGATAGGGCCATGGATAGGCATTGTTGTTATTGATATCATCTTCATCAATGCCATCAGCCCCGTTTAGACATTCACAAGACTTGCATAACGTTAAACATAACTACTAGTCTACTAGCAAGCAAGCAAGCTAGTCGACAATATCTCCTTCCTCCATTGCAACGCTATCTACAGTACTAGAGAATTCAAAGTGCCCAGCGAGGTGATGACGTTGTTGTTGTTGTCACGTTTAGCTTTTATCGCAGGTGTATATCATCAAATGATGCACAATAAGTTCATGAACAATAACAAAACACTCCACCCTGGGCCTGATAGCTGCAGTGGTAGCCCTTTAGCTACGTTAGCTCCAACAAGTTATCTTCTTAAACTGAGATAAAAATTATTTTGTAAACACGCTCGCTGCAGAGCCGCAGTACGGCACAAGAGAAACCATTATCTGATTGGGCCACAAGGCTGTCAATCATGCTAGCTGCAGAGCCGCAGAGCAGCAAAAGAGAAACCATTAGCTGATTGGATAACAAGGCTGTCAATCATTCAATCCACCATTCAATGGCAAGAGTTTAACTGCACAGACCGTGCTTAGATGACCTTAATAGCCTATTTTGATTGGCTATTATTTATAATTTATTTAACCCTGGTCAACCTGTGCAGATATTCTGCACGAATAATTACTGCAGTGCAGGCCTGCTCAGAGCGGTCAATTTTGGGCATTTTTGAAGAAAAAAAATGCACTGGCATTTTTTTTTACAGAGGAAAACATCTATAATAAAAATAATAATAATAATAATACAAAAAAAAAATATATATATATATATAGGTATATGTAAATTAATAATAATTATGAATTATGAGTGCATTTGTATTTCACGTGTTGTCATAGAGAAACCTCCACTGGTGTGCGCACATGCACGCATGCCAACGAAAAGGAATGATGTCCTTTCTTTTTTAAAGGGAGGTGTGTGTGTGTGGGTATGGATGTATGGAAGAGTGGGTGCATGCATGCATGTGCGCAGATGCTCATGTGCGCGTCCTCTCCCTTCCCCCTTATTATTACTGACCTGGTTATAATTATTATTATTAAGGATATTTTAATATTTTACTTAAGTATTATTATTTTGTATTAGAACCGGCATATGTGTATGTGTATACATGTGTATATATATGGATGTATATATATTAGAGCTGGGCCGTTAACGGCGTTAACGTGCTGCGTTAACGCTATACTAGTATCGCGCGATAATATAATTAACGCATTAATCTAAAAAAAATAAAATAATTTTTTTTTTTTTTTTTTACCTTTATTTACCCAGGGTAGGTTCGCTGTGCACAGATGCTCTTTTTCAGGAATGCCCTGCTTCACATTCACACAGTTCCATTCACACCTGGGAGCTGCCCAGTACAACCACAGTTGACACCATTGGCCACTGAGCAACTCCACTGGAGCAGTTGATTCAAGCCATGTCACATAGTTCAAGTTTGAAATGATTCTTTCCGTTTTGCTCCTGAGAGTGTGCTAGATACTGTACTGGTAATATTATTTATTTGTGTTAACTTCTGAATAAAACAACTTATTAAACACAAGTACATCTTATTGAACATTATTTTGATATTTCATTACCAATTATCATTGTTGTATCTTGTATCTCGTTTTCAAACAGTCTGTAATGCATTTTGGAAACGGGAGATGGGCTCATGGTGTAATGGGCCACCTGGCCTGAGAAACATAAGGAGGAAAGAAAAAGTAAGGACTTACTTCTGGTCATTATTTGGGTAGAACACATTTTGAATGCCTTCGGCAGGTTTTTTTCTTTTCTTTTTGAGCCATTTTAATCTAGATTAAATCCAGGATTGCAGATAGATTAATCTAGATTAAAAAAAATTATCTATGCCCACCTCTAATATATATATATATAATTGATATACATTTGGATATATATAATAAGAATAATTTAATTTATTATTATTTATTATGTACTCTATTTTTATTTTTCCATTTTTTATATATGTTTTAAATCTTTTTATTTTCAGGAGGTTTCACATTCAATCGACAGATCTACAGAATGTTCAGTGTCACTCTCATGAACAATTTTCACTGTGCTCCCCACTCAATCCATTCTCCCACTCACGCTTGCACACACAGGTACACAGTCACACTGTTATGGATGTGTTAGCAGAGGGCCCAGGCCCAAACAGATACGAGGGAGAGGTAGATATGGATTGTCAAAAGTGAGCACTGCTCCTTTAATTTGAACACTTCGAGCCAGGGGTGAAGTGTGACCAAAAATAATCCAATTGCAAACAAGGGCAGCAACAAAGATATTACAAAAATTGTCTTTACTTCAAAAAGGGTAGCAACCAAAACAAGGAATCTCATAAATGAGAGCAGGTACAAAAACAACAGAGGAACCACAGCAGAGCTGGTAGGGGAAGGCACAACTAATCTACAAAACAAACACTAAGAAAACGAGACTGTAAAAACGAAAACAAAGATGACAATACAAACTGAAAAACTAGACTTACTGAAAAATAGGGAGACAAGGAACAAATGACAGCGCAAGGACGAGGGTAACAGCAATGACAGGATACTCAGGAACATCAAGACAGGGATCTCAAAACAAGGAACTCCAATAATGAACCGACAACAAGAGTAGGGAAACACACACCAGATATAGGGGGAATAGTTAACACTGGAGAGACAGCAGGGCAATTAGCAAAACGAGACACACATGAGGGAAAAGCAGAACTAACACAGGGCTACAGGAAAACACAAGACGGGGAATATAAACAGGGAAGCACACAGAACTAACTACACAAGAGGACTGAACACTAGACAGAGTAAACATAACAACCATACAAGGAACTAATAAAACAACAATCAACAAGGGAACAAGAGACAATGTAGCAGGGGAAGGGCACAGAGAGACATGTATACATTGAATATACACCGGAGGGTATGCATGAGTGAGACAAGGGGAAGTTCAGATGAACGTCCAGCAGGGGGAGGTACAGATGGGAAATGTCTGTGCAAAGGTGGGGTAAATGTGGGGGTTGTTGAAGAGTACAGGCAGGGGGGAAGGATCCTAGAATAGGCAGAGGAATATTGTTCATGAGTGGAGGGAGACCATGGGAGAGAATGTGAAAAGGAGGGGGCTCTTGAGGAGTACAGAGAGGGGAGAAAGGTCCAGGGACAGGTGGACCCTTACACACACGCACACAAATAAACAAACAAACAAACAAACAAACAAACAAAAAATACAATAAATAAATCATAAGTAAATAAATAATAAGAAATAAAAGTGCAAATGTTGGTATTGTAAACAGTGACAGGTTATAGCACCCGGTTGCTCACACCCGCTTATCGATGCCCACCCCGACAGGGAAGGATCCGGGCCGCTGCGTGTTCAGTTCCCGTTCCCAGACCCGACCCCGTGACAACACCAGTCCTTTGAGCCCTTTGCTATTTGCCATGGCAATCAAACCTTTATCTATTATGCTTAAATCCACCAACTCCAATCAAGGAATTTTTTGATATGGTTCGGAACATCCTTGTACGCAGATGACGTATTATTATTAATTTCTGGTCCACTGTACCATCCCCCAGACTATCGAAGTTTTGAATAGATTCGGAACCTTCTCAGGTTACAAACTGAACTTTTCAAAAAGCGAATGCGTCCCAGTGAATAATCTAGCTAATTTATTCCAATACTTTCAATTTCGGAACTGGGTTAAACAACATAGCTTCCTTCCCTAACTCAGTAATTGACACAATTTTGGACATCCCCACAAATCAAAAAGGTCTTATATCAAGGATTTACAACCTGATCTCCCGTAACACAGAAACATTTCTTGGTAAAATCAAAGAGGATTGGGAAAAGGAATTGTGCGATGCTATAGATAAGGATATTTGGGATGGAGCATTGGCCAGAGTAAATGACAGTACATCTTGTTCCAGGCTCAATCTCAGGGGTGGCCAACCAGTCAGAGACTAAGAGCCACAAAAAAATGACTGTGGTACCACAAAGAGCCACACCATATACCAGCGTTTCTCAACCTTTTTTTTCAGTCACGGCACCCTTCATGTGTTTATAGGTCTCACCCTCTGGCCTCTGAAGTTGCTAATGTCTTTTTTATTTGGGCCTCACAGGGTTAAAAGTACCCTGTGAGACCCACGGTTGCAAAATTACAAAATCACTTTTAGCCATTTAAAAAAATAATGTTTATTTAAACATTTTTAAAGGGGAACTATTTTACTATTTCTTTCACTATTTGGGCACTTTTACACAATTCCTGTGAGTCTATGGAACACCTAGGTTTTTTTCAAAAAAAATGCATTGTTTTGTATTTCTAATCAAGTACTAAAAACCGCATTTTTCTACCTCAAGATCTTAAGCCGTTTTGAGGCTGGGCTCCAACCACTGTGTGGCCTGGTGCCAACTGCCACATCAACTGCCACATTATTATGCAGCTGAGAAATCTCTGACATCACAGATATGCACATTTTCAGATGACTCAGTTCAGTGAGGGTGAATATTGTGAGAGGAGAATTGGAAGAATTCGCCAATATGAGAATTAGAGACATATATCCTATTAATATAAGTCCACATAGCTAAGAAACAATGGTAAACACTGAAAAAAGCCATTTATAAGATAGTTCCCCTTTAAGCACATGTATAGTCAATTGGTCCTGTTGTTCAGCCTCACAATGCTATTTGATAGTAAATGTGTTATATGTCCCACCCTCTGAAGTTGCTAATTTCTTTTTAATTTGGGCCTCACAGGGTTAACCTCTTAAGCCCGAGATATACAGTAAAAGTGTATATTTTCAGCATTATGTTTGTTTACCAATTATTTTAACTGTTATTAGTGAAATATAAGATTATAGAAATCTCAGGGCATTGAGTCGGAAACCGGCGCATATTGACAGGAGGAAGTGGCACAGCCAAAAGTGAGTGTAGTCTTTTGAAGGAAGAGACTCAGGGCTTTAAAATTTCGAAAAACTACCCTACCCAGCTCACACCAGCCCCTGTCAATCATCTGACTTCTGGATTTACTTTTTAATTTCTCTTATTTTTTGGGATTATCTCCCACAAACCTGAACGTTATTGCCATAAAACAGAACGCAGTTAGTTTCTCTACCTTTCTGTGAACGTCTTGCAAAAAACAGTGTTGCAATATGATGAAGAATGGTGGAGAAATTTACATTATAAAAAAGATGGCTGAATTCAGTACTGTATCTACAAAACCTTCTGTTTAATCATCTTCCCTTTATTCATTTGCTTAGATTTTTCAGGTCTGGTCAATTTTAGCATGGTGTTATTTACAGTCGAAGATATATTTTTTTTTAAATAGAATTGATATTCTCCTTTGGTTCATTACAATTTACTCAAGCCTAGTAACAGACACACTATTTCTGACACTGATCCATATATGTCCCTAGATTCAGATACCAAGAACATGCAAATGGACCATTTAAAAAAAAATTGTAAATGTTTATTCTACGTCCTTATGGAATGAGTGACATAATAAAAAAAAAAAAAAAAAAAAAAAAAAAAAATTTTAATTTTTTTTATGGATGGAAGAGCCGCACATTGACGGGCAAAGAGCCTCATGCGGCTCGCGAGCCGCGGGTTGGCCACCCCTGCTCAATCTGATGCAATTTAAGGTGGTCCATCGCATCTATTTCACAAACTCTAAACTCTCCAAAATATATCCCAATATTACAGACTCTTGTAATAGATGTCACATGTCCCCAGCAAATATGACGCACATGTTTTGGTCTTGTCCCCGCCTACACAGCTTTTGGACAGCTATTTTCAAACACCTCGCTGAGGCCTTCGACATGGAGCTAAATCACAGTGCAGAAATAGCCATATTTGGAGTTTTACCAGGACCA
This sequence comes from Notolepis coatsorum, assembly GCF_963971535.1. Classification (NCBI taxonomy): domain Eukaryota; kingdom Metazoa; phylum Chordata; class Actinopteri; order Aulopiformes; family Paralepididae; genus Notolepis; species Notolepis coatsorum. The sequence goes on along the minus strand of NC_140175.1, from coordinate 58,720,211 downwards.
GATCATCAAAGGTTTAGAAGAAGAACAATAGATAGCATTGCCTTTGCATCATTATTAGCACGCAGAAGGATCTTGCTAGAGTGGAAATCACCAGCAGCCCCCAAAGCATCCCTATGGCTCAAAGATATTCTTTTTAAATCTGGAGAAAATGTAATACAACCTAAGGGGGTCTAGTAAAAAGTTTGAAATAGGTTGGGGTTAGGGCTGGGCGATAATGGCCGAAATATGATATCACGATATTTTCTGACCTTTCGGCGATACACGATACACATCACAATGTTTTTCTTTTTTACCCCAAAAGATTCATTATGAGGCTTACCAAGACAGTATTTGAGTTTGCAAGCTAACATTAAAGACAAAATAAAATACCCATGCATTTAGCATTTTTATATTATATATTAGATTTAGATTATTGGATTATTAGATTATAATATATTGCATATATTTAGCAATGAGATATTATATGATTTAGATATGAAATATGATGAATTGAAAATGGGGGACCCTGATGTAAACAAGACAAAAGTCTTTCTCTGGTCTGCATCCCCTTAACAATTGTATGTATTGAGCTGTACTGTACCCATTCTGCAATATGTTAATAAAGTTTTAAATAAATCAATCAATCAATCAATAGCATTTTAGCATTTTTATGAAACTACTGTATATTTGTATGTCTCTAAATGTTTTGATGAATTGAAAATGGAGGACCCTTATGTAAAAAAGCCGAAAGTCTTTTTCTGGTCTTCATCCTCCTGTACTGTATTGTACCCATTCTGCAATATGTTAATAAAGTTTTCATTCATTCATTCTGACGGACAACAGAATAATTTTGATTGACAGTCAAGTCTGCCAATTACGTCACACCGCTTGCACCCGCCCTGCTGTTCTTAGCACCAATCGGCAAGCGCCATTCGTTTTTGACTTCCTGAATGTCCGGTGTGCTGACATCAACAAAGCTACTTACATTAGCTCCCCGCAACCGACTAGTAGGAGACCAGTGCACCACAGGATGACTAAATGAGCCATAATGATTTTACCTCAACGAATGTTATAATAAAAGCCTTTCCATACATCCGTCTGATTGAAAACTTTATTAACAGACCGCGGAATGGGCATATCTCAACACAGGCTGAGATATGAACGAGTAACGTGTGGACCAGATTGACGCGACACAATCCTATTGGGCAAAACATCACGATATCCACGATACGTTGAAAAAGTGTATTGTTAATGAACTGTACCCGATATTTATATAATATCGTCATATCGCCCAGCCCTAGTTGGGGTTACATATAGCCAAGCTAAAGACACTATAGGACAATGAGAAGGAAGGATGTGAGAGATATGTGTTTGTATGTTCTCTGTATTTGTAGGATTGGGTAGGATGGGATGGAGAAGGGGAGGGGGGAAGGGAGGGATGGACAGGGTTTGCACAAGGTCCTTGAAGTGCTTAAAGTGCTTGGTTTATAGACAAAAAATCCTTAAACAGCCAATTGTTTGACAAGGTGCTTATTTTTTTGCTATAGAAAACAGCATTTAAAAGTAAATTGTATCCTTTTTTAAATCAAAAATAGTGCTTGGAAAAGTATTTGAAAGTCTTTTAATTAAATTTTGCAATGTCTGTGGGAACCCTGGAGGGAGGGGGGAAGGGTGAAAATACAAAATGTGCCATTCAATGTGTATTGTATTCCACTGTACCTTTGATGTATAAATGTATAAAAAAAAAAGACATGCTGCATGAGACCTCCCATGGGAAGGGGTCTCCCATTCTGTTGACAGAATCCGGCTATAGGGCGACAATAATGTGGTCAAGAGGCATGGTTTCTATCTTGAGCCTTTACTGGTGTGGTTTATTTATTCACGTGGCAGAGCAGCAGTTCTACAGGTCTCCTCTCACTGAGAGGCTGGGGGAAAGAGAACGAATGGGAGGAGACATCTCTATTTATACTTGCCACCTGGTGGTTTTCCTGAGTGGCTCCGCCTAGAGTGCCCTCTAGTGGAAACAGTTATTTATGCAGTTAGACAGTTACTAGTGGAAACAGTTATATATGCAGTTAGACAGTTACTAACAATCCTACACAGAACCTCTGATTTCAACACATTCCATATCTCCTTCTTGGTTTTATTCCCACGGCTTAAGCTGGTGATGTTACCACAGGTTGAGACAATCGACCTGGACTCGGTAGCACAGCAGGACAGAGGTACATCTTTTTTTTGAATTTCTTTTTAAATAACACAATGTGGGAGGGGGGTAGAGCATGTCTTAATGTTATACTGTTTGATAGTGGCCTGAACACAGAGGAGCCTGGTGACGTCGGTGGGTGGTACCCTGGCTTACCGATGCTGAGCAGGTTTAATTGGGACGCGCCCAAAATGGAGGCCCATACACCAGAAATAAACAAACAAAATTAATAAAAACCAGGTTGCCACTAAATCATAAACAGACCATCTGGGTTAGTAATCCCAGGCGTACTGTATGTCAACGGCACTCTAACATTAACTATAACGGGCATCTTCCAACGGTTTTAGGTTAAAACCTAAAAGTGTGTGTGAAAAACAAAAAGGTGCGCATTAAAAGGTATAATACATCCACAGAGCTTTTAGAAAGGTATGGAATAAAATAATTTATATAACGGCATGCAAATTTCTCGATTCTGATTGGCTGAAACAGTCCATTTACACGTATGCATTGCGAACAGTCCACGCTTGCTGGCCCAGGACCCGCCCACAACCGAATCACATCACATCAATCCGCCGGATCACAAGATGGTGAACAATAATCTTTACAAATGGATATGTTGACTAGACTAAACGACTAAATATCAAGCGATTCTGTCACAGCGAATGTCTTAGCCCTTTAAACAATGTTGGATGATGTAATTGATGGGTCTTGAATCATTGTGTAACAAAAGAAAAATCGCGGATTGATTGATTGATTGATTTGCAATTTTTTTTCAATTTCTTTTTCCTTCTCTCTGACTGCAGCCCTCACTCTCACACTGTCCGACGCTGGCTCAGTCTCCACCCACCCCCCCCCCCCCCCACACACTCCTGTCTGCAATGGGGGGGATAGTCAGACTGAGAGAGAGCTGGGTGCTGCGCTGTTCTAAGTGAGCATAGCATATTGAGTTGATTGATTGATTGCTAATTTTATTACTGTACGCTTGGTTTCCAACTGGTTAAGTTTAGGCCCTCTACAGTAGGTTTAAAAAAATTAATAAAAAAAATAGGGCGAAGAAAACTTGTTTTTCCTATAGGGCAAAGAAAACTTTTTAATTTGTTTTACCTACTTTCTATAGAAGCATCTAAGAATGAAGTTCTATAGAAAGTAGGTCTGCATCCCCTTAACAATTGTGTGTATTGAGCCGTACTGTATTGTACCCATTCTGCATCTGGTAATACAATTTTCAATCAATCATTCCAATAATACACAGTTGGATGTGTTAGTTGGTTGGATGCACTTCCAAGCTGCTTCCACATGAGGCAACTTCTCTCAATCATTCCAATAATACACAGTTGGATGTGTTAGTTGGTTGGATGCACTTCCGAGCTGCTTCCACATGGAGGCAAATTGTCTTTTTTGTAGTTGTGGGAACTACTTTTTCTGGTGGATGGTTTTTTCAATAAATCTTCGATTAATGTGTGTTTATTGTATAGCAATAAGGTTGGATGAATGTGGCAGTTGTATAAAAGCTTTACACCACTTGCAGTCGTGATTTGTGAACAATAAACCATGCCTAGGGGGGTCTAACAACCCTCGGCTGCGCCTCGGGCCTAACAACCACCCCTAGGCATGGTGTGTTGTTCACAAACCACTCCTGCGCGTAATGTAATGCTTAAGTACCCCCCCCCCAATGTATCATTCAAGAAATGTTAGCAGGGCCATGCTGTTTATTTACATTGCAGGCATGTATCCGCTCCCTGCTTCCCAGTTCCCCACGTGGAATGCACTTGATTGGATAAATGCCAGATATAGCACCTTTATGCATAGTAAACAACATTCTATGTGTTACACATTAAGCACACACACACGCACACATGCAATCTATGAATTGTGCATGTCAAATTGGACTGTGGACTGACAGGGTCTTAGTTTCACAACTAGAACATACTTCTGGAGGGCACCTCCCGGTGACCCGTCTTGGTGGCTCCCATTTGTCCCAACCTCCAGCTGGTGAGGGGATAGGTGTCATGGTTCCAGCCTGCCAGTGCTCCTTCCTCTCTCTGTTATCTTCTCCCACTCTCATTATGGTCAACTAGGCGCAGCTGGTGGTCTTCAAGGCAGCTGATCTGAGGTCTGTGGGTTGAGTACATCATGGTATATAACCCCGCCCCAGACATGGAGAAGCTGTCAGACCGCTGTCAGTTAGTCATGCTATATTGTTCGTGTTCATTATTCTGTTACTCTGTTACTAGTTGTTCGCCTGGATCTCTCGTTCTTTGACCTGTTCTAACTGCATTCTCATCCTCTCTCCTAGCCTGCACGGCGAAGACCTGGAGACAATGACCTGCCAGCTAAGACCTGGAGACACTGGAGAACTGCTCTGACTCACGCCCGTTTGACGACACCTGCCCCTGCTATGTCCCCATCTGTCTGACTACCTTGCCCCCCCGTGCACACCCTGGACATTCCGAGTATTACCCCCATGTACCGACCCCTGCCTGGACACTGACCACTCTATTAACTAACTTCTTCCGCCCGTGCGGTCTGCCTCTTGCAAGAATAAGAAACCTACTGTACATACAGTAGATTTCATTCTCTGTTCTTCATGCACGCCTGGTGATACTAAATCCAAATTGAACTCGCTCAGTATGGCTTGAAGATGCTCATCAGTCAGTTTGGACCTGTACTTTGACTTATTAAAGTTCATGGTGGAGAAGAGCTTTTCACACAGATATGTGCTCCCAAAAAGGCACATGGTCCGCTTGAACATCCTGGAAAGCTCAGGGAAGGTGGGGGGCAATTCTCTCAAAAATGTTCCAAGCTTGTCTGCTTGTCCACTCACCTCCTTAAACTTGGCTTTGAGTTCAGAATTGCACTGCATGTCAATGAGCTCCATTTGAAGCACAGGAGGGGCATCTTGCACATCGAAGGAGAAGGGGTCAGCAAACATTTGAAAAGTGGCTCTGTGTGTCTTGAAGTCTGCAAACCGGCGATCAAATTCCTCCTGTAGCTTTACAATGGCATCAGCATACTTACAGTAGCACCACTGAATGGTGTGCCCACATCCACGAGTGCCTTGCATGTTGGGAAATGGCAGAGGTTTGTCTGAGAGAGCTGGGCTTTCCATAACAGATGTTTTGTGGAGAAGGCTCTGACGTTGTCATAGGCAGCACTGACAAGCTGCCCCGGGCCTTGTAATTTCTTGTTCAGTACATTCAGCTCCTGTGTGATGTCAACAAGAAAAGCTAAGTCCATGAGCCATTTGGGATCACTTAGCACAGGAACAGCCATCCCATCCTTCTCCATGAAGGCTTTCACTTCTGCTCTCAACTCAAAAAACCTCTTCAAAACATTTCCCCTGCTGAGCCAACGTACCTCTGTGAAGTAGATCACATCCTCATATGCTGACTCTATTTCCTCCAAAAAGGCACGAAACTGGCGGTGCTTTAAGCCCCTGGATCTAATATGGTTGATGCATTTCACAACGACAGACATCACATTGTCAAACTTCAGGCATTTGCTGCAAAGGGCCTGCTGGTGGATAATGCAGTGCAGAGCAATGGCCTCCTCCACACCCTCCTCTCCCAGTTTTCTTTGAACCAGTGCCACCAGTCAATTTGTCCTCCCCGTCATTGATGGCGCTCCGTCGGTTGTTATTCCAGCAAACCTGATTGATTGAAAACTTTATTAACAGATTGCAGAATGGATACAATACAGTACGGCTCAATACACACAATTGTTAAGGGGATGCAGACCAGAGAAAGACTTTCGTCTTGTTTACATCAGGGTCCCCCATTTTAAATTCATAATGACATTTATGACATACACTACACAACATACAGATATACAGATATATATGACATTTATGACATACAGATATGCAGTACTGTTACATTTGTGACATACAAGATATGCAAATATACAGTACAGTACAAAGCAGGATTATCTAATTTTGTCCTCAAGGAGCAGCTTTATGAAGCCTGGGCCTTTGTGTGGAAGCAGACACACTGCACGCTCTCTCTATCTCTCTCTTTATCATGTGCACACACACTCTCTCTATCTCTCTCTTTATCATGTGCACACACACACTCTATCCCTCTCTCTGTATCATGTGCACACACACACACACACACACACACACACACACACACACACAAACACCTACTGCTGCTTTACATAAATACCACTTCCCTCTCTTGATCTTCAAACAGAGATCCTTACAGAAAATATATACATACGAGGGGGAGGATAATGTACATTGGGAAGCGGTGGGTGGGGGGGTTTGGACATTTACCTCTTCCATGGTAAACCGGCATCCACAATGGCATCACACAGCTGGCGGAATATTTCCTGAGCGGTGGTCTGGCCGTGCATTGGAATCATTGTGAGCAACTCCTCTGTCACTTCAAAACGGTCGTCAACACCGCGGACATACATTGCGAGCTGCGCAGTGTCCTTTATATCTGTGCTCTCATCAAGAGCGACTGAGTATGCGCGAAAATGTTTGGCTTTCTCACGCAGTTGGTCGTAGATGTCGCCTGACAGGTCAGAAATGCGCTCTGCCACGGTGTTGGCTGAAAGGCTGATGTTTCCCAACTGACTCTTCTTTTCCGGACAGACTATACTTGCAGCCTGTAACATACACTTTTTTATAAACTATCCTTCTTTGAATGGCTTCCCCGCCTTAGCAATCATTTCACTGACCACGTAGCTAGCTTTGACTGCCGCATCACTCTCCTTGCTTGCTTGTTTAAAAAAACCTTGTTGCCTTGTAAAACAAAATTTAAGATTGGCGATCCGGTCCTCTCTCGCATCTCCTTGGTATTTGGTATACTCCTCAGCATGTCGAGTGATGTAATGACGCCTGAGGTTATAGTCCTTCGGCACCGCAGCTTTTTCTTTGCAAACAAGGCACGTTGGGGTGCCCCGGTACTCAATAAATAAATATTGCGTCTCCCACTTATCCTGAAATTGCCTGTGCTCGGCGCCAATCGTTCGCTTCACGGCAGGTTTTGATAAAGACTGCATGACTATTATAAATAACAATAGTCAAGTCAAGTCAAGAATAGAACAATTAATAGAAACTTGGTGTCATCCCGGAATCACGTTTGAAGCAAGTCACTAACGTTGCTGTCAGCTGTTATGTACCATGCGCTACGGTAGCCTACAAGTGATAAAATAAATAAAACATCCAACTCGCGCCGACGCAGGAAATAGTTGCGCGCAGGCCGCACTAACACTAAACTTTGATGTCAAGTAGGGGGCCGCAAAATATCATCCCATGGGCCGCAAATAGCCCGTGGGCCGCGAGTTTGAGACCCCTGCCTTAGATAGATGTCTGATCATTTTTAGCATGGTGTTATTCACTGATGCAAAGAAAAATCATAATTCATATTCTCCTTTGTTTCATCACAATTTAAGCAAGCCTAGTAATAGACACACTTCTGACACTGGGAATACATTCACTGAGGTCCATAGATGTCCCTAGATACCAAGAACATGCAAATGGACCTTGTAGAAGTGGACCAATATTCCATTTACTTAGGTATGTATTGTAGGCGGATTTTCAGAAAATAGGTCTCCGGGCTTAAGAGGTTAAACACACCCATATTTGGTTTGCACCAGTTCTGTCTCTGTCTGCATATTGGGTTCAATACCATCCATGACAATAGGTGTGATATGACCTCTCTGACCGTCTAGCTGGGAAGAGGCTGGTTGACTTTGAATCAAAGCACTCTGGGCCGACATCCAGCTGAGAAGGGTAGGATATACTTACTCCGGCTCCCTCCCTCCACCACCACATGCATTTCAAAAGATGACTCTGTGGGTAGAGTGCTGATGCATTGTAGGGGTACAGAACAATATCTTCGACAGAACTGTCAGACGCAGGTAGTTTGATTGTAGAATCACTCAATCAAGTATAAAACTAACCACCATGTTTTATAATGGTTTTCATTCTCTTTACTATTATTTACACTTAAAGGTGCTATAAAAAATGTATGTACAGTAATCATTTAAAAGTAATATTTTTATAATAATTAAAATATAAAGGGCTTAAAAAATGTTGTCCTCCATCCAGTGAATACACACCGATGGCAGAGGCAACCATGCAAGGTGCCAACCTGCACATCGGGAACAATTCGGGGTTAAGTGTCTTGCTCAAGGACACTTTGACACTCTGCCTGGGAGGAGTGGGAATCAAACCGGAATCTTCCGACTACCAGGCGGCTGCTCTACCTCCTAAGCCACTGTGGCTCTCGCTCTTGTGCAATATCTAGTGGCTGAATGTTATATATAGCAGGGATAGGAAGCATGTGGGCTTCCTATCCCTCCTGTGCATGTTTCAAAACGTAGCATGCTCCTTGTCTACAATGCCAGCAATATGTATCATATGAAGGCATAACTCTAACCTTATTGTCACAAGCTGAGTGTAACTGTTATTCCCCATGTCTCATGCCTATATATATATTCTTGTGAGTCTGTAGTGCTACAATATATAATAATCAACCTTTGTGGAATAATATATTGATTCCCCAACTCTCATGTAAAGACATCCCCCTCCCTTCTCCTTTGTCCCCTATCCCCCCCCCCCCCCCCCCCCCCTAACTCGTTTGACCTATCATGTGAGTGTTCACCCCCCCCCCCCCCCCCCCCGTTTCACTATATAGGGCTCCTCCTGACAACAATCGATCTTCTCTACCTGGGTAATTTCAGCTGATCACCTTGGGCGAGAGCCTCAGCCATTCTCTCTAAATACTATGGCCGGAATCCACAGAGGCTTTGCTCTGGTTTTCCGACGCAAAGCCGGCGCATCTCGCTCTCAAATGAATGAAATTAGGTTGCTCATGCGTAACATAGGCTTTGCGTCCGTGCAATTGGCGTATATTTAAATTAGGTAATGTGGGCGGAAAATCTCCCCTTTCTATGTAAATGAGCCTCTAAACAGGTGATCATGGCAGCAGTAATTGTAAGACCGTGATAGAATATAGAATATCTCGAACGACAATATCAAATCAAGATATTGAGCATCGTACTTATTTAAATATCGTTATATAACGTTGTGGGCTTTGGCTTAATGCTGTATAAACATAATCTAATAGCCACATGCAGAGATATATCGCTATAGTGGTTGTATACAGCTCGCACCTGCACGTATTGGGACGGAGAAGAGTTACCGTTAGTTTGCGAGCCACTCACCTGCACGTTACGTATTGAAACGGAGAGAAAGATACCGTTAGTTGGGGGAGAAAAAGTGAGAGAGAGAGGAGAGAGTTGTTTTTTGCTACAACGCTGTAACGTTGGTGAAGTGAATTACCAGTTAAAAACGGTATCGTAATATCGCCAAAGCCAGGAGAAGTGCAGTGACATACTCCAACACCGAAGACCAGCGTTTTGGACTATAGGAACCCGGTCCGTACGAGACCCCCCTATCCAGCGACTACCCGACTGGTTGCATGTAAATCTTATTAGCCCCAGTTTAATGTTATACATTAAATGTAATAATTCAACTTGGTACCCATGTACCCTCCAGTTAATAAGAGTGTCCGCCATTTTGTGTACATTTAATATTGGTTAATATATGATTTAGTATTTGCCAAGCTCATTATTTAAGGGTTGTGTAGCCCCTTAGCTACAGTCTGTTTGTTATTTCTTCCCTATATAAGCAACCTTAGGTTTTATGAAAGGCGCTATATAAAACGAAGTTATTATTATTATTATTATTATTATTATTATTATTATTATTATTATTATTATTATTATTATTATTATTATTATTATTATAAAATTAATAATTAATTAATAATAACCTTCACTAGAATATAATCTAATTATGAAATCAAATATAGGCAAGGGCTTTACAACTTAATAAAGAGATTGAATACAATTAAATGGGATATAAACGGAATATAGCCCAATATGGTTATAATATTATTTCATTGTATATGGTACATTTAATTTAGTTCCCATCCCATTTAATATATATTCTTTATTAAGTTGTAAAACCCTGGCCTATATCTGATTTCATTTAGATTATAGTGAAGGAGACAAGTTCTTATTCATTATTAATACATTTTTAATTTAATAATAATAATAATAATAAATAATAATAATAATAATAATAATAATAATAATAATAATAATAATAATAATAATAATAATAATAATAATAATAATAATAATAATAATAATAATAATAATAATAACTTCAGAATAATAATAATCATGACATTGCATTACTGCTGACCAGCACCTATATCAGAAATACATGTTTACTGTATTGATCATCATCTCAGAAGCAAGCATTTGAAATGTCAGTGCTATAGCCTTATTTCGAAATCAGCGTTGTGAAGGCTATTGGCACTCGGCTTTATATTTGTCGAACAAGTTAGATACTGTTCATAACTCATAAGATCTATTTTCTTTAGTATTCCGTTCATTTTGTATTGTATTTAGTTTACTTCGTAATGTATAGAGGAGTGCAAAATAATATAATCTTTATTGTCATTGGGTCTCATTCCCGAATTTTTTTCAAAGAGTTATTCTGGAAGACTTATCTTGGAACCACTGAGACATAATCAATGACAAGTTAACTCTGAGTCCTAAACGTGCTGGTAATATGTCTTAAGCCGTTTTGAGCCTGGACACCTAAACCACTGTGTGGCCTGATGCTACACAGCCACATTATTATGCAACTGAGACATCTCTGACATCACAGATCAGCACATTTTCAGATGACTCAGTTCAGTGAGGGTGATTATTGTGAGAGGAGAATTGGAAGAATGCGCCAATATGAGAATTAGAGACATAGATCATATTAATATAAGTCCACATAGCTATGAAACAATGCTAAACACTGAAAAAGGCCATTTATAAGATAGTTCCCCTTTAAGTGGCTGAAACGGTCGCACAAATTATATGATCTGATATCTGCTTGGAGAATGGCATTCTGTCTTAAACTCGAAAGCGCGTTCCCATTCAGGTCATTTGCATACAAAACAACGCCTCCAGAGCTCCTTATAAGGCAACTAGTGACGCAGCTGTGTGAAAATGGAATGGCGGAAGTGCTTTGCGAGTCTTGCGAGCCGCGTGATTACGAAACATAGCGTCAGTCAGTGCCAATCAGAGAGCGTCTCCGAGAAATGCGTCTAGGTTTCGTAATCACGCTTGCGCGCCATCAAAACTAGATTAGATTAATGTATTGGCATCATATACAGCTTGCGGTACACCTGCTGCAGCGCGCGCACACACATGCGCGAGCGCGCAGTACTGTATATGAATGAATGAATGACATATATATAGCCTACGGCGGGCGTAATGAATGAACGCAGTATGGCTTATTATTCCATAATTAAGCCTATAGGCTACTGTTCATTCGTAGGCGCACACAAGACTTGTTATGGAATATTAATGCAGTCTATTTCTACCGATTAGCTTTAGTTCTTATTTATTTATCCACTGTCATTTCAGTGTTGGTGTATAGGCTATATAGTGTATTTCAATATAAGTTTAATTGATTAATGATATATTCAAAGGAATGCAGGTTTATAGCTATATCAACCCCCTCCTACAACACCCTACAGTAAATGACCAAGTATGGTTTTGTCAATATTCCAATGTACAGTTTTGCTTGTACAGTGTATGTCTATCCCCCACCCACCCCTCCTACCCAACCTCCTCCAACAGTTTCTACGTCAAATGTACTCTCTTTTCTGGACTCTTTTTGTATCACAAACAGTACTGTATTTGCAAATCTGGTATGTCATAAATGTATAGATGTAGCAGTACTGTCTATCTGTGTCGTGTGTGGCATATATGTTATGATGAATTGAAAATGGGGGACCCTGATGTAAACAAGACGAAATTCTTTCTCTGGTCTGCATCCCCTTATGTAATTGAGCTGTACTGTACTATACTCATTCTGCAATCTGTTAATAAAGTTTTCAATCAATCAATCAATCAATCAATCAAACAAAGGTCTGTCCCATTGTATACCAATCAATGGGATACATTGCATGTTGACCTGCATTCTTTCAAATGTATATAATTAATCATTAAAACAGATGTGTAACAAATAAGAAATACAAATTCCACAGAAGGCATTAAATAATTATTATTTTCAATCATTTCACAATAATTGCATAATTGTGTTTTTTATATCTGAGTAATTAAAGTAATTATACATTTGTCCAAAATAGCTGGTTCAGATATGGTTAAGCAGCTGCCCTGTGATCAGATGAATCCATATTATTTATTTTTCCGACATCAAATGCGTAATTTCTTATCGTACACATATTGTCATATTTATTTTAATTATGATTAAGTAATTAAACCAAGGTGGCCTGTAGCGTTGACATGAAGGAATCACTATGAGAACACAGTCTGTCAAGTTAATACAATTTTAAATTAGTCAATCAATCATGAGATTTGATCGTGGCTGAGAGCAGATTTTCCTGATCTCAGGAAAATTTGGGGACGCACTCCCAGCCCTAATATGTTTTAAATGGGCCGAAATCTTTTTCTTTTTTGTCGTAAATTCGTTCGGGAATGAGACCCATTGTTGGTCCAACGAAATTGAGTTTAGAGAGCATCACCACATACAAACATATATATAGCATGTATAAATAATATAATATATAATCAATAATATAATATCAATGTCCCAAGTGCAATAGTGCTAGTGCAAATGAATAGTATGACAGTCGAGTTGAGTTAATGGATGGAGTGATTTCTTGATTTCTGATTTATTTTCTTTTTTTGGACAGCGCGCTAAACTTGACAGCACGCTATTTCGACACACATTTCTGCCAAGAGCGCTGTCAGCGGGGCAGAATGCAGACTGCTCGCAAGCTACACACATTGGGCGTGTCTGCGCATGGTATCTCATCGAGCAATGTGCTTTGTGGATACCTCGCAGACGCAGGGCAGGCTCCGTGAATGCAATTTGCTTCGCGCAATCCATTCTCTGTGGATTCCGCCCTATGTGTATATTTCTATCTGTCTGGCTAATAAACCTTGTTATTAACTGGATCTCGGTTGACTGAGAACGTTCTTCAGGATATCCACAATATCCCACAATTGGCGTCTACGAACTTGTGACGGACTATTTACGTCCTGGCCCTGCCGTGTTGTTTCACCTATACAGAGAAAAGTGAGTACATAGATGGTCGACCAAAAATGTATGGCAAGGAATTAAAACCTTCCCGCTTTTCTCTGTGCCAGGTGAATGTTACGGTATGTTGTCAATATTGAGATCATGGCTGAGTGAGGGTAATGTGCATTAATATATCTGATTTGTATTGTGAATCGTTACGGGGGAAACGCGTGTACCCCGGTCCTTATAAGGTGAGTTCTGAAAGGATTTGCTAGGTTGTTGGAGTGCTATCCCTGGTTCGAGTACCAAAACATAGACACCATAGGTTGTTGGATTGCTATCCCTAGTCGAGCTGGAGCCGGCTGAAATATAGGCAACAAGGTGAGATACACCCCACAGGGTCGCGTGAATATTAAAGGCAACCAACTTGTGTTCAGCTTTTCTCTGATTGGCCACGACCCCACGCCGCTAGCCCGCCCCCTTTTGCCGCAAGCTCAAGCCGCAGGAACCTTCAAGTTCCCTGGTGCAAAATAAATCTGGTAGTTGGTTTATGACGTTAATTAATAATAAACACTGTTAGGACTCTTAATAATAAACACTGTTAGGACTATCTGACTCTTAATAATAAACACTGTTAGGACTATCTGACTCTTACTAATAAACACTGTTAGGACTATAAACACTGTGCGGACTATCTGACTCTTAATAATAAACACTGTTAGGACTATCTCGATTCACGCGTCACTACTGTAACTAGAAACTCTGGGTGTCACTGTACATCAGTGTGGAACTGTACGCTGTAATGTTATGTTATTTCGCCCGTGGAGGCTGCTGAAGCGCAAGCGGGGCGATACGGTGGTTTGTCCCCGGCTTCCGTGCGCCGCCGCCGGCTTGACGCAGCAGCGGCCGTGCTCCGTTGTAGAAGCCCTTCAATGACAGAGCTCTCATATTTTGCGAATGCATAAACTATATCTTAAATTATGGCTATGTGTCTAATATGGCTGTCGCTTATCAATGACTTCGCGACAGCCATATTAGACCCATCATTTAAGATATAGTTTATGCATTCGCAAATATGAGAGCTCTGGCAGCGTTACTGTTATTTCGCCCGTGGAGGCTGCTGAAGCGCCAGCGGGGCGATACAGTGGTTTGTCCCCGGCTTCCGTGCGCCTGTATATTATCATCAATACGTTAGTTTAGCAATAGGTTAAAAGTGCCATTAGATAGTTTTAAGTTTTCGATATTCTGAAGTCTATTCCAAGACGGAAACGGAAATGGACATTTTGAAACATGGGAATTGTAGTCTTTTTGCGGCCATTTTGTAGAGGAAATGCATAGCTGTCGACCAGCGTTGGAATTTTTCCGAACTACACTTCCTGTCAGATGCTGTGGGGGTTCAAAGTTCAGCGTTCTGAATTAATCATATCAATAACTGTTATGATTCGCGATAATAAGCCACAAAAGGTAACGTTTTTGACAAATATTGAAACGCAGTTAGTTTCTCCTCCCTATTGTTAGCATGTAGGAACAATTAGATCTGAAATTAGTTTCAAAACGGTTGCACTGTGGGGAACATTTTAAAGTACACTAGATTACAGTAGATTTCATTATCTGTTCTTATGCACGCCTGGTGATACAAAATCCTCTGGCATTTGAAAGATAATATATGTATATATATATATATAAATGTGCGAATTGGCTATAATAAGGTAATGTATAAGCATCATATTCTATATTCTATAATAATATTTCAAATTGCATTGGTCCGGATGGGAGAATTCATTACTGTATCTACAGAACCTTCGGTTTAATCATCTTCCCTTTATTAATTTCCTTAGATTTGTTGTACACATGATCTCAAGAGGCTACTGAACGAGATCAGTGGCAGTTTTTTAAGTTTGGTCATTATTATTGTAAGAGCCAAATCCTATGATGATAAATTGTATCTTTATTGCCCCCTTAGAAATATAGTTTATTATGGTATTCGTGCTTTGTGTTTATTAATATATGTCAATGAATTCCAAGATTACCTGGTCAACTCCCGTTTTTTCCCACATTCCCCCTAACCACTCCTATAAAATGGCAGGTCATTTAGAGTTCATGCAGGCCCAGGTGGAGCGGTACCATATCGTTTTTGACCGCACTCAATTCGCATTTGATTGACAGTTTACGTTCATTTACATAGCCCTTTTTGTTTGTTTTATAGTGGTAGGCAGCTATTGGGGCTGTTGTGACTTGCTTCCCAATAAATCCCGTTTGTTTTGAAAGTACATTGGACCAGCGTCATCTTTTCTTTTGGATTGCAATTTGGAGCGTGTCGGACTAACAATGCATTACCTGGAGCCTCAAGGCAACTGTGGTTCGTATGATTGCCTTTACATTGTCAAAAACTACCGCTGACAAAGCCGACGGACAACTTCTAAGCGCAACAAGGAAGGAGGTAAAGTAAAGAGTGGATGTTTGTTTCGGAGCCAAGCCGTTGCGTCTGAACCGTGGAGTGAATGTGATGAACATAAACGGCGCGGCCGTCTTTATTGTTTGAAGGTGTCTTGTGCTGGCGAAGAGGAAAATATAATACGCACTCTGTCTCTGTGTGGTTGACAGGTCGGTGTGTGCGTTTGAGAGTGGATGACGTCACGCGCAGCATTTGCCAAGTGCGCTGTTTCCCACGCCCTAGCTGCTTCATTCATAAAACACTGTTCTGTTTTAAATGCATACAACGCCGCTGCTCATCTGAATTAAGAGGTTTTCGTTAGCTGCCCACATTATGGCGGAAATGGAGAGTGGTATTTTTGAGGTTCCTTTACAAAAATTAAAAGGATCAAGAAGTGCAAAACTGGGTGCACTTACTAAAAAAAGGAATGAAATCACTGAACTTATGGGAAATCATGGAAATGTGGAATTGGTTCACACAAAAATTACAGATTTCTCCAAGTTGTGTGGCGAGTTACATGAACTCAATACAGCTGTAAAGGGTTTGCTAACCAAAATATCTATAGAGGAAACAGAAAAGGACCAAGCAGAATGGTACGAGCCTAAAGCAGCATCACTGCATGAATTTGCTGCCCATGTTCAAACGTGGACTGAAGCGGCACAGCCACATGTTGAATATGACAAAGGTGAAGAAGAGATCAACCCAAAGGACAGCGTTTCAAACACCTCTTCAAGGCATTCAAGGAGGTCATCAAAAGGTAGTAAGCACTCTGATTACTCCTCTACATCCTCAACCCGACTCAAACTACAAGCTGAGAAGGCAGTTTTATTGATCAAAGCAGAAGCATTAATAAAGAAACAAGCACTGGACAAGGAGGAGGCTGAACTAAAGGAGAGGAGCGACAAGGAGGATACTGAACTAAAGGGGAGGAGCCGTAAGGAGGAGGCTGAACTAAAGGAGAGGAGCGACAAGGAGGATGCTGAACTAAAGGGGAGGAGCCGTAAGGAGGAGGCTGAACTAAAGGCCAAAAGGGAGCAGATGGAACTGCAAACTGAAATACAAGCCACCAGTGCTAAACTGAATGTTTTCACAGAATATGAGAACATTCATGAGATGCACAATAGACCAGGCGATGGAATGAACGAATATTTAGATGAAAGGGAAAGGTCTAAGGAAGCCTCACAAAAGGTTATTCGGGAGGCAATGACGCCCACCTCCACTGACGTCATCACAACATTACCCATCACAAATTCACATGTGTATGATGTGAAATTCCAGCCTCTTACTCCATCTGCTCAGCTTGCACAGTTGAACAGACACAGCAGGCTGTTACCAAAAAGTGTTCAAACTGTATATCACCCTGTTTACCCAAGACCAAGCAACATAGGAGGGGAGCCTGTTGTAAGACGAAAGGAAACGTCACAACAGCCCCAAATTGGAATGTCTGCTTTAAGGGTCAGCCATGGAGGATCTGCGAAACAGCATGAAAATGGAGCCGTCAGACATGATGGTGCTGTCACTCTAGAAGGATACAGGGAAACACCCGACATGGGCAGGATCGTCGACGTCATGCAACATCAGAATAGTATAACCGAAGTACTGGTGAAGCAGCAAAGACTATCATCCTTACCACCTCTCAGCATACCCACGTTTAAAGGGGATCCATTAGAATACGGGTTCTTTATACGTGCATTCGAACATGGTATTGAGGATAGAACTGAAAACTGCAAAGACAGACTGTATTTCCCGGAGCAGTTTACCATGGGGCAACCCCGAGAAGTGGTACGGAGCTGCCAACATATGGACGCTTCAATAGGATACACGGAGGCCAAAAGGCTCATAAAGAAGTATTATGGCAACGAGTACCAGATTGCAACAGCTCACATTGATAAAGCCCTCAACTGGTCCGCAGTCAAAGCTGAAGATGCTGAAGCCCTACAAGCATATTCAGTCTTTCTAACTGGATGCTGTAAAATGGACAGCATCGAGTACATGGATGAGATGGATAATCCAACCACAATGAGAGCCATTCTCTCTAAACTGCCATACAGAATGAAAGAGAGGTGGAGAGGCTTGGCATGTGACCTACAAGAGAAAAGTGGACGGAGAGCTAGATTTAATGATCTAGTTAATTTCATTGATCACCAAGCTAGAATCATGTCACATCCTTTGTTTGGGAACCTAAAGGAAACACCCACCTCTTCAGGAAGAACAGCAGGGCCACTTCCATATCAGCAAAGTACACCAAGGGAGAAGAAGAGTGGTTTTACTACCAGTGTCTGGCCTGTTAAAAGAGTTACTGGAAGGCCCTCACCAGCCGCCCTCAAGCCATGTCTGTTCTGTCAGGAAGAGCACAATTTGGACCTTTGCAAAGAACTGGACAAGAAGCCACAAAAAGAAAAGTTGGATTTCTTGAAAAGCAAAGGAGTGTGCTTTGGCTGTCTGTCATATGGACACATGAGCAAGGGATGCACACATAAAATTACTTGTCGAGTGTGTTCACTTAGGCACCCTACCATACTCCACATGCATAAACAGGTCGACGGTGGCAAAGAAAATAGGGAAGAGACTGTTACCAGTGCATTCATAACTGGAGATGGTGAGACCCACACAGGGGCCGGGGAGCCTGACTGCATGCTATCTATAGTGCCGGTGAGGGTGAAAATGAAGAAAGGTAATAGCATGATACAGACTTATGCCTTTCTGGACTCAGGAAGCACCGGCACCTTCTGCACAGAAGCTTTGCTTAGAGACCTCAAGGTTTCAGGAAGAAGTACAGACATCCATCTCAAAACCATGAATAAAGAGGAAGTCGTCAGTACCTCTGTGGTTTCTGGAATGGAGGTATGTGGCATGGACGACAACACACTAGTGGAACTCCCTGCTGTCTACACGCAGAAGAAAATACCTGTGACCAAAGACCATATTCCTACTCAGGAATACGTGGATCAGTGGCCATATTTGCAGCAGGTACATCTCTGTCACATTGATGCTGACATTGGCCTGTTAATTGGAACCAATGTACCAAAGGCCATGGAACCATGGATGGTTATCAACAGCCAGAGAGACGGTCCATACGCCATTAAAACAACTTTGGGTTGGACCGTTAATGGACTTCTAAAAAAAGGTTCTGTCTCCCCCTGTGGAGAGTCGACTGTAATGGCACATAGAAGTTCAGTTGTGCAGCTGGATGAGCTTCTGCAGCAACAAATCAGGCATGACTTCCCTGAACGACAGCGGGAGGAGCAGCTTGAAATGTCCAGGGAGGACCACGTCTTCATAAAGTGTGTCCCCCAGCCAGCCAAACAGTCAGGCCTACCACTTAGGAAGAACACTGAATTTCACAAAAAACAGCGGGCCCTTGCCCCGAAAAGGAAGCTTAGCAAGTCTCCTCAGTTCCATAAGGATGACATCAAGTTTGTGGCCGACAGCCTGGATAAAGGCTATGCCATAAAGGTGGGAAAAGGCTCACTGGACAGCAGCAAAAGGACTGGGTATATCCCACACCATCCCAAAAAACAAAAGCCATGGATGGAAAGCTTGACGAGTACAAGATGGTAGTGCAAAGCTTAGAGCCACCGACCACCACTCTTCGCAGACCTATCACAAAGTTGTGTCTGCTGCTCGAGGCTCCTACATAGAACACACACATACACACACACGCCCCCCCCCCCCCTGTTCACTAATACACTCTTACTGATAACTTGGAAGATGGAAGATTTTTTTGCTTGGATTTAGATTTTTGAATGGACTATACATTTTGGCTCCTTTTTTATATTTTGAAAGTTGTAATTGTTTCGTTTGCCTACAAGAACAATTAGAGGCCGATATGTAGGAGCCAAATCCTATGATGATAAATTGTATCTTTATTGCCCCCTTAGAAATATAGTTTATTATGGTATTCGTGCTTTGTGTTTATTAATATATGTCAATGAATTCCAAGATGGAGACTTACCTGGTCAACTCCCCTTTTTTCCCACGTTCCCCCTAACCACTCCTATAACATGGCAGGTAATTTAGAGTTCATGCAGGCCCAGGTGGAGCGGTACCATATAGTTTTTGACCGCACTCAATTCGCATTTGATTGACAGTTTACGTTCATTTACATAGCCCTTTTTGTTTGTTTTATAGTGGTAGGCAGCTATTGGGGCTGTTGTGACTTGCTTCCCAATAAATCCTGTTTGTTTTGAAAGTACATTGGACCAGCGTCATCTTTTCTTTTGGATTGCAATTCGGAGCATGTGGGACTAACAACGCATTACCTGGAGCCTCAAGGCAACTGTGGTTCGTATGATTGCCTTTACAATTATCATGGTGTTATTCACTGTCAAAGATGCAAAGACAAATTATAATTCATATTCTTTTTTGTTTCATCACAATTTAAGCAAGCCTAGTAATAGACACAATATTTCTGACACTGTGAATACATTCCCTGAGGTCCATAGATGTACCTAGATACCAAGAATATGCAAATAGCCCTTGTAGAAGTGGAGCAATATTCCATTTAACTAGGTATATATTTTAGACGGATTTTCACATCGTGTGGAACAGGTTAAGGCTTGGAAAACGCTACTCTGTTAGAATCTGTTCTGTGATTCTTCTGCAATTCTCCACTTGCACAACCTGAAAGTAGTCACTTCCGGCTGACTTCCGGTTGCCAATGGTACTTCCTGTCCCATCCAAATACATTGGTTTTAGCTACTTTTCTCCCCTTATTTAAACAACTTTGTCGTCACAGAGAGGCAATGAAACGTTTGTATTATTATAGTATAGAATGTATTTAATAAGCAAACGTTTGTCAGCAGGGTTTTTGGGCTGTATTTCATGTAAAAATTTTCACTGTTAGTTTACTTGCTCACGCTAATTAAGGCTAATACTGGCTAACAGAAGCTAGCGCAAGAAACGACGCCGCAAAGTATTGTTTATAGTGCATTTCTTGCCACCTTATAGCATTTGTACATTTGTATGACAGTCTATAATGCTCCCGTGAGGTTTTTCCGGACGTTTTGGTAATGATTTTCACTATAAAATCATATTTCTAAATGACAGGAAGTTGATGAAAACTGTCCGGAATAGCTTTGAGCTAACGATCTTTGCCGAGAAACGGCCCTCATTGCGGTCACAGAGGCACTTCACTTAGCAAAAGCGAAAGGCCTCTCCTCTGTCCTGATTCTCCTAGATCTATCTGCAGCCTTCGACACAGTCAACCATCAGATCCTCCTCGCGGCCCTCGCAGGAATGGGAGTGGCTGGATCTGCGCTGACATGGCTGACATCATACCTCAATGACCGCTCCTACCAAGTGTCATGGAGAGGGACTCTGTCGGCCACCCGCCCCCTCCGGACGGGTGTCCCCCAGGGCTCGGTCCTAGGACCCCTTCTCTTCTCCCTCTACACTAAATCACTGGGTAACATTATCACATCTCATGGCTTCTCATATCATTGTTATGCCGATGATACTCAACTCTTCCTCTCCTTCCCTCCCTCAGATATCCACGTCTCTGAGCGGATCTCGGCCTGTCTGTCCGACATCTCCGCCTGGATGACGACCAACCACCTCAAACTGAACCTAAGCAAAACAGAATTGCTCCACCTGCCGGCCAAATCCTCCCCCCTGACCGACCTCTCCATCACAGTCGAGAATGCAGCTGTGACCGCGTCGCCGACCGCCAAGAACCTTGGTGTTGTCCTCGACGACCAGTTGAACTTCTCTGCTCACATCGCAGCGACAACCAGAACCTGCAGATTCCTCCTGAGCAACGTCAGAAGGATACGCCCCTTCCTGACAAAAGAAGCCACCCAACTCCTCGTCCAATCAACAGTCATCTCCCGCCTCGACTACTGCAACGCACTGCTAGCTGGCCTCCCGGCCACTGCCACCAAGCCTCTTCAACTCATTCAAAATGCAGCGGCCCGCCTGATCTCAAACCTACCGAAGTCAGCTCATGTCACCCCACTTCTTAGGGACCTGCACTGGCTCCCCATTGCTGCACGTATCCGCTTCAAGGCCCTCGACCTAGCATACCGTGCGGCAAAGGGAACCGCTCCCGCCTACCTCCGGTCAATGGTCTCTAACTACACACCCTCAAGACCCCTACGCTCTGCGTCTTCTGGCCGCCTCAGATCTACTCCTATCCAAGCTCCCGGAGGGTCATCAAAGAGAAGCCGCCTATTCTCAGTCCTTGCCCCACAATGGTGGAATGAACTACCCATCCCAGTTAGGACAGCCGAATCCCGTCCAATCTTTCGCCGTCGACTAAAGACTCACTTCTTCAACCATTATCTGAAATGATAAAAAAAAAAGAAAAAAAAAACTAACCCCGACTAACCTTAATGTCATGCACTTGTCCTAATAAACTAACCTACACTGTAACACGCAACACTTTGATGAACATTGTTACTCAGCTGATAGAGTTATACCCTTCTTGCTGTCTTGTCGCACAGAACTTGTAAGTCGCTTTGGATAAAAGCGTCAGCTAAATGACTAAATGTAAATGTAAATGTAATCTCAAGAGGACCGGGATATGTAAACAGACGTGGGGCTGTTTGTAGAGCTAAATCTATACTTTATAGTACTGCTATCTGTTAGGGGTGTAACGGTACACAAAATCCACGGTTCGGTACGTACCTCGGTTTTGAAGTCACGGTTCGGTATTATTTTCGGTACAGTGGGGGGGGGGGGGGATACAAAAAAAATTTGCTTTTCATTTATCTATTTATTTAAACAATATAAAACGAATTGGCCATAATTGACTGAGCAAACTAATGCTTACTGCTGTAACCTACTAATAACACTTAAGTAAATCTGAAGATTATTATATAGCAGATGCCTTGGAGGATAAGTCGTGGACAACTGTAGCGTGTGCTTGTTTATACATAACCCCTTTCATGACTGTAATGCTTGAATACAGGGGCAGCCAGGGCTTGCATCACAGTCATGAAAGGGGCTAGTTTATACTGGCTGAAATACGGACGAGAGGGAACTAGGTAGAGGGGCTATATTACTTTTAACATGTGCTTAAACCCAGTGTTCTCGACAACAGAGTATGGTCGCAGATCTGCTGCTATAAAAACACCTATGGCGTTTGTTATTGCTTTGGCCCGGCAACGGGGAGCTGGGTTTGCACTAGGATCTGTTTCTTCCGTGTACCAGTGATATTCACATTCGGGTGATGCCGTTTCAAATGCGTGATAAAGTTTGCAATAAAGTTGAACAATGACATGGCTCTGGCTTGTCAGTTAGTATTGACTCGACATACGGGCTAATATTCTATGCTAAATTACAGCTATCGTTCAGTGTAGCTGCGCGCTGCGTGGAATGAACAAACAACATCCGGTTAGTTGTGCACGTTATATTAGGCTGGGGGGATTTAAGTTCCGCAAAAAAAGGTTCCATACCATTGCAATCGCTCGGTGCACAGCGCGTACTGTACCAAAGGACCACATTGAGGCGGTACAGTACGTATCTGCGTACCGTTACACCCCTACTATCTGTCCATTCTCATTGTGAATTGAGACCATAAACCGTCCCTTCAAAATGGCTTAAAGAAAAAAAAATCATCAATACGTTCTCATTTTATAGCGCCGTAGTATATTTCCTGGAAGCCGAGATAATGGGCTAATAGCTAATAACGTTAAATCCAATGGCATTTCGATTATAGATACGCTCCAGTTAAAACTCAAACTGCATATGATCGGCACGATCCTCACGCATGTATGCATGAAAGGGGGGGGGGGCGGGGGACGTCGTTTCTGATTATTGATTACCAATAACCGCGTTAGCCTCATTAGCCTCATAGGACGAACGCCTGGATGGCTATCAAAACAAGGCCCGATCGGGATGTACTTTACGTGAAAAGGATCTTACCGTGGTCCGGTGGGATCCCCCCGAGCATTTCCCCGTTATCGATCGCCATCTGGTAGATCGATATGTCCATTGGCTGATGATAAATCCCCTTATTGCATGGTGAAATCTGCGATGCAAAACGTAATCCAAGCTACAGGCTGCAGATCCAGAATCGAGCTAACTAGAAATTCCATTGAAAGTAAAAAAAAAAATAGTCCACCGTTCGGCCACAGGGAACACTGCATTATCGCGATAGCGCCCCTAAGAGGATCTGGCCGGTATTGCACCTTCTCGAATTCAAAGAGTAGGGTATATCTACAGTGCCGCTCGGCGACCTTGAATAGGTTATTAATATGGAATAAAAGCAATAACAACTTGCCATGGATTTGTCCGTGCTTCTGTCCACAACGGGTGGAATCGAAACACGGATATATACGTTGTTCGTCCCCATTGTGTTAATATGCCCTAGGGGTGTATGAAATCCTCGTTTAGTTATCTGTTTTTATTTTATGTGTATGTACACGCTAATGGAACTTGGGGGGTAAGTTATATGGTTATTCAGTAACTGAACTGAACTATGAGCACGACGTCAGCACAACAGCTTTTCCGGTGAGTATGAAACAAACCTTGATGCCGCATGACATAACTATCGTCTCAGTTACAGTGAATAACAACTATCTCATATCGCTTGAGTGTTTATGTTGCTTTAATGTACGTTATAAGTCACATAAAGCTAATCTCAATGTCTGTTTCAGATTGTTGCATCTGTGAGCGCGCCGGTAGGCTCGCTCCTCATAAATAGGTTTCTATATCTTAGAATGTGCGCGAGGCTAATGATAAGGCAAATGTGCTACGTTCATTCAACCAATAATTTCTATTGTGAAACAGTGTATGTTTCTGTTTTGAAACAGTGTATGTTTTAAACTCCCACGTCTCTATTGTTTTTGATACAGTTACTGTTACAAAGGGTCAGATTAAACCGAATATATATATTTATTGCCTGAGATCCCATGTATAATATTTGTATATCGTTTGATATCCCCTGTATATTCCTTGTACAATATGCACTGAATATCCCTTTAGTCTACAGGACAGACCATAATATTTCGTTCCCCTATTGGGAGCGATCCCCTGGCGCCAGGTACCGAGTAAAGCCTTGCCCCCTCGAGCTGACTTGAAAGCTGCCGCCGGGACTTGCCTAAGCATGCCCGCTTTCGCCCACGGCTACGAGACCGAGAGGCGACAGAAATGAGATAGGTACTATTTGTTCACGGCACATATATATATGGCGCAAGAAATGTAGAACCCCCCTTGCAGTTCCTCTTCAGTTCGCCTTCAGTTCAGTCTGGTGCAGTTACCGAGTAAAGCCTTACCCACTACGCAACGTGCGGTACAGCAGGGCTCGTATCGCCCCAACATAGTCTTGTGTTATCCTAAATACGTCTGTTTGTTGTATCGTTCTCTATATATTAGTAAACCTTCATTACGAGTCAAAGACCACGTGAAGTGGGTAATTGTGTGTCTATAATAGAGCACTTATTGCCGCGTGCTAATAATAGTAACGTCAAGTCCAACCGTGCATTACCGCACCGGAGGATTTACACCGGAGCAGCAGCACCACGGAGGATCTACACCCCGCCAGCGGTGCCACTCTCCGGGCAAGGATTATTGTTCGTCATTGCTTTGACCAAGCTGCTGGAGCAGAGAACCGCCTACCCCACTGCCACTGTGGGATCTACACCTGCCCGTGGGACCATCGCCCAAGCCCGTCTCTGCCGGAGCAGAGACTTGACGGCTCTCATCTGCGCGGAGCGCACCCTGGGATCACCACTGCTTTCCCCGCTGCCACAGGGGTGACATCGCCCCCTTGAACCCTGGACTTGCATAGAGCTTTGGCCCCCTCTGCTGGCTTACAACCGGTAGTACACCCTATCCCAGAGTACTAGAGATCATCCTTAATATTTACTATTGATTACCTATGCACATTCTATTTGCCTTATAAGCGCAATTGACCAAAGTGATGTAATCTAATATCTCCCTTTTATGTAATAAATATTCTAACCGAGTATTTTGTGTGGAAAACCTGTTATTGTGCGAGTGTCGTCATCTAGAATACCTTTGTACGGTGTTGGCCAGTAATGTACAAGTCGGTAGTGATTAAATGATATCAGTACTTGATTAATACAGTCAGGGAATTGTACCCCTCAGTTACAATTGGTCCTTCGATAGCCGAGATAATAATTAGCGTAATATTAATATAATATTAATATGGAATTGGCCGATGACGAACACTCCACAAACGGTTCTCCTAAGCCAGATCGCCCGCAGCGCAGACGACAGCCACCTCCCTACCTAGAGGCATACTCTGTCAGTCCAATACCTAGCTTTAAAGGGAAGTTAAACGCGGAAAAAGTAGAAAGTAAAATTATGTCTGACCTTAACAACCAGGTTACCCCGACCACAGAGGCCCTAGTGGGTGCTAATGTAACTGACCAAGCTCACGGTGGGGACCAGGAGGGAACTGACACGACTTTACCCCCAGATAATACCGAAGAAATAGCCCCCGATCACCCCCGGGAGGAAGACAACCCTAGAGAGACGTGCACCCAGGAGACGGATCTCCTCGGTACGCAACCGGAGAATGGATCTCCAACAAGTACTGCCGGGAGCCGATCGCCCCGAACGGCGTCTTCCCCCAGCGAGGCGGACAAGATGCTGGCGCAAGCACTCATCGCCACCCTGGCAGCCTCCACCGAACGCGATCGACTTCAAGCGCAACAGACGCGCGAGCGCGAACATTTTGCAGGCGAGCGAGAGCGCTTCCAGGCGCAACAAAGGAGCGAGGACGACCGAATAAGACTGGGACCAGACGCCTCCAGACAGAAGAGAACATCGAGCGAAGCCGCGCCGACGTCGCAAATGCACAGCTCCACGCCGCCCATGCCAGCGCCAATGCCCAGCGCGACGTCGCCAACGCACAGCGCGACGCTGCCCAGACCAGCGCCAATGCGCAGCGCGACGCCGCCAATGCCCAGCGCGAAGCAGCGCGCGACGCAGCACATGCCCGCCGCGAGGCAGAGCGCGACCGGATGCAGGCGGAGCTGATGGACAAACTGGTTGCCATGGCGACACCCCCTCACTCCGCACGGAGCTCTCAGAGGTCGTCAAGACATGGGTCTAGGACACATTCCCCTACCCGACGAAGCGACCCGGGACCCCGCCTACAGGAGGATCCTGTCCACGTCTCCGAACCCCGCCTACAGGAGGAGCCTGTCCACGTCCCCGAACCCCCTCCCCAGCCGGTCCATACGAGACCCAGCAACCGGGTAACGGAACCGGACCACGCCGAGAGACTGAGCAGACGACTCCAGGTCCTAGCAGAGGAAGAGGAGGAGGAAGAGGAGGGGTGTCAAGCCGACCAGCAGCAACGTGCTCTGGCCCAGGAGGCCCAGTACAGCCCCGACCCGCAGCCACGTACTCAGGACCAGGAGGTCCAGTACAGCCCAGAAGTCAGCCCCGAGGCCCTGCGCTACAAACCCCCGACTCAACTCACGGGTGAGTTTGACGCACCGCCAGCCCCGAGGAACAGCACCTGGGTACCCGACCTTCGGTACCCACCAAGTACCAGCCCAAGACGACACGCCAGAGGAGACTCGCCTAGGAGGCCTCTCCCCCAACGCTCACCGATGTATCAGTCACCCACAGCGTCATACATTGCCACGCCGTCAATCCCAGACTTCGTCTATGAGAATCGAGCACAGTACACGGAGCTCCGGATGTGCCTAGAGACAATGATGGTGGATGTCGCTGATGAACGCCACAAGTATGCAATATTACTGAAGCACCTGAAAGTACCGCGAGCGCACAATATAGCGCTGGCCTACGCCTCCTCTTCGACACCATACACAGCGGCCCTTGCAGCGCTGGACCAGAGATATGGACGTATATGGGATTACGTGATAGAAGAGATATGGCATATTGACCGCCTACCCCCAGCCACAGACAATCGAGCACTGGACGACCTGTCCATCAGAGTGCAGTCCCTGGTAGGGATGCTGGGAGCGCAGAGGGAAAAGGGTAGGCATGAACTATACGCCAACTCAAATGTAGAGAGGATCTTGGAGAAGCTGCCACCCGCCCGACAGGAGCGCTTTAGGCGGCAGAGAGACCACCGAGACCCTAATGGCCCCGAACCGAACCTCCTCGATCTAGCCGACTTCCTGGCGAGAGAAGTCAGCAGCTTACGGCTAGATACATTCGGACGGAGCACCCCTGGCTCCAGAGAAGGAACCGGGAGAATAAATGATGGAAGAAGATCGGTGACTGTTATGCACCAAGCCGAAGCAGTACCGCAGCACTCCAACCACAACACCCCCTCGACGAAAGAGGACCAGTGGAAGATTGAGTGCCAGTACTGTGGGGGAGAACATCGGCTCCACCAGTGCGAGGATTTCAAGAAGCTGATCACGGATGATGTGAGCCAGTGGGTCAAGGACCACCGCCGCTGCTTCCGCTGCGCGCGCAGCCACCTAGCAGCTGAGTGCCACCTGAAGAAAAAGTGCAGCAGGTGCGGTGGCACCCACCTGGAGGTCCTGCACGACATCAACAAGCGTCACCCAGGACAACAGAGTGGGCCCGTCGCGGTCATGTACCACGCCGAGGCGGTGGCACCAGAACCAAAGTTCCACCAGACCGCTCCCTTCTGTCCCGACTGCTACGGCAGACACTGGCGGACAAGGTGCGACTCGTACCACATAGAGTCTACGTCACCACCCACAGGAGTGCTCCACATTGACCAGCACAGCGAGACCCCCCGAGTGCTCCTCAAAGTGGTCAGAGTGCTCCTGAGCCACGGGGACAAAGTCATGGACACTTACGCCGTCCTTGATGACGGGTCAGAGAAGACCCTTCTGCTCGCGTCCGCTGCGGCCCAGCTGGGACTGCGGGGGAGCGAGAACCAAATGACGATTCGGACAATAAGAAGAGATTTAAAGACGATAAAGGGCGAGAATGTCTCCTTCACTATCGCAGCAAGCGGGCAGCCAGAGCGACGGTACAAGATCACAAATGCTTTCACCAGCCAAGAAATAGGACTATCGCAGTACACCTACCCTGTCACCAAGTTGATGGATAAATATGTGCACCTGCGTCAATTACCTATCCCGCTCATAGACGGCGTTACCCCGACCCTGCTGATAGGCTCCGACCATGCAGACCTCATCGTCCCGATAGACCGGGTCCATACCGGAACCCGAGGCTGTCCTGCAGCAGTCGAGACCCGCCTAGGATGGACATTACAAGGCCCCCTCGCTAAATCTCTCAACCGAACCGCAGCCACTAGCTGCCTCCACTCCAGAGCGACAGAAGAAGACACCGGCCTCTCCCCCATACAGCAGAGGCTATTGACATTAAGTGAGAGGCCCGTGAGAGAACCGTGGGTACCAGAGGGAGTTCGGAACTCCACCCCCCTCAGCTGCGCTCCAGGCGTAGCTGACCTCGAACCCAGCACCCCAAGCGACTCCTTGACGGGGCGGCCGGGACCGGCCCCTCCTCACACGGGGTACAGAGCGAACAAGAGAAACAGACGGAGGAGGAGAAAGCACAGCCAAGCCCAGATCAAAGCAGTCTCAGGCCCGCTTCCTCCTAAGCCCCCCTTCATCCCGTCCAGCCGTCATGACCATAGACCAGTCACCACCCCGAGCTGCGTGGCCGGCCGGCCGCGTAAGCAAAGTGACCACTGGTGCCGACGGAAAGGTCAGAGTGGCAGAAGTGCTCGGCCAAGGGCGGATCTACAACCGACCCGTGGCGAGGCTGATCGAGTCGCCAAGGCTCCCCGACTTGCCTAATGACGACCATGACCCCTGACTTTGTGAACTGACCGACCCCTCACAACGGACATTGAGTAGTGGACAGTGCGGTTAATCTGTCCCTGCTTAGCTAATTAGGTGGGACTAATTAGGGGGCGGCTGTTACAAAGGGTCAGATTAAACCGAATATATATATTTATTGCCTGAGATCCCATGTATAATATTTGTATATCGTTTGATATCCCCTGTATATTCCTTGTACAATATGCACTGAATATCCCTTTAGTCTACAGGACAGACCATAATATTTTGTTCCCCTATTGGGAGCGATCCCCTGGCGCCAGGTACCGAGTAAAGCCTTGCCCCCTCAAGCTGACTTGAAAGCTGCCGCCGGGACTTGCCCAAGCATGCCCGCTTTCGCCCACGGCTACGAGACCGAGAGGCGACAGAAATGAGATAGGTACTATTTGTTCACGGCACATATATATATGGTGCAAGAAATGTAGAACCCCCCTTGCAGTTCCTCTTCAGTTCGCCTTCAGTTCAGTCTGGTGCAGTTACCGAGTAAAGCCTTACCCACTACGCAACGTGCGGTACAGCAGGGCTCGTATCGCCCCAACATAGTCTCGTGTTATCCTAAATACGTCTGTTTGTCGTATCGTTCTCTATATATTAGTAAACCTTCATTACGAGTCAAAGACCACGTGAAGTGGGTAATTGTGTGTCTATAATAGAGCACTTATTGCCGCGTGCTAATAATAGTAACGTCAAGTCCAACCGTGCATTACCGCACCGGAGGATTTACACCGGAGCAGCAGCACCACGGAGGATCTACACCCCGCCAGCGGTGCCACTCTCCGGGCAAGGATTATTGTTCGTCATTGCTTTGACCAAGCTGCTGGAGCAGAGAACCGCCTACCCCACTGCCACTGTGGGATCTACACCTGCCCGTGGGACCATCGCCCAAGCCCGTCTCTGCCGGAGCAGAGACTTGACGGCTCTCATCTGCGCGGAGCGCACCCTGGGATCACCACTGCTTTCCCCGCTGCCACAGGGGTGACATCGCCCCCTTGAACCCTGGACTTGCATAGAGCTTTGGCCCCCTCTGCTGGCTTACAACCGGTAGTACACCCTATCCCAGAGTACTAGAGATCATCCTTAATATTTACTATTGATTACCTATGCACATTCTATTTGCCTTATAAGCGCAATTGACCAAAGTGATGTAATCTAATATCTCCCTTTTATGTAATAAATATTCTAACCGAGTATTTTGTGTGGAAAACCTGTTATTGTGCGAGTGTCGTCATCTAGAATACCTTTGTACGGTGTTGGCCAGTAATGTACAAGTCGGTAGTGATTCAATGATATCAGTACTTGATTAATACAGTCAGGGAATTGTACCTCTCAGTTACAGTTACCATAGAGAAGCGTGCATCAAATGTAACGTATTCTGCATAAATGCTGGCCAATACGGAGAGCTAAACAAACACTTCCTGTTTCCGGGCATGACGGTATTTGTAGTCCACATAAACAACGTTAGATTAGACTTTATAACCTTAGAATACTTCGACACAAACTATAGAGTAAAACGGTTAAGTGTAAAAATGTTTAGTTTAGGTGAACTTCTCGGTCCATTACACCAGTGTAAAACCGAAGTGCATAGATCCAATCCAAAATAACTTTAGCTCGGATGAATGCCCATTCCTTTTTCACCTTTCTACAAACACCTCATGAGACCAAAAATGCCTTTGAAAACAATATGTAAAAATATATAAGATGGTATATATATACATATTGTTCACACTATGGTGAGGCATGAGACATGGTGTTTACACATCCATGATTATAGTTTAACAGAGTATTTTCTCTTTCCAAAATAATAGATTATTGTCAAACTGGTGAACTACACGCCTGCAGCCCCTAAAGCTGCTAAAATACACATGTTGTTCACTGTTTTGTTTCTAGAAGTAGAGCAGGTTGGAAACCCTAAGTATTACTTCTTCCCAAGCAGAAACAATTTATGAGTAACACACACCTACTCCCATTATAGGCGAATAGACTTTATAAGCTTTTAATTTAGAAAATTTGGGCAGAAACATAGATTATGTTTAAAAGTAAGATGTTTAGGTTAACAGGTAGGTTATATTCACTTGAGTTAATGTGTTTATCTAAAGAACCAATGAAAGATAACTAGCCATTTCCATTGTACTTTTTTTTTAATATGATTCAAATCAATTGGACAGATTTGATCTAAGAGTTAAAGAAAGAGTAACAGCAACCTTCCCAATCTTTGTTTAGAGATAATGAGTAAATGCAAATAATGTTTTTAGATGAGAGGCCAAGTCATGCCTCCTCTCTCCCAAATTAACATTGATGAGATATATATATTGTGTGGTTCTTTAATTTTATAAAGCATGTGTGTATATGCGATAAAAGTTGGAAAATAATAACACTATATTGTTACAGCCTATGATGAAATTGATGAGGACTAGCTGTTTTTTGTTAAGCTCACAGACAATCAAGGAGAACCCACCCAGGTGATCACCCACTCAGATGATCTTAAAGGCGGAGGAGGAGTGGGAAATTAATATGTTTTTTTGTGTTTACAGGAACCAAGCAGACAACCACGAGGCAGACAGATTGAATTACAGAGCAATGTTTAAACACTCAAATTGTATCACAAAAGACATTCTACATGAAACTCCAATGATTTACATGTGAACACAGACAAGACATCAACTGAGAGATACCAACTGCAGTCATGTAAATTGTGTTTTACAGGAACAAAGACGATAGCAGATGCTATTCAGAGTGGGCACTTGAAAACCACAGGGTAGGGCAGGAGGCAGACAAAGCAATGCAAAGGCCTGCACTCTGACCACACGAAGGGGCTCGACTTAGAGCACCATGAGCTCTACAGAAACCAAGAACACTAAAGTATCGCTTTAGATGCAAATTTTCTCTTTGTTCCCACCGAGACTCACCTGGCAATGGATGATAACAGGGAACCACAAAATGCATTGAATGCAATGTTTTTAAATGAACTTATCTTTGTTTATTTATACAACTTAACTTAGACACAAGTGATGATATTACAGTCATGAAATGCTACTTATTTCCCATACTAACAGAATAACTAACTAACTAACTATTTTCATCATCTCTCTGTTTAAGAAGGCACACAAATTAGAGATATGATTTCTGATTAAAACCAGACAAAGTAGAAGTGCCCAAGATGAAAGATTAATGATGAATACAACATAACTTGCATGCTATACTCCTTCTCTCCTCTGCTTATAACCACTTAAAACCTTGCTATTTCAAGTACTTTTCATGACTGCATATATCAAACCACCAGGGGGTACACAATGATTATTAACATGTACAAGGTGTACATTTACATTTAGTCATTTAGCTGACGCTTTTATCCAAAGCAATTTACAGGTTCTGTGTGACAGGTCACCAGGAAGGGCACAAATCTATCAGCTGCGTAACAATGTTCATCAAACAGTGTAGGTTAGTTTATTAGGACAAGAACATGACAGTAAGGTTAGTTAGGGTTAGATTTGTTTTTGTCAGTTGGAAGCAGGATAATCATTTGCACGGTGGTTGTCAAGATGCACAGGATATATTGTAGGATAATTGAGTTAATGCTACTTAAGAGTGGACGAGAAAATAGTTAGTTTTTCATGCAAAAATGACTGGCTGCCTAGATGTTTATGTTTTTTCCCCATGCTAATATGACACATGAGCCACACTGAGATGTGAGGAAAGCCAGAGAAGGCATGACGAGGTAAGTATCCTGAAGCACACCCATCGTACACGGCCTGAGGTCAGATCAACTTCAATTTGACATCACAGACTATAAAGATAAAGAACAATTTTGTCTGATTCCATGCAAAGATCGGATCCAAACGATATAAAATGCATGGTGCCACTGCACAATGAATTGAGTTAACCCTAAATGATTTTCCTCTTTAGCAGAAAGGCGTTGAATCATTTATGTAAGGGGTAAGTAAGGCAGGTTTTTATCATCCTCAGATCATATTGATGAGGACACGACGAGTGAGAAGGAGCGACTATTGGCGGCCTGAACCACAAACGACAACAGGAGCACGGCAGAGAGGAACAAAACCCAGAGACCTGGACGACCCACAATAGCAGAGGATGACGAAGGAGACTGACCAAGGAGACACTGATGGAGAGGAGATCCACCTTCGATGGCCTGAGAGAAGAAGACACCTACGAGTTCAGAGTTATCACCGTCAACGAGATTGAGCCTGCTGCGCCACCCCGGCAGCCTACGACAGACATCTCCACCATCCGTGTGGGAGAGAGCGTCCTACTGACTGGCTGCTACACTGGCAATCCCTCATCCTCCTTCAAGTGGTACCGCAATGACGAGGAGGGGAAGACTGACCAGCAATGTTCCCCCTAAGGTGCGCCCGTGCGTGCGCACGCGCATGGCAAAACGCTCCCGCGCACATCTGAAATCTGTCGCGCACAGAATCGTTTGTGTAAAATATGCATGTAGTTAAATTGACAGGCGCGTTGCACCGAATACTACGGTACCCTGTTGCGTGCGACGTTACCAAGAGAAGCCTCGCTTTCAGTGCTTTGTGGGCGGCGCTACTGCGCTCACACACACAACAGAGGAGGAAGCGGACAGATCCGACCAGCATTGATTCTGCTCACAATGCAAATGCGAAAATGTACATTACAGATGAACTGCAGAGAAAATTCCCAATTTATCATCCCGGTCGAGACTAATTGGAAGCGGAGTGCAACGCGTGCAAAGCTTGACCATATGTTTCTGTGTCTAATAAAAGTGGTGGCGATCTCAAAGCTTACATGGACACAGAAAAACATTACAAACAAAGCAGTGCAAGGCGAGAGTTTGATGGCAAAGTTGACCGAATTGATTGAAGTATGCAGCTATACAGAGGGAGAAAGAAAATAATTGAAAACTATTTTGATGCCTCAAAATTATGTTTTGGTTTGATAAGATGCTTGTTATGATACAATCATTCTAAGGATTATGTGTGTAATAAATTAGTTTAGTACACTAATTGCAACAAATCTGAAACTGCATAGTGTACTTTTAAATTAGTATCTTTGTGAGGTTACTGTTTTATAATTTACATTACATTGAAAAGATACAAAGATATATTTTTTAAGCTGGATTTTCTAATACAGAAGAGGTATTATTTAGAACATTACTTCATATTTTTCTTGTTGTTTATTTTGTCCAGTAAGACTTGAAAATATATATTATTTTGTCATAGGTTGATTTAGTTATTTTCTTGAGATTTGTCAGATAGATTACTTTAGGCATAATACAGCATGTTGAGTAACTTTGGTTATAGAGAGATATTATTTTGTTATATAAAATAATATAAACAATCATTTTATATCCATACAGAGAAGGCATACTTTAAATATATTATAATGATAAGGCATCTTTGAGTAAACTTTGAGTATCTTGAGGCTGAAGGCAGTGTCCTCTTTAAAAAAAATCACAATATGGTCACCCTTGAAGTCGCATTATAATTCACTTAATAAAATAATGACGAGTCAGCCTCCTAAAAAGACAAAAGTTAGTGACGCGACTCACACCGCTGCCGCCAAAGTAAGGACTTTGCTCTGTATCGTCAATCAATGGTCAAATAAATATTTGATTAAGGAATATAATATGCCTTTTTGTATTATTTCTCGGTGTATCAGCAAAATGTATATATTTTTATGTTAGACATTGAGGGAAATTAAGATTCTCAGATTTTTTACAAACCGCCGCTTATCAACTAACCGGTTAATCGGCAGGTGACGCATGTTGCTCAGTAGTTGCTGATGTCTGCTCAGGAGGTTTGAGTGTTTGCTCAGACCGAAAATAAATTAGAGGGAACATTGCTGACCAGTACAGCACATTCAAGAACACCCTGCCGCCATGTCTCTGGGCCTGATGAAGGCCAAGTGTGAGCACAGCGGCAGATGCAGAGCAGCAATAGCTCCACGGGGAATCTACAGCGTCCCTGTGGACGGCCACCCCACTACTCCCAATAACCCTGTGACCTTTGACGAGGTACACAGGGAGTAGATGGCGACCGCCTGGAGGCCCCCTCTGAATAATGAGGAGTAAATGTTTCCGTCTACATCGTCAAGAAGATAGACATCATCAGAGACCTGTAGAGCAAGAGGTGTCTGAACACGCAAGAAACGCCTAACACACATTGTCCACCTTGTTATGTATTTATTATTATTTTTACTGTCTTACTGCTTGGCCCCACCACACGACAGCCAGAGGACAGCTTGTCAACACACATCAAGTCACCACAGAAGGACACATCCCTGGCAGAGAACAGATGATCAACAGCGACACAGATTCACAAACAAGAACTATACTAAGTTCACATGTATCTGGAAAATTATAAACTAAGAATATGATGAAATACAATCAGTAAGATTACACTAACCAATTTTACAATAACAAGCAAAAGATTTATTGCTAAAGGAAGGTATTGTTAAACAGGACAGAACCAGTTGGTTTGTTCCAAGACACCAAGTTTTGTTTTGACCATTGATAGTATGCACCACAACAATATACTAGAACAATGCATAACGGTTATCATAATCACCTTTTATATCAGTTTTTTTTATCTAAACCACTAGGTTAACGGTTTTAAATGACTTTTTTTATACATTAGCCACTACTAGGTTAATGCCTTTTTGTAAATCCTGTTCCTGATAATTATGCACACAATTTTGTGTTTTACCCTATGCACTCTGACGACACAGAGACAGTTGGTTGAGTATTAATGATCTTAGCTCCCATTGATATTATGATGAAGACACATAGCTGACACCTAAATGTCTGATTCACGACGTGAGCGACTGGAGGTAAGCCAAGATATTTGCACAACTATAGTTTATGTTGTTTGTTGTTTGATATCAGAGTTGAGGAGAGGACCACTCATTGATAAAGATATTTGAGGGATTATTAATAAAAGAAAAGGGTGATGTTCCCACATCTCTGATATCAAAATAACACACACACCTTAGTCCAGTCAATCAAGTCATGAATCACGTATGTAAATATTTCTATTTTAAACTGTTATGCCAACCACCAGATTAAGGATTTGAATTGATTTGCATTCATTAATCCGGTAAACCAACAGATCACATTGGCCAAATTTTCATTATTTTATTTGTTTTCTATTCATTAATTATCTGATAACCGATGGATTACAGAGATCTCATTCTTTTATTCACTTTTCATTATTTAGCTTGTTCCAAATAATCCTGGTATATTATATATTGATCTCACCCACATTATAAAGAGAAGAATGGACTAACTGTAGAATAATATATTGATTCCCCAACTCTCATGTAAAGACATCCCCCTCCCTTCTCCGTTGTCCCCTATCCCCCCCCCCCCCCCCTAACTAGTTTGACCTATCATGTGAGTGTGTGTCCCCCCCCCCGTTTCACTATATAGGGCTCCTCCCGACAACAATCGATCTTCTCTACCTGGGTCATTTCAGCTGATCACCTTGGGCGAGAGCCTCAGCCATTCTCTCTAAATACTATGTGTATATTTCTATGTCTGGCTAATAAACCTTGTTATTAACTGGATCTCGGTTGGCTGAGAACGTTCTTCAGGATATCCACAATATCCCACACCTTCCATTGTGATTTTCCCAGAGAGAGCAGATCACAGTGAGAAGTTTCAGCATTATCGATATTTCACATTTAACTGCTATCCAAACTCGATAGCCGGGCTATGCGTGATGATGTGACATAATGCTGTCTGTTATAGAGATAAATGGCGGCAGCCATGTCATTGCCAGCATTCTAGACAGAAAATACCCTCCTGCCCACATTGGATTAGCCTGTGAGACAAGGCATCCCTAACTCTAATGGAACGTTTTTAATGTTTTCCCAGAGTCACGCTCCTCCAGGTCTGTCTTCTCCCTGGAAGAATTATCCTTAACCCCCCCGAACAAAATGATAAATTATGCGTGACGCAGGGAATAAAACATGCCAGGCAGAGAGCCGCCTCGTTCAGAGTGAGCGTTAATCAGTGGTGCGTTATTGAAATCATCTGGGGTTGCACGCACCACGTGCACGCGCGCTCCCGCGAATGCGCATTTAATGTCCCCTCGCTTGAGCACAGACTAAAGACAGTGCCTAATTGCCTCTACGAATGGAATGTAACACATGTCTTCACAACAAGTTAGGTGTGAATGTATCTGAGAACGTATTTAACACACCTGACGACCGGCGCTATTGATATGCAAATAACGAGTACTTATCTGGGGTTGCAACCCCGTCCCATGAAGAACTCATGCCTGGCGTTAATCCATCTGTACGTTGCAGGGTGAGGACCACAGCTGGCCTGGTTGTGTAGTCTCTGTGGCTTACCTGCAGTGCACAGCCGCTCTCGAAAGACTAGTGGAATTGAATCCTGCGGTTAGGGGAGTGTAACGTTGAGGGTTCGCTCTGCTCAGTGAGCGAGCCTCTGGCGTTCCCTGGTGGGTATGCCATGTGTAACTGAGGGGTTACAAAACCCTGACTGTATTAAAGATTGTGATAGATTAAACCACTGCTAATTATTATTATTATTATTATTACTTGCCAGACAGTACAGTTATAATATGGCAGACACTCAGAATAAGACGGCACGGTGACAAAGAAATATCATTTATAGTATTTATTATTATGCAGTAATTGTACAGAATGGGAATTAATGGTCGCGCTTGTATGGCGAAGAATATGAATAAAGTCAGTGAGTAGCAAAGTCAGTTGGAATGAATAATTCCTAAGCTGGGATACTAGACTAAACGCCGCCTGGCGTGGGATAGCACTATAGGGGCAAAACGATGGTACCGCTGGAGACAGGGGGTATCCTCCCAGAGATGTAAGCTCTGGAGGAAGGAAGAATGTTCGGATACTCAGTCTGTTCACTTGAAGAAAAAGGGGTTCTCGTATAGATCCAGTCCTTATAATCCAAATGCTCAGCAGCAAAGCAATAGCTGTAATCCAATTGCTGGATAGCAATGATGATAGCCAGCTAGCTTCGGTCCTCGAAGCTAGCCCGAGGTAAGATCTTCAAGGTGGTTAAATCCAAACGACAGTGGGTATTAACGAGGCTCTTCTCCACGGTAGTACGTTCCACAATCACTATAATCCAAACAATACTGGTTCTGCAATCGCCGCAGTAGGTTCCAATATGCACATGTCCAGTAGGTCCACGACTAGGCCCTCCTCGTGTACTGGCACTAATTACTAAGTCCACGCACACTTGCTAAGGTTTTACACTAGTTACTAAACGAACGAACTGCTTGGTAATGCTGCACACCGAACGAACTGCTATAACACGATTCACACTAAATGACGACTCTTTACTTCACATTAAGCTAAGTCGAACTTGACGTTACTGCATTAGCTCTGACACTTTTACTTATTCACGTTAGGTTCACAACACTCTGTTTAGACGAACTGCTTGCACTAACACTGTTTCACCGAACTGCTACTGTTCGCGCCTTCCACGATATATATACTTAAGTGGCTTTCTAGTGCCAAGCCTCAGCTCTCGTCTGGAATCAATGCGCCGGCACCAGGCATGTCCCGACTCCCAACATGCCCAGACTCGCCTTTGAACCTGACTTCAGGGGCGCGGTGCCTGGCGCCGAGAACGTCAAGGGCATTATCCAATGAGGAAAGTGAATATTACTAGGATTCAAACGCAGGCTTAAAGGGATATAGCTTATTGTGCTGCTTTACTCCCGCAGCTGGGGTGAAGGGATGAACAGGATGCCACTCAGTTGCAAAAAGCTTTTAATTCTTCCTCCAACAGGTTACAAACCTTGAAACAAGACACACATTCAATCAATAACTACCACAATACTACTATCATTCTTAAAACAAATCGCTTACACACATCCACTCACCGGTTCTCAATCGTCTCCCTTCGCTGCTGTCAAATTCCCCGCAACTTCCTGTATACAGTTTCACTGACACCACGTGACGTATCTCGACCAATTACAGCCCACTCCTCGCTACGTCCCTGGATCACATGTGAAATGACTACATCTCCATTCACAACTTTAATCAAGCATACAGTGCCTCCATACATCCGAAAATGAAAACATAATTATAATCATAGCTCAACTACCACTAATCAACATTCACATAAACGCACAGCATAAAAAACACCACAAAACATTACTTATTTACACACACAGACTAAAGTGCACCTAAACTCCACCACCACAATAGAAAGCTGCACACCTCCCACTTGGTATCCTGGACTTTAGACCCATGGAGACCACAACAAATAACCGCTCTCCTTTGGCGGTGGAATCTTCGGATCAACCTTCTCATGGGGTGCTGTTATTGCTCTTCTACAGGTAAGAGCACCACGAGTCTTCGGACGTCTCTGCTGAGGACAATAGAGAGTCTATGATCGCTGCTGATCTTCTCTGGACGCTTGCCCGAGGCCACTGGACAGCTGGGGCACGTTCTCACTTTGACATCACGGACGACCCCATTCACGTCAGGGGCCACCTCCACAACCCGGCCCAGTCTGAACTGACCCCTTAGCGCGTTCTGATCGGCAAGCCAAACAAGATCTCCGACTGCCACATTGCGAGCCTTACTATGCCACTTAGGCCTGATAAACAAGCCTGGTCCAGCAAGCTGGCTCCACCGCTGCCAGAACTTGTTTACTTCAGTCTGGACTGCTCTCAATCTCACAAATGGGTAGCCCTGGAACTCGTAGCTCCGTGAGTCCCCTGTGGGTCCAGCCCTCCCCAGTAGCAGGGTGTTGGGGGTGATCACCTCTACCGCGTCATCTTGGACCTGGAGTCTGGCGCCGATCGGTCTCTCATTCGATAAGTTGGCTGCCATGTAGAGCATAGTTTGGAACTCTAGTCCTGTGAGGTCCCCGCCACCTCCCACATTACTCAGCGCTTGCTTGAGAATGCGGACTGCTGCTTCCGCCGCACCATTCCTGTGAGGTGAGTCGGCTGGGTGGAACACCCAGATCCACTCGGTTCCTTGTCTGGCAGCCTTTCCCCTTACTTCATCCTTGTCGAGACTTTCTAGGAAAACATAGAGTTCCTTCAGTGCAGGCCGAGCTCCAACAAAGTTTGTGCCCCAGTCTGACCAGATTTTCTTCGGGTGTCCTCTGAGCGCTGTGAATCTCTGGTAAGTGCCCATGAAGCTCTCTGTGGACAGTCCCTCCACCATATCGGCGTGCATAGCTCTAGAAGCCATACAAGAGAACACCACACCCCAGACTTTCATCCTAGACCTCTTCTTTACCACATCCCTGACCATGTATGGGCCAAACAGATCCAGAGTTGTAAACTCAAATGGGGCAGCCGGCTCAGTCCGCTCAGAGGGAAGGTCAGCCATAACCTGCTGGCACATCTTTGCTCTGGTCTTCCGGCAGGAGACACAACAGTCCCCAACCTTCCTTGCAACCCGCTGAGCCTGAACCACCCAAGCCTTCCTCCTCATCCGCAACATAGTACCAGCGACTCCCTCATGGTTGGTTTCATGAGACTCTCGCGCCACGAGGGTGCTGACCCAAGCTCTATAGGGAACCAGAGGCACTCCTGACTCCCCCGCTGCCCGGGCCCTTCCAAAGCACACCAGAAGCCCTGACACCTCCTCCCTGACTACCACGAGCCTGTTCAGTGTTGACTCAGGGAATGCTACCCCTTTTTGAGCTGCCAAACAAAGTTCTCGGAAAGCGGCCCCAAGCTCCCATGCGTCGAGGACAGGCTTGCCCTCTTTCTCTTTTGAGTGCTTGGCCTCCCACTCTGCTCTCTCTATGGCTCTTCCTCGGATTAGCCACTTGTTCACCGCTCGGCGGACCCAGCTGATCACTCCACAGAGCTTGGTCAAGCTGCTGAACTTCTCAGGTTTGACGAGATTGACGATGGCTGCCCCCCAGAGCTTTTCCTCGCTTCCGGACTCGTTAGAGGGCTCTTTTTCTCCTTTCTTAGAGAGCCCGGGAGCCTTGTCCGCCTCGTTCAGAGATTTCTCGGACGAACTTGACGCCTTTTTCAGCTGGGCTCGAGTAAGAACCGCTGTGAACGCCCTCCTCTGGAGCCTACACACAGCCTCTCTGGTGTTAGCCGCTACCTCTGCCGCGGACTTCATGGGCCACTCTTCCACAGGCCTTATTAGAAACTCGAGTCCCTTTTGCCACTTGGAACCTTCATCCAGGTCTTCCGGGGGACATCCTCGAGTGACAAGGTCAGCGACATTCAGATCCCCTGGGATCCACCACCAGTCGGCTACTGGCCCTGCCTTCTGAATCTCCCCAACCCTGTTCGCAAAGAACATCTGATACCCGTAACTCTCCCTCTGAATTGCTCCCAGTATAGTTTGGCTGTCTACAAAATGAAACCACTTCTCTACCTCCAGACGGCCTTGCCTCTCCCAGAACCCTTTCAATCTGGCTGCAAAGACTTCACCACAGATCTCTGCTTTGATTACATCACCCTTCTGGTCAAGGGGTGTCAGCTTGGCCTTCGACTCGACGAGACGAGTGTCCACCCTTGCTGATGTCTCCCACCTCAGATACAGGACAGCTCCGAAAGCATCATCACTTCCATCAGAAAATGTCACACCCCACGGCCTCCCTCTCCATCCGGAAGGAGTGAGGCTTCTCTCAAAACCAACTTGACGAAGTCGACTGTACTCCTCAAAGAGCTTGATAGCTTCTGTTCGGAGGTCTGGTGGAAGAGGATGGTCCCACGTGTCTTTCTTCGAGCCCCCTCCCCCAGCCACCTGGAAATCTCTCCTCACCAGAATGGCCCCTTTCTCTTTGACCGGGGTAGCAAGCCCGATAGGGTCATAGAGCCCTGCCACCTGACTCAGGAGCTCCCTTCTGGTCAGAGGATCTGGCGTCTGCTCTCTGACCTCCCCCATAAGAAGGTCGACCCCTGTCCTCATCTTCTGCCTTCTTTTGGAGAAATTTATCGAGACCATCAGGAAGAGCCTGTCACTATCAACATAGTAGCCAACGCAGAGGGCCTTGTTGTCTTTCTGCCCTAGCTGG
This sequence comes from Notolepis coatsorum, assembly GCF_963971535.1. Taxonomy (NCBI): domain Eukaryota; kingdom Metazoa; phylum Chordata; class Actinopteri; order Aulopiformes; family Paralepididae; genus Notolepis; species Notolepis coatsorum. The sequence continues at coordinate 58,677,794 of NC_140175.1, read as the reverse complement.
TTGGGCAACACCAGGGTTTGGAGCGCCATATTCGGAGTCTCAATAGATTGCTTGGGCTGACTTCTTTCACGCCTCCCACTTTGACCGGACCGAACCCATGGCTTGAGAGAAAAGCCTCCAGCGGTGAGGATCTCTTCCACTCCTCTCGTGATCTTGTCCAGCTTCCCTCGGTCATTGTGGGATGTGAGGATATCGTCCACATAGCTGTCCTCCTCAAGGACCCTCCTCTCCTCATCCATGTGAGAGAACTTGGGAAGCCTCGCCGTTTCCCTCATAGCCAGCTGTGCTATGCACCCAGCTGGCCTGTCTCCGATGTTGACCCGAGTGATGGCGAAATCTTTGATCTCTTCCTCTGGTGAGTCCCTCCAGAGGAACCGATGAAGGTGGACCTCTCTTTCATTTAACCACACAGAATTATACATCTTTCTAATATCTCCTATGGCCACATGCTCTCCTGTCCTGAACCTGAGCAAGACCGCCCGGATGGGATTTAGAACATCTGGACCCTTCAGCAGAATGCTGTTCATACTCGTCCCTTTGAACTCCTGGCTGCTGTTCCAGACAAGGCGCACTGGCGTAGTGACAGAATGTGGGTTTGGTGCGATTAGATGACTCACGTACCAAACAGGCCTTCTCCAACTCGATGGCTGCTCCTCTTTCCACCATCTCATGAACTTGTGCTGTATACGCCGTTCTCCATAATGGGTCCTTCATGAGGCGCTTTTCGGTCCTCAGGAACGTCGCTTCCACCACCTTCCTGTTGTATGGAAGCGAAACAGGATCTTCTGTCCAGGGGTATCCTGCATCCCAGTGAGGTGAGTTGCTATGGTTGTCAGTGGTCACATAGGACAGACCTTCTTTGATCTTTTCTAGTTCCCTTTCTTCTACTAGAGTCATCTCCTTTCCCCCTGGCTGGCAAGTCCCGCACCGACATCCCCCGCACTTTGGCTCGCAGGCGGCTCCGATGCTATCCCACCTCCACCATTCAAGAACTTCTTTGCTGGTCGTGGCTGTGTTTCTGACCTCCTCACTTTCTTGCTCCGGGCCCTGAGCCCCTTTTCTGGTGTTTACCAGCTCACAGGAGATCTCCTCCATCTTGACTGCCTTTGTTCTCATAGAGCGTGCAAAATGAGTCCTTGAGTTGTGAATTGACATCTCCATCTCCTCAAACAGATCAGGGTGCGCTCCCCCCACAGTCTTCCCTAGAGGGCCGTCCCACAGCACCAGGTCTCCCACTCTTTTCATCCGCTGTGGAGCAAGCCGACCCTCCCGGTGGCTGATCCAGAGCTCGATCTTCTCTGGCCGGACCAGCTCCTCTGTCTTGACCTCTGGGAAGAACTTTTGAAGCTGCTTTGGGCTAACGACCTTGCCTGCTCGGGCGATTTCATCCAGGCCATAACAGACTATCTGGTGGGGACTCCACATGTCCTCTGAAATGCGCATCCTGACCTTGAGCAGGTACCTTTCAGTCTCGACTCTCACCTTCATTCCTCCGACCCCATGCACAACCAATGTTATTTTCTCCCCTCTCAGTCTTTCGGCAGCTTGGTGGGTTATGTAGTTAGTGTCGGACGCGAGGTCTACCAGGGTCCCAATAGTTTGCCCTCCGTTTGTCGTGACCTCCATGATCATCATAAGCACAGGATGCTCCCTCAGGCCAATCTCTTCAAGGAGACTACCACTCCAAGTGTTTGTACTCATTGACACCGTTGTTTGGTTGGTGAATGCCTTTATAATCTGGTCTGCTGCTTCGGGGGAGATATTAGCAAGGGCCCTCTGTTGTTCATCTGAGAGCGTTCCCGCGTTTGCGCCACTTGTTTCCACCCTTTGCCTTCCCCTTTTCCTCTCATCTCCTCTCTGCCCCCCTTCCGCAGAGCACATGAGGTAGTGGTGGTCGGAGGTCTCTCCCTTTTGGCAGCACTTTTTCCTGCAGAGGAACCTGTCGCTGCATTCTCCATCCTCCTGATGGGATGCCAAACATCTCTGGCAGGCTTCATTCTTTTCGACAATGTCTCTCTTCTCAGCCAGACTGAGCGCTTTGAACTTTTTACAGAAGAAAATCCTGCCTCCGTGTTTCTCATCCCCACACACGCTGCATTCTTCTCCAGCCGCATCCTTTCCTGTGGCCCTTGTGAACGCCTTCCACTCTGGCTTGCTTGGCTTCTCGAATTACCTGTAGAAGAGCAATAACAGCACCCCATGAGAAGGTTGATCCGAAGATTCCACCGCCAAAGGAGAGCGGTTATTTGTTGTGGTCTTAGCTGCACCAATGCCTCAAGGACTACTTCTTCGTTTTTTAGAAATGTTAGGAGAGCGTCAAAGTGGCCTTCAGGGGTGACATTATTCACAGGTGCAGCTTTAAAGGTGAGCCAGCTCCTCAGCTCACATTCAGGCAGCTTGCTCTCAATAGATTTGATAACAAGTGGATTCTTTATAGCATCAATGCTCCCTAAGTCTGTCAGGTCAGTAAGGGCCTTCTCAACAGCTTGGATGAGCTCTATTGTTTTCCTCGGCTGGTTACCTTTTGCCACCGGCAACTTCTCCAACTCTTCAATTATTTGAATAGCGATGGTGGTCTTATTCCCGAACCGGTTTTCAAGGACCCTAAACATGTCATGAGCTGTATCGTAGCTTGAGAGCCTAACGCCACTGACGACTCTCTCCTCCACACTGTCTAGGAGCTGGAATTTCTTCACTTCGGCTGACCCAGATGGATCTCCCTGTCGCTGGAGGTTTTCCCAGTCTCTTCGCCAACGGTGAAAGTCTCGCATGCAACCGTTGAATTTTGGTAGTTTTATTGGCTGGAGCCGAACTCTTGGTGAGGCTGATGCTTGTGAGCCTCCTGCTCCCAGGTTCGCCAGGCTAGCACTCTGTGCTTCCTCCCATGCTTTCCGCTGCCCCTTGGCCAGCTCGGCACGCTCTTCTGCGGCGGCCTCTGCCATTTCCAACTGAATCCCAGCTGCCTTTTCTCTGGCCTCTGCGGCCCTCTCCTCAGACCCAGCGCTAACTTCGGCTGCCTTAAGCCTGGTCTCGGCGGCTCTTCTTTCAGCCTCAGCGGCTCCCTTTTCAGCTTCTGCGATGTCAGAGGTGGCCTTTTGCCTGATTTCAATGGCTCTATCAGCCTGCTCTTTCTGGACCCTGCCGAAATCAACTACCCACCTTTGCCAGAGGTCAACTCTCTTGTCCTCCAGCACTTGCAGCTTTTTACTAACCTTGCACGCAGCGCCTTCAGGGATCCACCCTTCCCAGACAGCTAGCAGACTTCCTGCCTTGGTGATGAGAGATTCCACGAGTGTGACTTGTTCTTTACCATTTTCATAGGTGATTGTTTCCAGGTTAACTTCTCCCGCACCTTCATAGCTTCTTTCTGCCCGTCCAATGGCTGCTTTTAGCTCGGTCTCTGCATATTTTGACCAAAGGTTGGAATGGATTGCCTGCTTCACCTCTTTTAATGTTGTATCACACTCTATGGTTACCCTCTCCAAGTCTGCTTTGGCTTTATCATCCACAGCCTCCATGTTGCCTGCTTCATCAATCAGACAGGCCTCACAAACATAATTAGCTGCATGAAGCCTTTCTGCGTCCTCAGAACGGGATTTCCACTCACTTTTCAATTCCTCTCGCAGCATAGTTGGCGCCATTCGCAAAATGCTGTTGGCCTTTCTTGTGAAAGCTGCCTTCACTTTGGCCCTCTCTTTCTTTAATTGATCCATTTTTATTTATTTTTATTTATTTATTATTTATTTGACCATAAAATAAATAATTGTAATGATAGATAATAACCCAATAAATAATAACCTAATTGAGCGTACCCGTAACTCCTTATCTACCTTCTGTCTTCCGCCCTCTCTAGCTGCCTAAACTAGCTCAGAAGCTTCTTCCCTAACTATCCTAGCCTAACTAGTCTTCAGCGGCGTTACCAGGCTCACCAGAGGTCCCCCCAGGGATACCGCCCAAAAATGGAAAACAATACAAATAAACAAAGTGGAGTAGGTTTCACCTTCTCCCGCCGGCTTGCCACCCGGGTACACTCAAACTAAGCTAAAGGTCTTGACATTAGAGGGCTGCTAAATCATCTATACCTAAATAATATAATTGGCACCATCACAGGGCTAGTAATGAGCTATAGCTTTTATCTTTAGCTGCCTTCATGTTTGTCCACGTTAGTGTTGGTATGCTATTTGATAGCTAATTTCAGTAGCTTGGCATTACTCCTGATCACATTTGACGTTTAGCACTGACATCTGTCAAACACCGTTTTCATTCATTCACTTATTTAGCTGCGTTAGCTTCTTGTATTTAGCATTTGAACCAGGTGAACGTTCCTGCTCGCTGACCCGTATGGCCTGATGCGCGAGTTATTTAATTTACAACGACACAGGAGTACCTCATATCCCTCGGTTGTTTTGTCCTTATCTGACGGCGCGTTCAGCCACTCTTCTGCCGCCGCCCGCGGTTTGTAACTGTGCTGCTTTACTCCCGCAGCTGGGGTGAAGGGATGAACAGGATGCCACTCAGTTGCAAAAAGCTTTTAATTCTTCCTCCAACAGGTTACAAACCTTGAAACAAGAAACACATTCAATCAATAACTACCACAATACTACTATCATTCTTAAAACAAATCGCTTACACACATCCACTCACCGGTTCTCAATTGTCTCCCTTCGCTGCTGTCAAATTCCCCGCAACTTCCTGTATACAGTTTCACTGACACCACGTGACGTATCTCGACCAATTACAGCCCACTCCTCGCTACGTCCCTGGATCACATGTGAAATGACTACATCTCCATTCACAACTTTAATCAAGCATACAGTGCCTCCATACATCCGAAAATGAAAACATAATTATAATCATAGCTCAACTACCACTAATCAACATTCACATAAACGCACAGCATAAAAAACACCACAAAACATTACTTATTTACACACACAGACAAAAGTGCACCTAAACTCCAACACCACAATAGAAAGCTGCACACTTATATATATATATAAATAATATACAAGTTATATAAAACAATAAAACATAGATTCTCAGCTTTAATCTGGCCCTTCACAACAGCCGCCTCCTAATTAGTCCGCACCTAATTAGTTAAGGGAGACAGATTAATTGCTCCATACTTGTTGTGAGGAGTAGGTCAATCTACAAAGTCAGTGGGTCGTGGTCGTCATCAGGGGAGTCAGGGAGCTCCAGCAACTCTATCAGCTTCGCCACAGGTCGGGTGTAAATCCGCCCTTGGACTATGACTTCTGCCGCTCTGACCTTCCCATCAGCACCAGTAATCACTCTGCTCACGCGGCCGGCCGGCCACGTAGCTCGGGGTAGTGACTGGTCTATGATCATAACGACTGTGTCCACCTTCAGGTTGTCCCTGTCCTTTACCCACTTCTGACGGGCTTGGAGGGATGGTAGATAGTGGAGGAGGAAACGGGTCCAAAACTGGTCAGCCAATACTTGGCTGTATCTCCACATTCTTCGGCCGTTCATCTCATCAGGTCTGTACACCGCCTGTGGAAGGGCAGGGTCCAGCCGCTCCATCAAGAGATAGTTTGGGGTGACTGGGTCGACGTCTGCTACATCACTTGAGACGTAACCGAGGGGCTTAGAGTTCAAGACGCCCTCGATCTCCGTGAGGACTGTCATCAGGACTTCCTCCACCACGGTCTGGGCCCCAAGCACGGTGTACATGGCAGTCTTTATAGAACGGACTTCTCTTTCCCAGGTTCCCCCGAAATGAGGGGCGTTCGGGGGGTTGAACTGGAATGTGATCTGAGCGGGAGCGAGGCGGGTCTTAAGTCCTTCACCCATAGCCAGGAAGCTCTCTCTCAATTCTCTGTCTCCTCCTTTGAAGTTTGTCCCTTGATCAGACAACAACACAGACGGGGTTCCTCTTCGGGATTGAAATCTCCGGAAGGACATGAGGAATGAGTCCGTACTCATGGTCTGGAGGATTTCTATATGAACAGCTCGGGTGGTCATACACTTGTACACAATGCCCCACCTCTTCTCTGTCCCTCTTCCTTTCTTGACGTTGAATGGGACGAAGCAATCCACGCCCGTGGAGTGGAAGGCCCTCTCGCCGAGTCAGAGGCGGCAGGGAGGCAGGTCGGCCATCATCGGTATACTGGGCTGTGCTCGCCACTTGCGACAGGTTAAGCAAGTCCGTTGGAAGCGATGTACTGCTTCTCTCCCTTGGAGTATCCAGAAGCGTCGTCGGATCTCAGCGAAGACTCTCTCTGCCCCCGCGTGGTGCACCACCTCGTCGTACTTCTGTATGATCAGCTCGGTTATCTTGTGTCGGCTGTTGAGGACGATAGGATGCTTGGCATCGTCAGTCACGTCCGGGGCCCGTCTCAAACGACCACCCACCCTGATGAGGTGCTGGGCGTCGAGCTCTGGGGCCAAAGTGAGAAGTCGGCTGTCTGAGGGAACTGGCTTTTCCCCTTTCAGACAGTCTAGTTCTTCTGGGAATGAGACTCTTTGGGCTCTCCTTAACAGAAGGAGTTCGGCCTCTTTATAGTTTGATGCGTCAAGGTCTGTGGTGGGGGCAACCTCAGGGTGGTGCCACAAGAATGTCCTTTTCTGAGCACTCTCAAGGGTTAAGCAGTCGTCTAGGTTCGGGTCCGTCGGAGCCGGGGCGTGCGTCAGCCCGCAGAACATAGACTTCTTTATCTCTGCTTCCTCTTGACTCGCCTCCCGTGGTGTGGGGGTAGGCCACTCCTCCTCCGGGAGCTTGAGGAACTCAGGACCGTCACTGTAAGGGTTAAGACGTGTGAGGTCGTCTAAGGACATCCCCCGTGTGATGACATCTGCTGGGTTCTGCTTGGTGTCAACGTATCTCCAGCACGCTGATCCTACCAAGTCTTGAATCTCGGTGACTCGGACTCCGACGAAGACTTTGTATCGACAAGAATCGGACTGGATCCATGTGAGCACAGTCATGGAGTCTGACCACAGGATTGTCTTTCGCACCGTTATGGTGAGTTCACGTTGTATCAGCGTGGCGAGTTGCGTGCCTACCAGAGCTGCGCAGAGCTCTAGACGCGGGATAGATTGCTGCTTGCGGGGGGCTATCCTTGAGAGAGCCAGGACGAAGGCTGTATGTACTTCTCCTCCCTCCTCTCGGGCTCTCAATTAAGCCACCGATCCGTAAGCTACTTCTGAGGCATCACTGAAGACGTGCAGGTCCATCTGACACGTCTCCAGCCGCACTGTGGGTGGGAAGTAGCTCCGGCGAATGTTCACATTTTGGAGCGAGTCAAGTTCTCCCTCGCACTCTCTCCAGGTGGAAGCCAGGTGCTCGGGTATGGGGTCGTCCCAGCCCTGCTCCTTGTCCCACAATTCTCGCACCAGCATCTTCGCCCGAGTGGTGTAAGGTAGGATACACCCCAGCGGGTCGTATTGGCTTGCGAGTGTTCTGTATACACTCCGTCGAGTGGTCGGTAGAGGGGTCGACCTTCCCTGCTCCTTGGTCAGGGGTGTGTGCTTGTAATGGCACAAGTCTGTTTTGAAGCGCCAGACAAGGCCCAATGTCATTTCCTGTGCTTCACCTGGGGTGGTCGCCATCCAGGTCTCGCTGCTTGCTGCCTTTGTCTCTGAGGGGAGGCTGCGGAGTACGTGAGGGTCACTGCTGGCCCATTGCCTAAGGTCGAAGCCGCCTTTGACCAGGGAGGCTCGGAGCTTAAGCAGAATGGTTTCGGCTTCTTCTGGCGTTGATACGCTCTGTAGGCAGTTGTCCACGTAGAAACTCCTCTCTACGCTTTGTCTGACCTCCTCATCGGCTCCAGGGTCTTCGGTCACGTGCTTTTGTAGTGCGAACGTGGCGCAGCATGGACTGCATGTGGTGCCGAAGGAGAGGACCTCCCATTGATAGATGGAGGGTTGTTCATCGTCAATCCTCTCTCTCCACAGGAACCGCAGCAGGGGCTTGTCTTCCTCCATCAGTCGCACTTGTAGGAACATCCCTTTGATGTCGCCGCTGATGGCTACTTTGTCCTGGCGGAAACGTAGTAGTACGCCGAGGAGGGAGGGGCCGAGTGTCGGGCCGGGTAGGAGCAAGTTATTCAGGTTCTGTAGTTCGATCTGATAACTGCAGTTGAATACAATGCGGTTCTTGCCGTTGTGGTGGACCTTGTGATGGGGCACGTACCAGGATTCAGTCGTCTGGTCTGCCTCTTGGTCGTCGATTTTCTTTATATGTCCAGCTGTGATCAGTTTGTCGATCTCAGCGCGGTATATCGTTGCTTGAGGGGGGTCTTTAGCTAGACGCCGCTCGGTGTTCAGTAGATAGCGTTGTGTCGCCTCTTTTGATGCGTGGAGGGTGGGCATCCCCTCCCGCCTCAAGAGTGGAGTTGCGTATCTCATCACTCCGTCGACCTCGACCCTCTTTGTCTTCTGCTCGAGGAGAGCTATGGCATACTTGTCTTCCTTGGAGCGAACTAGTTTCCGTTCATTCTTGAAGGGCATCGAGTCTAATGTCCATAGTCTCTCGACGTGCTGCAAGAGGGTGGTGTCGTTGTCGCTTACCCTCGTGTAGAGGCAGCGTGTGCACGTCGGTCGGTTGGAAGACCCGGAGAGGGGGCCTTGGAGCGTCCAGCCCAGGCGGGTCTTGACCGCGGCTGGGCAGCCTCTGGGTCCGATGTGGACCGCGTCCGTTGGGACGATGAGGTCTGCGTGGTCGGAGCCTATGAGCAGGGTCAGGGTGGCGCCATCGATGAGCGGTATAGGCAGTCGGCGTAGGTGCACGTACTTCTCCATCAGCTGTGGGATGGGGTAGTTATAACGTGACAGACCTATGTCATGGCTTGTGAAGGCATTAGTGATGCTGTACCGCTTCTCGGGCTGCTCGACCGCTGCTATTGTGAATGAGACATTTTCGCTCTTTATGGTCTTTAGATCTCGCCGAATAGTACGGATTGTCATTGTTTCTTCGGTACCCCGCAGGCCCAACTGGGCTGCGGCGGAAGCGAGGAGGAGAGTCTTTTCAGACCCATCGTCGAGGACGGCGTAAGTGTCCAGGACCTTGTCCTCGTAGCTTAGGAGCACTCGGACCACTTTCAAGAGCACTCGGGAGCTCCCGCTCTTCGCAGGGTCTATATACAGGACATCTGCTCTCGAGCTGCTTTGTGGTACGGGTCTCCGCTTGTTGCTGTCGTGTAGGACATCCAGGTGGGCGCCGTCGCACTTGCTGCATCTTTTCTTCAGGCGGCACTCAGCTGCCATGTGGCTGCGCGCGCAGCGGAAGCAGCGGCGGTTCGCTTTGATCCACTGACTCACTTCGTCAGCAGTCAACTTCTTAAAGGTGTCACATTGAGACAGCCAATGTTCCTGTTCACAATACTGGCAGGCAATCTTCCACTTTCCCTTCGCGGGGGGGTGTTATGGCTCTTGTGCCGCGGCACTGACTCGGCCTGGTGCATAACGGTCACGGACCGGCGGTTGTCATTGAACCTCCTCGATCCATCTTTAGGGTTGGAGCCACCCCACGCGAACGTGTCTAGTCGTAGACTGCTGACCTACCTGGCGAGGAAATCAGCCAGGTCTAGGAGGGATGGTTCTGGGCCGTGGGGGTCACGGTGGTCTCTTTGCCGCCGAAAACGCTCTTGACGGGCTGGAGGGAGCTTCTCCAGTATCCGCTCCACGGTGGAATTTGCATATAGTTCATATGTCCCCTTCTCCTTCTGTGACCCGAGCATCCCCACAAGGGATTGCACCTTGATAGAGAGGTCATCTAGTGCTCTATTGTCTTTGGCTGGGGGGAGGCGGTCGATATCCCGTATTTCTTGGATTACGTAATCCCATATGCGTCCATAGCGCGCGTCGAGGGCCACCAGAGCATCAGAGTAGGGGGTTCTTGAGTTTGAATATGCCAGCGCTATGTTATGCGCTCTGGGCACTTTAAGGTGCTTGAGGAGGATGGCATATTTATAAGACTCGTCGTGTACCTCGGACATGATAGTCTCTAAACACATGCGTAGTTCAGTATACTGTGCTCTGTCCTCACGCGTAAAGTCTGGGAACGTGGGTGTTCCAAGGTAAGATGCCATGGATGGCTGGGACACAGATGCGCGTAAGGGGAGAGGCCTCCTGGGCGAGTCTCCCCGTACGGGTAGTCGTGGGTTAGTGCTGGGTGGGAACCAGAGGCAGGGCCCCCAGGTACTGCTCCTCGGTGCTGACTGTGTATTAAACTCACCCATGGGTTGGGTCGGGGGTTCGTAACGCAGCGGCTCGGGGCTGAGGTCGGGGCTGTACTGGGCCTCCTGGTCCAAAATAGGTTCGTGCTGGTGGGCTTGATGTCCTCCCTCATCCTCCGTTAGGCCTTGAAGTCTCTTAGTTAGTTTCTCGGTGACGTAGGTGGGATCTTCCCGGTGGTCGGGTCCCGTATGGACTGATCGGGGAGGGGAAGGTGCCCTCGACCCGTGTAGAGATGATCTCCGGGAGCTCCGGGTGGAGGAGTGGGGGGTCGCCCTCTGGAGTAATTGCTCCATCATCTGCGCCTGCAGGCGGTCCCGCTCCGTTTCGCGCTGTGCATTGGCGGCGTTGCACTGTGCATCGCGTTGCGCGTTGGTGCGGTCCCGCTGAATGTTTTTTTCAGCCTGGAGGCGCCTCTCTTCCAGTCTGATGGTCATCACTGCGTCAGCCTGGAGGCGACTCTCTTCCAGTCGGATGCGTTCTCGCTCGCTCTGTTGTTGCGCTTGGAGACGTTCTCTTTCCACTGCAGACTGTTCACGCGCACTCTGTTGTTGCGCTTGGAGACGGTCTCTTTCAGTTGAAGCTGTCAGCGCGGCGATCAGGGCTTGCGCTCTGGTCAGCCTCGCTGGGGGATGACACTGATGAGGGTGATCTGGCGCTGACAGGACTTGGTGGTGACCTGTTCTCTTTACGCGCTCCGAGGTACATCTCTAGAGCGCTGCTTCTTACTTTCTCCCGCGCCCCGAGGTCCATCTCTGAGACGCGGCACTCTTTATCCTTTAGCGCTCCGGGGTCTATCCCGGTGGCGCTGTCTTTATCCTTTGGCGCTCCGGGGTCCATCCCGGTGGTGCTGTCTTTATCCCCCGGCGCTCCGAGGTCCATCTCGGTGGCGCTGTGGTCGTTGGGCATAGTCAAGTCATGTCCCGCTTGTCCCCCCGTGAGCTAAGTCAGTTTCGTTTGAACCCACTGGGGTCTCTACTTGTGGGGCCGACAAGTCGATTAGGTTGGGCATGCTTAAGCTATTAGTTTTATCCGCGCTTAACGTCTTTTTAGATAAGCTAGGAGGTAGAACGACAGCGTAGTCCTCCAAGTGTGGAGGGGGCTGACGTTGGCGCCTAGGGCGCTCTAGTTTAGGAGAGCCGTTTGGAGAGTGTCCGCCGCTGGCCATATCACTATTAATATGATTACGATTACTGATACCCTCCGGCTCGAAGGACCAATTGTAACTGAGAGGTTACAAAACCCTGACTGTATTAAAGATTGTGATAGATTAAACCACTGCTAATTATTATTATTATTATTATTATTATTATTATTACTTGCCAGACAGTACAGTTATAATATGGCAGACACTCAGAATAAGACGGCACGGTGACAAAGAAATATCATTTATAGTATTTATTATTATGCAGTAATTGTACAGAATGGGAATTAATGGTCGCGCTTGTATGGCGAAGAATATGAATAAAGTCAGTGAGTAGCAAAGTCAGTTGGAATGAATAATTCCTAAGCTGGGATACTAGACTAAACGCCGCCTGGCGTGGGATGGCACTATAGGGGCAAAACGATGGTACCGCTGGAGACAGGGGGTATCCTCCCAGAGATGTAAGCTCTGGAGGAAGGAAGAATGTTCGGATACTCAGTCTGTTCACTTGAAGAAAAAGGGGTTCTCGTATAGATCCAGTCCTTATAATCCAAATGCTCAGCAGCAAAGCAATAGCTGTAATCCAATTGCTCGATAGCAATGATGATAGCCAGCTAGCTTCGGTCCTCGAAGCTAGCCCGAGGTAAGATCTTCAAGGTGGTTAAATCCAAACGACAGTGGGTATTGACGAGGCTCTTCTCCATGGTAGTATGTTCCACAATCACTATAATCCAACCAATACTGGTTCTGCAATCGCTGCAGTAGGTTCCAATATGCACATGTCCAGTAGGTCCACAACTAGGCCCTCCTCGTGTACTGGCACTAATTACTAAGTCCATGCACACTTGCTAAGGTTTTACACTAGTTACTAAACGAACGAACTGCTTGGTAATGCTGCACACCGAACGAACTGCTATAACACGATTCACACTAAATGACGACTCTTTACTTCACATTAAGCTAAGTCGAACTTGACGTTACTGCATTAGCTCTGACACTTTTACTTATTCACGTTAGGTTCACAACACTCTGTTTAGACGAACTGCTTGCACTAACACTGTTTCACCGAACTGCTACTGTTCGCGCCTTCCACGATATATATACTTAAGTGGCTTTCTAGTGCCAAGCCTCAGCTCTCGTCTGGAATCAATGCGCCGGCACCAGGCATGTCCCAACATGCCCAGACTCGCCTTTGAACCTGACTTCAGGGGCGCGGTGCCTGGCGCCGAGAACGTCAAGGGCATTATCCAATGAGGAAAGTGAATATTACTAGGATTCAAACGCAGGCTTAAAGGGATATAGCTTATATATATAAATAATATACAAGTTATATAAAACAATAAAACGTAGATTCTCAGCTTTAATCTGGCCCTTCACAACACCATGTCTACCTGTCTTAATTACATTCATTGTTACCTGGTGTGTCTCGTTAGTTTCCCTTCATATTCTCCTGTGTCTTACAAACCCTGTCAGTTGATCACCAAACTGTCAGTGAGTAGCACCTGCCAGTGTAAGCCTTATCACTCCTCGCCACAGAGGATAAGTATGTTCACTATGTGCTCTTAGTTGTCGTGTCATTTTGATTGCCGTATGAATTTGTTATTGAAAGTGTACCTTGCTTCGTGTATATGCAGCACCGTCGTTTGTCGTGTTTATTATTTAGTTTATCCCGTTTTGGAGACTTTGCTTTCTCCCTTTTATTTTACCCTGTTCATTGTGTAGTTTACTTTGTGTTTATCTAACGTGTTTTGGAGACGGAGATTTCTCCCCTTTTGTTTATTCACACTCATATGCTTGTTCATTCATCTACTCAAATAAAAGAGTATCCCCACACCTGCATCCAGTCTTCTCTGTTCTGCACTGCACCTGGGTCCAACACACCTACCAAACCGTAACAGGGGAGTATCTGCTGTCAGTCGTAATGGTATTCCCCTGAGTAGAGCGGAACGGAGTGACACCTCTGCACAATAAAAGCAACAGACTTGACTTTACTTATTTGTTATCTATCTTTGAAGCAGTAGAGGTATAGCAAATCTCTAATGCCTGCAAATGACAAATATTCGTCTGGGAAGGATACAGTGCCTTGACAACCCCTTTGAAGCATGCAGTCTCTTTCTGTCACAGGTCTGCTCAATAAGCTTGTTACGGACGGTGTCCTTATGTGTATATATATGGGAGTAATGTATGTAATCTGTTGTGTATATAGGCATGTTTTGTTTGTTGTTGTCTTGTCTCCCTCTTGTGTCTACATATCCCCAGGTTCCCAGTTGCAGCAGCAGCTGGTCAATCAGCAACTCACCCCGGTGCAGCGGCAGCTGAGACTCGTTCTGCAATCAACATCCACTCTCCCTTCATAATACCCTTTGTGTTTCAGTGTTAGTTGGCTCCCTGGTTCGTTTGGTCTGTGGTTGTGGTAATTATACTTGGTCTGTGTCTGTGTGGGAGCTCATCTTTGTGTGGTCTGGTAATAGAGCTGGTGAAGGCTCTGGCACTTTGTGCTATTAGTTAGTTTAGGACTTTGGTATAGTTTTGTGCTGTTTGTGTGTTGTATAGAGCTGTGGCCTGTTTGGCATTAGTTTAGTTATTTGTACATTTCTGTTTTGTTCCTAACTTGTGTATTTCCTCGTCACCCAGCCTATTGTGATTGTTTTGCTTTGTTATTAATCTTTTGTTTCGCACACAGGGACATTGAGGGCAGGAAGATACCCTGGGGTCTACATCTGCATCACGTAGGAGAACTACTGTTAAAGACACCAGTTTAGAGTGAGCACCACCTCCTGTACTTTGGGGCGTCCGCGCCTGTCAAGGGGGGGGTGGGCTTTTGTTTCCTTTTGATATTATTTGGTGCTCACTGGTAGGTCCTCTTTGCTCTCTGTGTTGCTGATCCTTATTTGTAAAATAAATATTGTTATTTTACAATCTGTCTCTGGTGTTTTGTGTCACTGCACCCTCACCTATCCTGTCTGTGGCCTAGTGTTGCGTCTCCCCACGGGGGCACGTAACATAAATGGGGCCTCGTTAGTGGGCACCGGACAGCTGGTGTTGTTGTGCGGTGGGCACGTTGATTGGTTTTGGTTTTGGGTGGTAGTTTGTTGGGTGTGTTTTTGGTGTGTGTGTGCACTAGTGTCTGGGTAGGGATGTCGTCTTTTGGGGTGGAGGAGTTCCTGGGTGATCCCTCGGTTGATCGTTTGGATCTGTGTAGGAGGGAAGACTTGTTTGCCATCGCCTCGCATTTTCAGGTCGCCCTTGCTAAGAGTTTGGCAAAGGCTGACCTGAGAGAAGAGGTGGTGCACATATTGGTGTGGAACAAGGTGCTCGGTGTCGGTGAGGGAGCGTCTTTTGTTTCTTCCCCTCCAGTCTCAGACGAGGAGCGGGAGGGCGAGGTACCTCCGGTGGTAGACCCGGTTAAGGACGGGGTAGAGGATAAGCCTCCCCTTTCGGGTGTCACGTCTACCATGCCCGGACATGCAGCATCTTTCCCTAGTGGGAGTGCTGAAGAGGCCAGTCTACAATTGGGTTTGGCACGGTTGCAGTTTGAGGAGAGGAAGGACGAGAGGGAGAGGGAATATAGTCACAGGTTAGCTATTAGAAAAATGGAGCTGGAGGCTGAGGTCTCAACCCACCAGCTGGACACTGAGAACCGCCGGGTGGATGCTGAGAAGGAGGTTAAGTTGAAGCAACTGGAGCTCGACGCTGCTAAAATTGGGAGTCCTGCTCAACCCTCTTCCACGGCTGTGGGGGCTTACGACGTGAGTAGACTAATTTCTCTTGTACCTCAATTTCGTGAGGCGGAGGTAGACGCATATTTTAATGCTTTTGAGCGGGTGGCTACATCTTTGAAGTGGCCTAAAGAGGTCTGGGCTCTCTTACTACAATGTAAGCTCACGGGAAAAGCCCAGGAGATTTTGTCTGCCCTCCCTCTCAACGACAGTTTGTCATATGACTTAATCAAGACGGCTGTGCTTAGAGCCTACGAGTTAGTGCCGGAGGCATATAGGCAAAAATTCCGAGCTCACAGAAAGTTACCTGGCAGTACTTTTGTGGAGTTTGCTCGGGAGAAAGAATCCCTATTTCATCAGTGGTGCAGGGCTTGTGATGTAGCTGATTTTGATTCTCTGTCTGAGTTAATGTTACTGGAGGAGTTTAAAAATAGTCTAAATGACCGTTTAGTGACGTATTTGAATGAGCAAAAAGTGGGTATGTTGGCTCAGGCTGCAGTGCTCTCTGACGAGTTTGTGCTGACCCATAGGCAAACGTTTGGTACTCTCCGACATGAGAGTAGGACCTTTTATCCCTCTGCTCACACTCCAGCTAGGTCACATGTTAGTCCGCCGCAGATCCGCCGCAGTGGCTATGTTGGACAGACTAGTCCGCCCCGCTCAGTGTCTCCCCGCTACAAGGAGGAGCGGGAGTGTTTTTACTGTCATCAAGTGGGCCACGTAATAAGTGACTGTGTTGTTTTGAGACGCAAGGAGCAGTCTCAGACAGATGGACGACCTAAAGCGGTTGGTTTGGTCCAGACAGTGTGTGACATCCCAGGTCCCAGTTACGATCTGTTTATGTCGGACGGGTTGGTCTCGCTCAGTGGCAGTGAGTTGGACCAGCGTCCAGTACGCATACTGCGGGATACTGGGGCAGCACAATCATTTATCACATCAGACATGTTGCCGTTTTGTGATGAGTCATCGACTGGCTCTAGTGTGTTGGTGCAGGGGATCGGCATGGGCTTTGTGTCGGTGCCCCTCCATCAGATACATTTAACCTGCGGGTTGGCAAAGGGGGTGTTCAAGGTGGGCGTGCGCCCATCATTACCAGTGGGTGGCGTCACCTTTTTATTGGGTAATGACATCGCTGGTGGCAGAGTTATGCCATGTGTTTTGGATCACCCTAATGTTTTGTGCCCTGATGTGTTTGCTCCGTTTCTCCCAGATGTGCCAGTGTGTGCGATCACCCGTGCTCCACAACCTGTAGTTGTGGCGAGTGACAGGGTGACGATTCGACGGGGTACACTAGCCTCTGACGCACCACGGTTACCCAGGACTTGTGGTAAGCTGGTGGTTGCCCAGAGTGAAGACGCTGGGTTGGGCACATGTTCATTTACTGCTCCTGCTCCAGGGTTAGCTGGAAGCAGAGAGGTGGTCAGTTCGGTTGTGAATAAAATTCGGTCAATAGGCGGTCCTTTGTGGCTGTTGAAGCAGCTGATGGGAGAGACTCTTCACAACAAACCTCAGGTGAGGGGTTTGTTGTCTTGTGTGTGCAGGCTTGTAAAGTGGCTGCAGGAGGCTAGTGCTGTCTCTGAGGGGGGTCTCTCTGCTGCTCAGCATATTGTAATGCTGCTTTTTGTGCTGTGCTGTGTGGACTTTCTCACATTGTATTATGTGTTTTTCTTTGTGAGGAGGAAAAGGGCAGCAGTCTGCCATTGTGCATTTTAACCATGAACCGTCCCTCTGTTTTCTTTTTGTGAGGTGCCTTCTCAGACCACGGTCTTAATACTTTTGATGTTGGTGTTGGGACTGCTGTACCCCTGGACATTTTGTGTCAACAGCACCCCTGATCATGTCAAATGCTACCAAGAGAGGTATGAAGAGGCGGAAGGTGATGGTCTGTTTGGTTGGTGGCAGTGGTGGATGTTTTGTTTTGTGTTATGATGTGTGTTCTTTGGGAAAACTGATGGGGTACTTGGGTGTTGTGTTGTCGCCAGCCATGGGCTGACTCTTTATGGGGGGGAGTGTTACGGACGGTGTCCTTATGTGTATATATATGGGAGTAATGTATGTAATCTGTTGTGTATATAGGCATGTTTTGTTTGTTGTTGTCTTGTCTCCCTCTTGTGTCTACATATCCCCAGGTTCCCAGTTGCAGCAGCAGCTGGTCAATCAGCAACTCACCCCGGTGCTGCGGCAGCTGAGACTCGTTCTGCAATCAACATCCACTCTCCCTTCATAATACCCTTTGTGTTTCAGTGTTAGTTGGCTCCCTGGTTCGTTTGGTCTGTGGTTGTGGTAATTATACTTGGTCTGTGTCTGTGTGGGAGCTCATCTTTGTGTGGTCTGGTAATAGAGCTGGTGAAGGCTCTGGCACTTTGTGCTATTAGTTAGTTTAGGACTTTGGTATAGTTTTGTGCTGTTTGTGTGTTGTATAGAGCTGTGGCCTGTTTGGCATTAGTTTAGTTATTTGTACATTTCTGTTTTGTTCCTAACTTGTGTATTTCCTCGTCACCCAGCCTATTGTGATTGTTTTGCTTTGTTATTAATCTTGTGTTTCGCACACAGGGACATTGAGGGCAGGAAGATACCCTGGGGTCTACATCTGCATCACGTAGGAGAACTACTGTTAAAGACACCAGTTTAGAGTGAGCACCACCTCCTGTACTTTGGGGCGTCCGCGCCTGTCAAGGGGGGGGTGGGCTTTTGTTTCCTTTTGATATTATTTGGTGCTCACTGGTAGGTCCTCTTTGCTCTCTGTGTTGCTGATCCTTATTTGTAAAATAAATATTGTTATTTTACAATCTGTCTCTGGTGTTTTGTGTCACTGCACCCTCACCTATCCTGTCTGTGGCCTAGTGTTGCGTCTCCCCACGGGGGCACGTAACAAAGCTGCATGGAAGAATGCTATTCTTTCTGATGTTCAATGCTGCTGGCTGCTACATCACTTTTAACCAAGTCAAGTCAGGTGTCAACTGTTCTTTTATTAATCCCCTTGGGGAAATGCAGGTGGCATAGCATCATGGGGAGGGGGTAGGGCAGGTAGAGGCAGGAAAGATAATGAAACTGGACTTGAAGAAGTCTTTATTTGTAGCACACATTGCTACATTATCATGCAGCGAACACACACAAGAGATGGGTTGTGCCGTGCGACAGCTATCTGTTCTGCATTTTTTTCTATTGGGTTTATCTCTTTTTCAGGGGCCCGGGAGATACCCCACCTGGGTACCTGGCAACCCGGAAACCTGCTCCCCAAGCGGGAATCAAAGCCAGGACCTTCTTACTGTGAGGCGACAGTGTTAACCACTGTACCACCATGCCACTACAATAATATAATAGAAAGACGCCTGCACAGCAGAGACAGGAAATGGCGGGGGTAGTGTGAGCCTCCCACACGTTACACCTCGCCAATGAGAGTCCGCGCTGGCAGGTGAAAAGATGTGACAGGCTGCCTCCTCGTGTATCGGAGGGGACATGTGATTCAAGGCTTCTATCCTCCCTACAACCGGCCAGTGGGGGGCATATGGGAGCAACGTTCAAGACAGGGGAGGGGAGAATTGGCACAGCGGGTAATTGGGATGGGAGAAAAATAGAAAAAGAGGAGAAAAAGTGGATCAAAAAAATTTATTAAAATAATATAATAGAAATAGTAATAATAATAGAGTGTAACATAGGGCTGTCCCCGACTAAGGATTTGGATAGTCGACTTTGATTGGCTGAAATTAGGTGATAGTCGAGCATGAAAAAAAAAATTGAGAAAAGAAATGTATAATAAAAAAAAGAAAAAATGTAATTCCATTTGGGCTGTGGGGGTGCTTAATGTCTGAAGGAGTCGACGGAAGGCTTCTTGTCCTCTGCAAAAGCATGCAATTGGTCCACTGATGGATACATCTTGATATGCCTCTGTGCCTGTTTTCTTAGGCAGTTAGCCTCTTTGGTATGCGCGCCATTAGCGTTAGCCATGCTTCTAGGCCTCTTTTCTTTTGGAAAGAATGATGTTTTTTTATACAAAAAATATATTTTTTTATAATATATATAAAGAGGTGGGCATAGATAATTTTTTTAAATCTAGATTAATCTATCTGCAATCCTGGAGTTAATCTAGATTCAAATGGTTCATTTGAAGTCTGCCGAAGGCATTCAAAATATGTGTGTTCTACCTAGGGATGGGTATCATTAGGATTTTATCGATACTACTACTCTTATCGATACTGCTTAACGGTTCGGTACTTTATCGGCATTGCTTTATTATTTATAACTTTATAAATAAATATTATTTCTTCAGCAACAGCAGCAGCAATGTTCTTATATATAACTTTATAAATAAATTATAAATAAATATAATAAATAAATATTATTTCTTCAGCAACAGCAGCAACAATGTTTTAAATGTGTCTGAATTATACACTTTTTATAATAAACAACAAATGTAAGATAAAAAAAACGATATACACTGAATGATTAGTTGTTACCTAAAGCCCTTGGACTCCACTGTAGAGAAAGGGTGCAGGCCTTTGACAACAAACTGGGTCACAGCCCTGTGACACTCATCCCCCCTACCTCTGTCATCCTTCCTAGCGTCTAGGGTGAAGGGACTTGGCTTGGCTGGGACCGGTGGTGGAGGGAGGAGGCGTGGGCTGGGACATGGTGGCCTCAGCCTGACGAATGACGATCTATAAAAAGTTGTCATCTTTCAAATATATTTGTAGCTAAACAATTAGCTAAGCAATTATATTTAATTTATTAGCCTATTCGTAATAATTCGTTATTAGCCTAGCTAACTCCGTATTATCTTGGCTTACCTGCAGTGGACGTGCATAGAGATGGAACACTGCGAGCAAAGCAGTCGAAAACGGCACATTTCTGCAGACTAATGTTATGTTTTGACAACAGATGTTTTGACAAATTGCTTGTATTGCCACCCATACTTGCAAATGTTTTATTGCACTTGTGGCAACGTGCGTTGTCGGCATCGGCTTTCGTAAAGTGTACCCAGACTTTCGTTTTGTTCTCCGCCATGATCTCCGTGCCCGGCCCCCGCTGTCGGGCCCCTGTCTCCGTGCGCGGCCCCCGCTGTCGGGCCCCTGTCCCCGTGCCAGGCCCCGCTGTCGGGCCCCTGTCCCCGATGTTGCTAGTTACGTGTCCCTGCCCTTAGCAAATTGCTACTAGTACTAGCCGACATAGCTTAGCCTAACATGCAGCAACTTTAATCTTCAGTCCATCTGCCGAACATCCTCTTCGTCTTGGCAAAGTTGGCATAACCATCATACTTGGTATTGATAACAAGCTTATGGCCCACGGTGTAATTTCTTCTGATCCATGCTGCTTTTGAAAAGACATCCACTCGCTCCTCTGAATAGCGCTGAATAGATCCCTGTACCTCGTGGGTCTGGGAAGAGCCCGGAAACACTATTCTAAAATCTGTAGAGCAGCAGAGCCGCAGAAACCGGAACACTGCAGTCTGCAGAGCCGCAGAGGCAGGAACAAGTCAGACACATTCTACAAACGTGTCTAATGTGAAATATATAAGCATATAAGCAAAACTAGATTTTAGGTCTGTGATGAAAAAGGGCCCCGCGGGAAGGGGGGCCTCGCAAAAAAATTAAATATATATATATATATATATATTTTTTTTTTTATTTTGCGAGGCCTCCCTTCCCGCGAGGCCCTGTGCGACCGCACTGCTCGCACACCCCCTGAGGCGGCCCTGTATACGGGGTTTCTGTACATTCAGTGTCGGGTCGTTTTGCTCACCACCATCTGCTGCTTGTTCCTCCTGTGTTGTTTCTCCATTGTTTCTCCAGTACGTCCTTGGAAGTCGCCACTGTTACCCCTCTCTGCCTCCGTGGACCCATGCCTCGTTTCTCCCTTTGCCCTTGGTGAGTTTTTGGAAGTATATTTTTGATGCTCTGTTTTCCTAATTTTTTCCTGGACTCAAGACCTTCATTCTGTTTTTTGTGTGTTCTGTAAACACTGAAGAGGTGTCGCTTGTTTTAGTTACTGGACTCTGCTTGTTACTGGACTGCCTCATATTCCCTACGTTGGATTAATGACACTCTTTTTTTCTCTGTTCCGCCCCGGGTGGATATTGAATAAGCTGCAGAGCCGCATAGCCGCAGCGCCACAGAGCCAACTCTGCTCTGGGCCGAGCTGCAGAGCCGCAGAGCCTACTCTGCTCAAGGACATTCCCCCTGAATGCTTTATGTTGTTTTTTGCTCTTTTCTGTTTGTAAAGAAATACGCCCATAGTTTTTGGCTAACTCTGAACTACCTGTCTGTGTCGTGCTGTTGGGGTTGTTTACAAACCATAAAATACATGTTCCCTCGCGTGCGCACAGAACAGATGATTATTATGCATAAATAGTAGGAAACATGTTTGTATAGGAAATTACTAGTTTTAGTTTAGTTTTTGTAAATATTGCCTTGAAATAGAGAAGCTGAAAAAGGTAGCAGGATGTAGCCTTCAATATAAAGAATTTATATTGTCAACAGATATGGTTGAAAAACAAACAATGTTTTAAATGTAATTGTAGATACAATATTGTAGTTACAATTTCTTTAATTGAATTAACTTAAACTAGAAAAGTAAATACAAACTAAATTAACAATGTAACTTACAGTTTACAGGAGGACAGTTTCCTTCTGAAGCACAACTTAATGCCTCATCCTTCCAGTCGGGTTTTCTGAAGCACAACTTAATGCCTCATCCTTCCAGTCGGGACGATTTCTCACATAGTGAGAGCTCCACAGCTCAAGCAAACGCCCACCAATTGGTACAGGGCTTGTATTTTGGTTTTGCACTTCTCGTTCTTTGTTATTATTGCTATTCCATTGTTATGCAAAGACTAGGTGATAGCTGAGTACCGAGTACTTGGCGCACGGACGACGTGTCGAGTGAAAGTTGTGAAAGCATCCGCGCGCGACTGCGCGTACTTCTGCTCAGAAAACTTCTGGGACGGCGTGGTACCATGTGGCACCACCACTGCACTACTGACTACGGCTCCTTTCGATCGATTAGTCGACTATTCTACTAATAGGGGTCAGCCCTATAACATAGTAATAATAGTGGAATGGCAATAATAATAATAATAATAATAATAATAATAATAATAATAATAATAATAATAATAATAATAATAATAATAATAATAATAATAATAATAATAATAATAATAATAATAATTAATAATTAATAATAATAATAATAATAATAATAATAATAATAATAATAATAATAATAATAATAATAATAATAATAATAATAATAATAATAATAATAATAATAATAATAGTATACATGGCATATATCGTAGTCAGAGTCCATGCAGTGTTTAGTAGTAAGAGTCAGACACTTGGGGGAAGTTAAGGCCTAAAGGTTTGACAAGTAGCCTTGTGACCGGAAGGTTGCCGGTTCCATCCCCCAGACCAGCAGGAAAAACCTGGGAGGAGAAGCAAATGTATGACCTGTCTCCCTTCCCTCAATACCCACAGTTGAAGTGCTCTTGAGCAAGGCATTTAACCCCCAACTTCTCCAGTGGAGCTGCTCAGTGGCCAACATTGTCAGACTGTGGTTGTACTGCAGCTCCCAGGTGTGAATGTGTGGAACAGTGTGAGTGTGAAGCATGGCGTTTCTGGGAAGGGGGCGGGGGGGAAGACCTGTGCTCAGTGAACCTACCCTGGCTAATTAAAAACACGGCTCTTTTGTCTCCGAGGTGTTGGCGCTGATGCAGAGGGGTTTCCTGCTGCAGAGCACACAACTGATGAGGTTGGTTTATTAGGATCCCCATTAGTTGAAGCAAAGACTGCCGGCTAGTCTTCCTGGAGTTCGACTTACAAAACATACACCATAGAAAGTTCAACAAAGAAACATGTGCAAGAAGTTCAGACAGAACAAGATAGGCATGAACATAAGCACACAAATAATAAATAATTGTAAATTCCCATAAAGCAAAACTAACCACCTGAAGATGAAAAGGTAAACATTTGAATAACGATTAGTGAGATGTCTCCTGATTAGTACTGTATCTGTAATATTCCGCTAAACGTCACTCTTAGTGTCTATAGGGAATGATGGAATCGGGCGACTGCTTATTGGGTTACCGTTTATTATCACGTCCCGGGCAGCAATGACAACACAAAGAACCAGCGTCTGCATATCGGATGACTCGGAATACGTAACACGTCATCACGCACGCATCATTGCTGTGCTGTGGTAGGCTATGGGCTACACAGATATCCCTAGGATATTACATCTCCCTTCCTAAGATGAAACTCACGGTGGCAACCTAGAATCCTGAAAACATTACTTTAGAATATAGGGTACCGTTTGTTCTATATTCACACACCTGTGGACCATTATTTATATTCAAACAATATAGGCAGAAACGGTATACTTAAACAATATAAGTAGAAAACGGTCTCAAGACATGTCAATTATTATGATAATTACAGTAATTACAATATTTCCTCCTCTCTCCTTTTTTTTTTTTTTTTTTTTTTTTTACATGCATTTCACTTTCACGTGGCCGTAATGATTCAGGGTCCACTGAGTAGGGTCTTAGGATCTTAAATGTCAAGCTTTACTCTTGGCTTAACGACACGACCAGATCTGGTAGTGATGCACTTAGAATGTTCATCTGGGCCTTCAGGTGGTGGACATTCCGGTGATGCCATCTCCGGCTGCTGGGGCTGGGTGTTGGCCTCCTGTGCCAATGTTCGGTGGGTACCTTGGTCAGTCTCTTTTGTCTGTAACAGGTGACGTCTGTTGCGCCTGTATTCCTGGCCTTCATCAGTACGAACGTGGTAAGACCTTTCAGCGCCTGCTGGGTGAATGACAGTGGCGGGCTTCCATTGTCCATTATTCTGTTGGAAACGGACGGCCTCTCCGTCCTGCAGAGTCGGCAACGGTCTTGCTGTCCGATCATAGTAATATTTTTGTCTTTGTTGGCATAGTTCTCTCTTGGCGCGCACTGTGCTCTGGTTTACAACCTGTGGTCGTAGCTGCTGACTGGTGGTGGGGAGGATAGAGCGTAGGCGTCTGCTCATGAGCAGTTGTGCGGGTGACTTGAGGTTGTCAACTGGTGTATTTCTATATTCTAACAGACTCAAGTATGGGTCCTTGTTGTCTACTCTAGCCTTCTCTAACAGTGCCTTTGCAATCTGGACTCCCTTCTCTGCGAGGCCATTGCTCTGGGCGTAAGTAGGGCTGCTAGTTACATGTCTAAAGTCCCAGTCCTGTGCGAATGTCTTAAATTCACTGGAGCTATAGCATGGGCCGTTATCACTGACTACGGTTTCTGGTATGCCTAGCCTTGCAAACTGGGCTTTGAGCATTCGCACTACGGCTGATGTAGTGGTGCTGCGTAGTTTGTCTACCTCAATGTACCTGCTATAATAGTCTACTGTGACTATGTAGTCCTCTCCATGTAATGTAAAGAGGTCTGTGGCGACGGTCTGCCATGGTCGGTCAGGTATCTGATGAGATATCATTGGCTCTTTGGGGTTGGAGCTACGATACTGTTGACATGTGCTGCATGAGCCTACCATTTCCTCTATTTGTCTACCCATTCCAGGCCAAAATAGCACATCCCTCGCCCTCTCTTTAGACTTTTCTATACCCTTGTGGCCTATGTGTATGCGTGTTAACATGTCCTGTCTCAGTGTGTGTGGCACGATAATCTTCTCACCCTTAAAGAGGACGTCGTCCATCACTGTGATCTCGTCCCTGTGGTTCCAGTAGTCGGCAACACTGGGTGGACACGTCTTTCGTGTCTCAGGCCATCCTGACTCGCAGATCTGTCTTAGGGTGATGAGCTGTTGGTCTTGGGCGGTGGCTGCTTTGATCTCAGTCATTTTGTTGTCGCTCACAGGCAGGGTGCTCAGGACTGTGTGTACTTGTGTGTCCATACCCTCACTTAGTGTGCGGTCGTGGTAGGTGATAGACTTTCTCGACAGTGTGTCCGCCACTGGAATGTCTTTCCCTGGGCGGTGCATAATGACGATGTCATACCTTTGGAGCTGCAGTATTATGCGTTGCAAACGCGGTGGCGCAGCGGCGAGGGATTTTCTGAGGATCGCCTCGAGTGGCTTGTGGTCTGACTCTACCACTACCTGTCGACCATACAGGTACTGGTGGAACCTCTTGCATCCGAAAAGGACAGCGTACAGCTCCTTTTCTATTTGCGCATAGTTCTCTTTGGTCTTGTTCAGAGCTTTAGATGCGTACGCGACTGGCTTACCGTCCTGCAGTAAGACTGCGCCTAGTCCGCTTTTTGAGGCGTCGACCTAGAGTCTCACAGGTTTGGTGTGGTCGAAGTATGTGAGGACGGGGCCCGGCTCACGGGTTATGAGCTCTTTCATCTGTTGGAACGCTTGGTCGTGCACAGGGTCCCACTGGAATTCACTGCTTTCCTTCACGAGTTGGCGCAGTGGCACGTTACATTTTTACATTTACATTTAGTCATTTAGCTGACGCTTTTATCCAAAGCGACTTACAAGTTCTGTGCGACAAGACAGCAAGAAGGGTATAACTCTATCAGCTGAGTAACAATGTTCATCAAAGTGTTGCGTGTTACAGTGTAGGTTAGTTTATTAGGACAAGTGCATGACATTAAGGTTAGTCGGGGTTAGATTTTTTTTTTTTTTTTTTTTTTTTTATATCATTTCAGATAATGGTTGAAGAAGTGAGTCTTTAGTCGACGGCGAAAGATTGGACGGGATTCGGCTGTCCTAACTGGGATGGGTAGTTCATTCCACCATTGTGGGGCAAGGACTGAGAATAGGCGGCTTCTCTTTGATGACCCTCCGGGAGCTTGGATAGGAGTAGATCTGAGGCGGCCAGAAGACGCAGAGCGTAGGGGTCTTGAGGGTGTGTAGTTAGAGACCATTGACCGGAGGTAGGCGGGAGCGGTTCCCTTTGCCGCACGGTATGCTAGGTCGAGGGCCTTGAAGCGGATACGTGCAGCAATGGGGAGCCAGTGCAGGTCCCTAAGAAGTGGGGTGACATGGGCTGACTTCGGTAGGTTTGAGATCAGGCGGGCCGCTGCATTTTGAATGAGTTGAAGAGGCTTGGTGGCAGTGGCCGGGAGGCCAGCTAGCAGTGCGTTGCAGTAGTCGAGGCGGGAGATGACTGTTGATTGGACGAGGAGTTGGGTGGCTTCTTTTGTCAGGAAGGGGCGTATCCTTCTGACGTTGCTCAGGAGGAATCTGCAGGTTCTGGTTGTCGCTGCGATGTGAGCAGAGAAGTTCAACTGGTCGTCGAGGACAACACCAAGGTTCTTGGCGGTCGGCGACGCGGTCACAGCTGCATTCTCGACTGTGATGGAGAGGTCGGTCAGGGGGGAGGATTTGGCCGGCAGGTGGAGCAATTCTGTTTTGCTTAGGTTCAGTTTGAGGTGGTTGGTCGTCATCCAGGCGGAGATGTCGGACAGACAGGCCGAGATCCGCTCAGAGACGTGGATATCTGAGGGAGGGAAGGAGAGGAAGAGTTGAGTATCATCGGCATAACAATGATATGAGAAGCCATGAGATGTGATAATGTTACCCAGTGATTTAGTGTAGAGGGAGAAGAGAAGGGGTCCTAGGACCGAGCCCTGGGGGACACCCGTCCGGAGGGGGCGGGTGGCCGACAGAGTCCCTCTCCATGACACTTGGTAGGAGCGGTCATTGAGGTATGATGTCAGCCATGTCAGCGCAGATCCAGCCACTCCCATTCCTGCGAGGGCCGCGAGGAGGATCTGATGGTTGACTGTGTCGAAGGCTGCAGATAGATCTAGGAGAATCAGGACAGAGGAGAGGCCTTTCGCTTTTGCTAAGTGAAGTGCCTCTGTGACCGCAATGAGGGCCGTTTCTGTGGAGTGGCCAGTCCGGAAGCCAGACTGATTGGGGTCTAGGAGGTCATTCTGTAAGAGATAAGCAGTAAGTTGGTTGGATACAGCACGTTCAAGTGTTTTAGAAAGGAAGGAGAGAAGAGAGACAGGGCGATAGTTGGCTATGACGGTGGGGTTCAGGGTTGGTTTTTTTATGAGGGGCGTGACTCTGGCTTGTTTTAGGGAGGTGGGGACCACCCCCGAGTTGAGTGAGGAGTTGATGGTTGCAGTTAGGAATGGGAGGATGTCCGGTGCTATGGTCTGGAGGAGTGGGGAGGGTAGCTGGTCCAGCTGGCATGTAGTCGGACGGTTCGACGTTACCAGTGTCAGGGTCTCGGCTTCTGTAATGGGAGAGAAAGATGACAGAGTGAAGGATGAGGTTCTCGATTCAGCGTTTGGAATGGGTGGGGGTTGGGAGAAGGAGCTGCGGATGTTCTCCACTTTTTCCTCAAAGAAGATCGCAAAGTCTTCGGCAGAAAAAGATGAGGGAGGAGGAGGTGGGGGGGGAGTGAGGAGGGAGGACATGGTAGCATGCAGTTTGCGAAGATTCTTGGCAGAGGCCTCGATCCTATGGTGAAAGAAAGAAGCTTTGGCATTAGTAATGGTTTTGGAGAATGTTAACAAGAGGTTGTGATATGTGTCGATGTCAGCAGTGAGGCGTGACTTTCTATACTTCCTCTCAGCCGCTCTCAGGACCTGTCTTTGTTCTCTCACTGCATCCGTCAGCCATGGACTGGGTGGGGAACGGCGGGCAGGTTTCTCAACGAGGGGACAGAGCTTGTCGAAGGAGGTTGCAAGGGCTGAGAGGAGGGTGGAGGTTGCCATCTCTGTGGGGAGAGCAGAGAAGGTGTCACTCAAAGGTAGAGCGGATATTATGTCAGAGGAGAGGGTGGAGGGGGATAGGGAGGGCAGGTTGCGTCTGAGTGAGACGGTTTGAGTTGGGGTGAAGACTTTTCGGTTAAGCATGAGAGTTAGTGAGAAGGATATGAAGGAATGGTCAGATACATGTAGGGGAGTTACCGTGGTGTTAATGATGCTGGAGTTACGCGAAAATATGAGATCCAAGGAGTTGCCTGCTTTGTGGGTGGGAGGCATGGCAGTGGGAGTCAGGTCAAATTGTTGTAGGAGGGAGACCACTGGGACCGACTGAGATGAGTCAGGCAGGTTGAAGTCGCCCAATAGAAGGAGCGGGGTACCATCTTCCGGTAAGGAGCTTAGAAGCATGTCCAGCTCATCTGTGAAGTGATCGAGGGGACCTGGAGGGCGATAGAGTGTAACAATGGTGAGATTGAAAGGATTAGAGACAGATACTGCATGATATTCGAGGGAGGAGAGTGACAGTTCTGGGAGTTGCGTTAGGTTAGTAGCCCATGAAGGAGATGTCATGAGGCCAGTGCCTCCACCCCGTCTGGAGGGTCGAGGTGTGTGAGTGAAGTTATAGTTTGTAGATAATGCTGCAGGTGTTGACGAGTTATTGGGGGTTATCCAGGTCTCAGTTAGAGCCAGGAGCTGCAGATTTAGACTATGGGCGTAGGCAGTAATGAAGTCAGCTTTCTTGACTGCTGATTGACAATTCCATAAGCCTCCCTGTACTGTGACAGGTGTATTAGTGGCTGTAGGAGGGTAGGAGAGATTAGCCGGGTTGCTAGCAAACTGGCGTGGATGGGTTGATTCTGTTCTTGAGGAGCAGATTGTGGATATAGGTATGAGGCACATTGTGGTGTCAAGAGTGGTAGGAGGAGGTTGAAGGGGGTAGGGAGGAAGCGAGATAGTAGGGAAATAGCAGAGTGGGACGGGAAATGTGGGATTATGGTGTACTTAGCACTGGGTGGATCGGTGGATCCCTCTGCGGTGAACTCCAGGAAAACTCCTCCTCTTCCAGGAAAACTCCTCCTCTTTGTCCCTCTTCGTTCCTCGACGCTTCGCTGACACTATGCCAGCAAGTCTTTAAATCACTATCACTAATTACTGATGAGTGACACCTGCAGCAAAAGGCCACACCTCCAGTTTCTGTCAGCTGGGTGAAACTAATTACAAACAATTTCCACAACACAATTTAGTCACACACTTCAAAATGATGTACACAGTATTCAGTTAAAAGATCCTACCCTCTCTGCTGTTGTCCTCAGAATGAATCCAACAGAGAAAAAGTTGGTATTTAAGCAGAAAAACTGTCACAAGTGCCCACTTAACTACATGCACAAAGGCCACACCTCCAGTTTCTGTCAGCTGGGTGAAACTAATTACAAACAATTTCCACAACACAATTTAGTCACACACTTCAAAATGATGTACACAGTATTCAGTTAAAAGATCCTACCCTCTCTGCTGTTGTCCTGGAGCAAACTTTGAGAGGTATGTGACCATTCCTAAGATCGTTTCCAGCTCAGCCTTGTTCTTTGGTGGCTCCATCTCCCTGATTGCTTTGACCTTGTCTGGGTCTGGTTGGATGCCTTCCTGTGTCAGTCTGTGACCGAAGTAGCTTACCTCGGTCACACAGATGACACTCTTGTCTGGGTTGAGTTTCACCCCTCTTTCCCTTGTCCTTTGTAGCATGGCGCGCAGGTTGGCATCATGCTCGGCTCTAGTGTGGCCGTAGACCAACACGTCGTCCACGATGGCGGACACACCCGACAGTCCCTCATATGTGTCATCGATCCGCCTCTGGAACTCATCCTGTGCTGAGATGATCCCAAATGGGAGCCGTAGGAACCTGTACCTTCCGTGCACCGTGTTGAAAGTAGTTAACTTTGATGATTGTTCAGTCAGTTTGATCGCCCAGTAGCCCGATCTTGCGTCGAGTACACTGAAGTACTTTGCTCCGGCGAGCCTTGGGGTTATGTCGTCCAATGTTGGGAGCGGGTAGTGTGGTCTCTGGATCGCCCTGTTGAGGTCTCGGGGGTCCAAACACACTCGTAGCCTACCGTCGCGTCTTTCCACAATGACGAGGGCGCTGACCCATTCTGTGGGTTCTGTCACCTTCTTTATGACGTTTGACTTCTCCATGTTGTCCAGTTCCTCTTTGAGATGCCCACGGAGAGCGTATGGGATGCGCCTGGGGGGGTATATGACTGGCGTAGCCGCTGGGTCTATGCTGATACTGCATTCCCCTGGGAATAACCCGATGCCCTGAAACACATCTGGAAACTCCTGCCTGACGTTAACAGGGTCCTCTACCTGTGCATCCACAACGTGTATCATTTTTACTAAGTTCAGATCTAGCCATGCTCTTAAACTCAATACAGGGGGGGAATTAGTGGTCACAACATCAAAATCCAACATTTGCACATTTTCTTTATGCTTGCATGTGAGTTTGCATGACCCCTCTACCTTGAGAGCATGGCCACCATAACCTGAGAGTCGGCTGGATGGTGGGCCTAGTGTCACTTTACCGTACATCTGGTGGAAGGTTGCTGTTGGCATTATGTTCGCTTGTGCACCCGTGTCAATTTTAAACTTTATTTTGTGCTTTTTGACTTTACCAACCTCCAACTCAGCGAACGCCTGTTCCCGCTTCGTATCTGCGTGCTCAGTTACGATGGAGTCCACAAACCATTCGTCATCCTGTTGCGCACATGCACATTCCTCTGATACCTCGTGCACGTCCTTCCTCTTGCCGTGCACGTCCGTGCGGCTTCTGCACACGTTTGCAAAATGGTTGAATTTCTGGCATTTATTGCATTTGCGACCTTTAGCTGGGCAGTCTTCTGACTCCGTGTGGCGCTCTCTTCCACAGTTCCTACATGTGTTATCTGTCGAGTCTTCTCTGTTGCTTCTGTATTTGTCCATGGCTGGGCGCTGTGTACGTGCCCCGTACGGCTTCTTGCCGACCGCGTGCACGTCCTGGCTAGCGTTAGCCCCTGGGCTAATCATTAGCTTCATCTGTACCTGGGCTAGCTCGTGGGAGCGTGCTATGTCCATGGCCTTCTCGAACGTTAGCGCTGCCCCGTGGCTCAATAGCTTCTCCCGGACCCTTACAGAGTTTGTAGCGAAAACATCTCTAACCATCTCCTCACTATTGGGGTAGTTACAGTCATTCACGAGCAGTCTTAGTTCTGTAACAAACTGGTCAACACTTTCGCTAGGCCCCTGGACCTTCTCCTGAAATTTGTACCTTGCAAATATGGGATTCGCCTTTGGCATAACGTACTCTTCATACTTGTCGTAGTAGCTTTTAAGCTCCTTCCTGTCGTCGTCGGACAACTGCCAGGTGTTGAAAATGTCTCTTCCCTTTTCCCCGATCCATAATAGGAGGTAACTGCATTTGATTTCCTCTGTCTTGCCGTTGAACGGTCCGCTAAACATTAGCTCGACGTGCTGGCGGAATTTTTTCCATGCGTCAGGTAGGTTTGAGGATTCCCAATGCATCGTCGGCATTGGTACTGCTACAGCCTCCATATTGTCTTTCTTTCTCTTTTTATTTCTTGGCATGGGTTCGAAAAAGACCCGGCTTCTGGCACCATGTAATATTCCGCTAAACGTCACTCTTAGTGTCTATAGGGAATGATGGAATCGGGCGACTGCTTATTGGGTTACCGTTTATTATCACGTCCCGGGCAGCAATGACAACACAAAGAACCAGCGTCTGCATATCGGATGACTCGGAATACGTAACACGTCATCACGCACGCATCATTGCTGTGCTGTGGTAGGCTATGGGCTACACAGATATCCCTAGGATATTACAGTATCAGGTCGTCTTTCAAGGGTTTTTCATTCAGGAAGGCTAGGGTGGGAGTAGACATGTGATGTTACGTTGTTCCAGTATGACGTGACTCTGTACTGTGTTTTTAGAAGATTGGTTATTGGTAGGACCAGCAGGCACAGGAACAGCTTCTTCCCCTCAGCTGTCATCTCGCTGAAGTCTGCACCACACTCTTTTTTTTCTCTCTTCTTCTCTCTCCTCCTCTCTTTATCACCCCCCTCTCTTTCACACACACACACACACACACACACACACACACACACACACACACACACACACACACACACACACACACACACACACACACACACACACACACACACACACACACACACACACACTCACCCCATACTGTATAAACGTTGAACTCTCTTGCCTATACTCAACCTGTGTGAGGATTGGTTCATTCCCCGCCACACGCTCCGCTCCTTTAAGGTACTGTGTTGATTGGTGCATTCCCCACCACACGCTCCGCTCCTTTAAGGTACTGTGTTGATTGGTGCATTCCCCACCACACGCTTTTGGAGCAAGTATCAATTCCAGCACGCACCTGTCATAGTTTTTGATTAGCGCCCCAGAGGCTTTTTATACTGGGACTTCCCTTCAATCGATGTCGGGTCGTTTTGAATACTTCTGTTTCTGCATGTTGTTCCCCGTTGCTGTGCCTCGTCTACTCTCCCTCCAGGACATCTGTGGATTGCCGCTGGTGAAGACCTTGTCCCTCCGTTTTGAGCTGTGCCTCGTTTACCCGCTTTACTCTTGCGCTTTGGTGAGTTTGAACCAAACCCCTTTTTGGACTATTCTGTTTTGTGTGTTTTGAAGAACACTTTAGAGTTCTATTTTTGCTTACACTTGACTCAGCTAAGTTGTGTGTTAAAGGAGACACTGAAGATTATCATTTTGCTTGCACTGGACTCAGCTGGGGTGTGTGTTTAGAAGAGACACTGAAGATTATCGTTTTTGTTTTGCACTGACCCTCAGCTAAATTGTGTGTTGTGGTGAACACTGAAGATATCGTTTTGTTTGTTCTGGACTCAGCTAAGGGAGGAGGAGACCGCACTGCCTCTGTGTGATGTGGACTGTTATTGATCTCTCTCTCTCTCTCTTTTCCACCTCGAGTTGATGCTGGGAGTATCTGCAGAGCCGCTTCGGCGTCAACACCGTTTCCCCACCTCGAACACCAAGAGGATCTGCAGAGCCGCAGATAACTCTGCTGAAGGCAGTCTCCCTTTGTTTCAAGATTGTTACTTGCTCCTTTTTGACTCTGAAAATAAATACGCCCTAGTATTTGGCTAACTCTGAACTACCTGTCTGTGCCGTGCGTTTGAGGTCTGTTTCAAACCCTAACATTACGACCCGACCATGTCGACCTCAGCCGACACAGACAGAGTCAGAACCGCGTTGGCGGTCCAGATTGAATTAACCAACGACCACAGCCTACAGCTAGGTGCGGCTGCGGCTGCTGTACAGGAGCTCCGAGCCCAGGTCCTGCCTATTCAGGAGTCCCTTGGCTCTCTGGCTACCCTGCAGACAGCCCAGGGTAATCAGCAGGCTGATATTCTTCACCAATTACGAACTCTGAGTGACGCATTTAACGCCCTGCTTGTAACCCCACCTGCTTCAGGAGTCTCGGCCAGAGCACCACCCGCAGCCGTGGCAGGCCCCGCGCCTCCCGATCCCGCACCTCGGGAGCCCCGTCTCTCCGAACCACAGTTGTTCAACGGTAACTTCGAGGATTGTGCCACATTCATCATGCAATGTGTGTTGGTTTTTCGTCATCAATCCAGCCGATTCACTTCAGAGGGAGCCCGAGTGGCGTACATGACTAACCTGGTCTCAGGCCGGGCAGCACAGTGAGTTACTGCCTCCTGGGCAATGGGGGCTGATTTCTGTTTTTCCTACCCAGACTTCGTGGGAGAGCTCCGCAGGGTTTTCCACCACCCAGCCCATGGCCAGGACCCAGGAGCTCGGTTGGGCACCTTCCGGCAGGGCAGTAGCGGGGTACCGACTACGTGCTGGAGTTCAGACTGGCGGCAACGGAGAGCGGGTGGAACGACCAAGCGCTTCGTCTCACCTTCATGAGGGGGCTCAACGACGCTGTAAGGGACCAGCTCGCGACCCGTGAGGAACCGGAGTCCCTCGAGGACCTATTCAGCCTCGCCATTCGCATCGACGGACGCCTCCGGGAGAGAAGGCGTGAGAGAGCCCGACTGGGACCTCCAGAGGTGACCCAGACCTCCCGCACTCGTGACGGTACTGCGGCCCGTCCTGCTTCCACCACGACTGGTGGTCCCTTCCCCTCCCGTTCGGTGCCCGAGGAGGAACCCATGCAGCTGGGACGCTCTCACCTTAGTACGGCTGAACGAGAGGCCAGGTTCAGGACCGGCCTTTGCCTCTACTGCGGCCGGGATGGGCACCGTATCTCCAACTGCCCCACCCGGCCAAAAGACCAGGCTCGCCGGGACCCCGGGAGATCCTGGTGAGCCGTTTTTCTCGTTCCCAGAACCGTGCACCACCTAGTCGTCTGATGAGCGTCACCCTGACCTGGGCGGACCAACGGGCGACGGTGGAGGCACTCATCGACTCGGGTGCTGACGAGAGCTTCCTGGATTTCGAGTTTGCTACCCAGGCCAACATTCCGCTAGAGGACCTCGTGAGACCCTTGGAGGTGTTCGCGTTGGACCAACACCGCCTGGCTGACATCACTCAACGCACCGTCCCAGTCCTGCTCACCATTGCTGGTAACCACGTTGAGAGACTCCAGTTTTTCATCACCAGCTCTCCTCTTGTCCCTGTAGTCCTGGGCAGGCCTTGGCTCGCGCTGCATGAGCCCCACATCGCCTGGTCCTCCGGTACCATCAGAGGGTGGAGCTCCGCCTGTCATGCCCAGTGTCTTCAGGCGGCGTCCTGTCCCTCGCCCCGGAGCCCTCTTTGTGAGCCGCATCCGGACCTCGCGACGATACCCCCCGAGTACCACGACCTCGAGGAGGTTTTCAGTAAGTCCCGGGCTCAGGCCCTTCCGCCTCACCGACCTTACGACTGTGCCATCGACCTTCGCTCAGGGGCTCCCCTTCCCGGCAGCCGCCTCTACAGTCTGACCGTTCCTGAGAAGGCAGCGATGGATCGTTATATCTCTGAGTCCTTGGAAGCAGGTCTCATTCGGCCTTCCTCCTCCCCTGTGGCGGCCGGTTTCTTCTTTGTTGGGAAGAAGGACGGAGACCTTAGACCCTGCATCGACTATCGCCAGCTCAACGAGATCACCATTAAGAACAAGTACCCTCTTCCTCTCATGAACTCCACCTTCGAACCTCTCACCCAGGCTACCGTCTTTACCAAGCTGGACCTCCGGAGTGCCTACCACCTGGTCCGTATCCGAGAGGGCGATGAGTGGAAGACCGCCTTCAAGACTCCCAGGGGCCACTACGAGTACCTGGTAATGCCGTTCGGCCTCACCACCGCTCCGGCGGTATTCCAGGTGCTCATGAACGACGTCCTTCGTGACATGCTGGAGGAGTTTGTGGTGGTATACCTAGATGACATCCTCATCTTCTCTAAAACCCTCGAGGAACACATCCAGCATGTCCGACGTGTGCTGGAGCGCCTCCTCCACAATCGGCTCTTCGTCAAGGCAGAGAAGTGCCGTTTTCACTCCGACTCTGTCGATTACCTGGGCTTCATCGTGGAGAGAGGCTTGACCCGGGCTGACCCTCGCAAGATCCGAGCCGTGGAGGAGTGGCCGGAACCCACCTCTCGGAAGGAATTACAGAGCTTCCTCGGGTTCGCCAACTTCTACCGAAGATTCATCCGGAACTACAGCCAGGTGGCGGAACCACTGACCAGGCTAACCTCTCCCGCCCTGCCGTTCGACTGGTCCCCAGCGACGGGTGCTGCGTTCCGCTCCCTCAAGAAGAGGTTCACTACCGCCCCAGTCTTGCTCCATCCAGACCCCAAGAGACAGTTCATCGTAGAGGTGGACGCCTCGGATACCGGACTTGGGGCTATCTTATCTCAGCGGTCGGCAACGGACCAGAAGGTACATCCGTGCGCCTTCTACTCACGTCGTTTCCTCCCTGCCGAGAGGAACTACGACATCGGCAATCGGGAGCTGCTGGCGGTTGTGGCTGCCTTGGAGGAGTGGCGTCATTGGCTAGAGGGGGCCGAGGAGCCATTCACCATTTGGACGGACCACAAGAACTTGACGTATATCCGTGCTTCCAAGCGCCTCAATGGCCGGCAGGCAAGATGGGCCAGCTTCCTCAGTCGTTTCGACTTCTCGCTGACGTTTCGCCCTGGTTCCCGCAACACGAAGGCCGACTCCCTGTCCCGGTTACACTCCAAGGGAGCCCCAACCACAGAGGACCCGACTCCCATCCTCCCAGAGGGCAGGGTGGTGGGAGTGGTCACCTTGGGCATCGAGGGGGTGGTAAGGCGTGCCCTACGCTTCCATCGCGCTCCAGGCAAGGTACCGGTTCATCGCCTCTTCGTCCCCGACTCAGTCCGGTCCCGGGTCCTCCAGTGGGGCCATACCAGCCGGTTCGCCTGCCACCCAGGCGTTCATCGCACGTTCTCCTTCCTGGCTTGGCGATTCTGGTGGCCCACCATGAGGAACGACATCAAGGAGTTCATACTGGCCTGCGCAGTCTGCGCCCGCAGCAAGGCCTCCCACCAGGCGCCCTCCGGGCTTTTGCAGCCGCTTCCCATTCCGAGCCGCCCTTGGTCCCATGTGGCGTTGGACTTCGTCACGGGACTTCCTTCTTCCCAGGGGAACACATGCCTGCTGACCGTAGTGGATCGGTTCAGCAAGGGGGTTCACCTCGTGGCCCTTCCCAAGCTTCCCTCGGCGGCCGAGACGGCGGACCTCCTGACACGCCACGTGTTCCGCCTCCATGGGTTTCCCCAGGACATCGTCTCGGACCGGGGGCCCCAGTTCACTTCCCAGGTATGGCGGGCTTTCTGCAAGGGATTGGGGGCAACGGTCAGTCTTTCCTCTGGTTATCATCCCCAGACTAACGGACAAACGGAGAGGATGAACCAGAGCGTGGAGTCTGCTCTTCGGTGTGTGGCTGCCGAGAAGCCTGCTTCTTGGAGCCGTTTCCTTCCCTGGGTCGAGTACTCCATCAACTCCATGGTCAGTTCCACCACCGGCCTCTCACCTTTTGAAGTATCCCTGGGCTACCAACCCCCTCTTTTCCCTGCACAGGAATCGGAAGTGGCAGTTCCCTCCGTACAGGAGCATCTCGATCGGTGCCGTCGGGTCTGGGAGATCGCCAGGACTGCGCTGCTCTGGTCATCGGAGCGCGCCAGTCGTGGGGCAGACCGGCGCCGGGTCCCTACGCCGACGTACCACCCTGGGCAGAGGGTGTGGCTGTCCGCAAAGGACCTTCCGCTTCGGTCCTCGGCCAAGAAGCTCAACCCCCGGTTCGTCGGTCCTTTTGAGGTTCTGAAGGTGCTCAGTCCGGCGGCGGTGAGTCTTAAGCTTCCTGCGTCCATGCGCATTCACCCCGTTTTCCATGTGTCCCGGGTTAAGCCTGTCTCTCTCAGTCCCCTGATGCCTCCTGCTCCGGACCCGCCTCCTCCCGAGATGGTGGACGGACACCCCCAGTGGCAGGTCCGCCGGTTGATGGGCGTTCGACGGCGGGGTCGGGGGTTCCAGTACCTGGTGGACTGGGAGGGATACGGCCCGGAGGAACGGAGCTGGGTCTCCCGCCAGCTCGTCTTGGACCCCGGCCTGATCACCGACTTCCATCGTGCCCACCCGAATGAGCCGGGTCGGGCTGGTCGCCGGGTGGCTCCCGTGGAGGGGGGGGTACTGTGAGGATCGGTTCATTCCCCGCCACACGCTCCGCTCCTTTAAGGTACTGTGTTGATTGGTGCATTCCCCGCCACACGCTCCGCTCCTTTAAGGTACTGTTTTGATTGGTGCATTCCCCGCCACACGCTTTTGGAGCAAGTATCAATTCCAGCACGCACCTGTCATAGTTTTTGATTAGCGCCCCAGAGGCTTTTTATACTGGGACTTCCCTTCAATCGATGTCGGGTCGTTTTGAATACTTCTGTTTCTGCCTGTTGTTCCCCGTTGCTGTGCCTCGTCTACTCTCCCTCCAGGACATCTCTGGATTGCCGCTGGTGAAGACCTTGTCCCCCCGTTTTGAGCTGCGCCTCGTTTACCCGCTTTACTCTTGCGCTTTGGTGAGTTTGAACCAAACCCCTTTTTGGACTATTCTGTTTTGTGTGTTTTGAAGAACACTGAAGAGTTCTATTTTTGCTTACACTTGACTCAGCTAAGTTGTGTGTTAAAGGAGACACTGAAGATTATCGTTTTTGTTTACTGACCCTCAGCTAAATTATGTGTTGTAGTGAACACTGAAGATATCGTTTTGTTTGTTCTGGACTCAGCTAAGGGAGGAGGAGACCGCACTGCCTCTGTGTGATGTGGACTGTTATTGATCTCTCTCTCTCTCTCTCTTTTCCACCTCGAGTTGAAGCTGGGAGTATCTGCAGAGCCGCTTCGGCGTCAACACCGTTTCCCCACCTCGAACACCAAGAGGATCTGCAGAGCCGCAGATAACTCTGCTGAAGGCAGTCTCCCTTTGTTTCAAGATTGTTACTTGCTCCTTTTTGACTCTGAAAATAAATACGCCCTAGTATTTGGCTAACTCTGAACTACCTGTCTGTGCCGTGCGTTTGAGGTCGGTTTCAAACCCTAACAACCTGTACCATATTCATTCTGAATTCTGTTGTCTATACTCAATCCATACCTGTCTACTGCCTACACTGCCTGTTTTACACAGTACTACTCTGGGACTATATACTGTGGATTACAGAGTGTATCCTTAACTGCAACATATACCCCCCCCCCCCTTTGTCTGCTTGCATGGTTCATTCATTGCCCCAATAGGGTGGACAGATTATTCTGTGACTAACAGCATTACCCTGAACCCTATTCTAATCGGCCATCAAGCAGAGCTGCATTGCATTGCATATATACCTGTATTCCATACCAACCGTACCACTGGCTAGTATGGTTTACTACCATAGTGTATGCATACTTGTACCACTGTATATCATTCTTCTATCTGGTCTGAATGTGTGTACACACTGTTCTCTGCATGTTACAAACATAGGATGACAACATAAAGCATTATTTATTGAAACCACCATTGTTCCAGTCTATTTTAGGTTTGTTTTATTATCATTTTCAATCAGGAGGTGTGATAAAACATAACAGATGGGAATGTAATTCCTTTACACGAGTGCATTTATTTTTCACTGAATCGGTGCATTTTGTTGTCTCATTATGGAGATGAGTCACGCTTGGCTCCACTCTTACAGTATAGCAGAGAGACAGTGCAGCACTTTGCTCAAATGTAATTAAACCTGTGTGAGTCAGTTTACTGTAAAGTTATCCTGCATTAGTACTACAGTGGTAGCCATGGTAGAAGTCATCCATCCTGTATTAGTACTACAGTGGCAGCCATGATAGAAGTCCTCCATCCTGCATTAATACTACAGTGGCAGCCATGGTAGAAGTCCTCCATCCTACATTATTACTACAGTGGTACACATGGTAGAAGTCCTCCATCCTACATTAGTACTACAGTGTTAGCCATGGTAGAAGTCCTCCATCCTACAGTGGTAGACATGGTAGAGGTTATCCATCCTGCATTAGTACTTGCTGGTCCTGGCTGTAATATAATAAATGTCTCCATATCTTCTTTCAGTCTCTTCTCTTCCTTCTTCCTTTATTTGAGGTCTGGGCGTCTGATTGGCTGAATCTGGTGTCATGGAGCAGACTCATGTTCCCAGAGGGAAGTCTGTCGGTGAAGGACAGCTCCTTCAGTACAGCCAATTATGGAAATATACAGCATGCAATATAAAACTGGAGGGACATTTAGAATTCTGTGTGATGTATCAGTGATGATTAAAACTCTTCAACTCTCTTCTCGGACCACACTCTATGTGTGTGTTAGAGAGAGAGAGAGAGAGAGAGAGAGAGAGAGAGAGAGAGAGAGAGAGAGAGAGAGAGAGAGAGAGAGAGAGAGAGAGAGACAAAGTACATCCCATTATCTTATGGGTTTCTAAAGGATTTGTACAGTTTCACAGTTTCCAGAGGAAATAATTATTGTGTTTCACTTATCATCATGGACCAACTCAGCCAGTGTCTTAGCTCAGTCTCCGTTCAGTAATGGCTTCTTCGCTGCACTCTGAAACCAATTATTTATTGAAACTATGGCTTGTGCCAAAGAAGAAACACAAAAATGAGCGAAGCACAAAAACACAGGAAAACTGACGAAATCTGTAGAGTACTATTTCTAAAGAGAGGTCTGAAACGTCACTGCCAAGTAGCTGAGTTAACGATCTGATGAAGAGTGACTGAAGAACCGGGGTAGATGTACTGCAGGGCTGATGAGAAGATGGCTGACAGGTGTGGTTGTTGAGCAGGTGATAGGAATGAGCTGATTGCCAGGAAGCTGCCCATATATGGTCTGCAGGAAGCTGCTCCCCTCAGCTAACACACAGACAGAGACAGACAGGATATCAACAGGGGTAGGGGAGACACAGGAGCCGCTGGATCGTGACACCACCAGGACGGTAGTTTCTCAAGAGATTTTTGTCATATTTAGAGGAAGTAGGTGAAAGTTGACGAGCAATTACTTTATTATATATATTTTTATAAAAATGTTGACCTGTACTACCAAAGGCTTGAGTTTGGTTGGACACTACTGGCTCTAAAGAGCACGTTCTGGTAGGGCTGTATATTTATGTTGGTGCTAATGGACTGTAATGCTGACATGATATTATCTTATTAGGAGGCCTGAACAACCCCTCCTTCCTCACACAATAGCAGCAAGCAAAAACTCCATGAGGCACAGATTCCAATCCAAGATGGCCCCCTGAGGGTTAGGACCAACCTTCCCCCTAAGGTGCATGTAGTCACTGTGTGTTGTTGTAGCCACCGGGTAAATCGTGATTTTTTTATTTGTTTGTCATGACAAACCAATTACATAATCCAACATATGTGTAAAGGCACAACATATTCCAGTTAACGTTATCTTTTTTGATGATGATGAATGATTCGTTACGGCGCAATCAATACTTCCATGCATTCGGGACCTCCATGTTTTGGGGGTATTCATCAGACAAATCGGATCCGGGATTCGGCTCCCATCAGTCGGGCAAGAACTGCGGGTTTTCAGCCTCTCTCCTCTCTCCTGGAGCTTAAGGGGGAGCTTAGTATTCCTGCCTCTGAGGCAGGCCATGTGAGCGGATCGGAGCGTGAGCGGCGCGGGGCGCGGAGCGGGCGGTTTTGACGTGAGCGAGGAGTGGGTTTTAAAATGGGTCGGCGCGACGTCCGGAGCGAGAGTTCTCCTCCGCTCCAATCCACTCCAGGTCGCTCACAGTGGTTTAACACTGTTGATGTAATATACATGCAGTACAATGCCAAAGCAACAGATGGCGATGTACAAACATGAAGGCCATTTTCAACCAATGAGAAGGGTGAACCTGTGATATCCGGTTCAGGCTTTGTCACTGTAGAGACGCCCACACTCACTCCTGTTAGAAAAAGTATCGACGCCATTGTTGTTGACGTTAGCTTACATGCTAACGTTAATGGCAGCGACCATAGCATTGTGGCTCGGCTAGCCTATCATCGCTTAATATAGCTAGTGAATGGATAAACAACGTTATTTAACATTGCAGAATGGGTACAATTACAATGCGGCTCAATACAAACAATTGTTAAGGGGCCCAGGGGGTGTAGACTGTTGTAGTTTGAGCTAATTTACACCATGCTCCAAAAAAAATTAAAAATCTGCCGAGCGATCTGGCGCGGGGCTCGATTCAAGGTGAGCGGGGAGCGAGCGGAGAGCGACTTGGGGGCGGGGTCAACATGATCGATTAGCGGAGCGGACCAAGCTTTAAAGAGCGAAGAGCGGATTTCTCGGCCGCGCCGATCCGCTCACGTGGCCTGCTCTGAGGAGGTGGCTACAACAACACACAGTGACTACATGCAGTCACTGTGTGTTGTTGTAGCCACCGGGTAAATCGCGATTTTTTTATTTGTTTGTCATGACAAACCAATTACACAACATATGTGTAAAGGCACAACATATTCCAGTTAACGGTATATTTTTTTAATGATTCGTTACGGCATAGTCAATACTTCCATGCGTATAAATTGAGGAAGACGAGAACACACAGGGACCTCTGCCGCTCTGCCGCACGCTGCAACACACAGAACAGCAGGCGTGGATAAAGGGCCGTGCTAGTGCGCGGTCACGTGGGCGTCGTGGCCAATCAGAGAAACGCTGAACGAAACGCTGAACGCAAGTTAGTTACCTTAAGTGTTCACGCGGTTAGGACCACCCCTAACAACACCCATACCTGGAACCTTAAAGGTCAAGTGACCCATATATGCTGACATTGACATATCTTAAAGGTCCCCTATCTTATAAATGGCCTTTTCCAGTGGTTTGCATTGTTTTCTAGCAATGTGGGGTTGTGCCAACACTGACTAGATGTTAAATGTCTACCCAGTCCCATTCCTCCAGTTCAGCTGAGACAAGAACCTCCCCCACTAAACCAAGCCATTCTGAATTTATGTCAATCTGTGACGTGTAAGAATGCTTAACTGTGATTAACGATAGGTTATGTATATAACCTAGTTATATGAGTACTGGCTGAGCGTCCCGCTCGATAAGCCTATCGAGATACCCCTTATCTCCTGTACCTATTGTACTCCATCACGAAAACAACTTGTACACCCACACCTGACCGGGTCCCGCCTCTATGGAGGCGCAGCCTATAAGGCCATGACCATGGTCACCAACACACCCTTCCTCCCGTTCCAGTAAAATATCCCTCAAAAGGGAACTCAGGGCCGCTTAAGAGCGGGACGCTCAGCCAGTACTCATATAACTAGGTTATATACATAACCTATCGTTATATATTCGTACTTGGCTTATCGCGTCCCGCTCTATAAGCCTATCGAGATATGGGTTAGAGCGGACGCGAGGCCCGACAGATGTACTCCCTGAGGACCCGTAAGCCCACATCAAGGGGTTCGGGGAGCCCTGTCACCCCATCCTTCCTAATGAAGGGGGGGCGCAGTCAACTCCACCTGAGTGCGAGCAAGAGGGAACTAGAACCTTTTGAACACACAGGACAGGCGGAACCAAGTGTGACCTAACACACTGTGGCCCATACCCACACACTCCTGCTACCCTACCAAAGGACGGGAAGCAGAAAAGGCCACAGACCCCAGAACCGCCTGGGAGACAGAACCCCCGGTCATGTCCATGAGGTAAAACCTTACAAAGGGGCCCGGGGAGGACCATGAAGCTGCAGCACAGATGTCCTCCACCG
This sequence comes from Notolepis coatsorum, assembly GCF_963971535.1. Classification (NCBI taxonomy): domain Eukaryota; kingdom Metazoa; phylum Chordata; class Actinopteri; order Aulopiformes; family Paralepididae; genus Notolepis; species Notolepis coatsorum. The sequence continues at coordinate 58,634,811 of NC_140175.1, read as the reverse complement.
AGGCCCCACCCAGGAGAGCGACAGAGGCAGCCACCCCATTAGTGGAGTGCTCCCTGATGCCCCCAGGGGGATCCTGCCCAGCCAATGTGTAGCAGAGGTAAATGCCCTCGCACAACCAATGGGACAGGCACTGTTTCGACAGTGCCTTACCGGCACGAGAACCACCGTAACAGACAAAAAGCTGATCGGTAACCCTGAGGTCCTGAGTACGGCTGAGGTAAATTCCCAAAGCGTGGACCGGACATGACAGGTGAAGGCCCGCATCTAACTCACTAGCATGAGGAGGCGGACGAAACGCCTGAACCACAATATCCCGGGAGCGGAAGGAACTCCGGATATTCTTAGGCATGAAAGCAGGATTAGGTCGCAGAGTGGCACCGCAATCGGCCCGAAAAGACAGGCACTCTGGACGTACCGAGAGAGCACAGAGCTCACCCACGCATTTAGCGGAAGTGACAGCCAGCAGGAACACTCGAGGACAACCGATGAGGACCAATTGAAGATCCCAAGTCAGAGCCAAGGAGCGTTGCACCGGCTTAACGCGTCGAGCACCAAGCAGGAAACGCTTCACAAGAGTGTGGCTGAACAAGACAGTCCCCTCAATTCCCTCATGATAGGAGGATATAGCCGCCGCATATACCCTCACCGTCGAAGCCGACAGTCTATCAAGAAGAGACTGGAGATAACTCAGGACAGCATCCAGGGGGCAGGAGACTGGGTCCCAGCCCCCCGCTTTACACCACTCTTGGAACGCACGCCATCTGCCAACGTAAAGCGCGACAGTGGAGGGAGCATGTGCACTCCGGATGGTATCAACCACCGAAGGGTCCATCCTCTCCAGACTCACCCTCCCACCAGCCACACCAACAGCCGTTGGTCCAACACCGGACACTGGAACAGTGACCCGTCGTGCTGTGAGAGGGCCGTCGCCGACCAAGGAATGACCCAAGGAGGAGCGACCAGAAGCTGGATCAAGACCGGGAACCACACTGACGTGCCCCGGTCCGGCGCGACCAGGATCACCGTTCTGCGCTCCCTCCGTATCCGCTCCAACAGCTGACTCAACAGCTGTACAGGAGGAAAGGCGTACAGAAGACCGGGCGGCCATGGAAAGGTCGAGAAGGCATCCATCCCCAAGGGGGGATGATCTGCTCGACTGAGCGAGAACCACAAGGGGCACTTGTGAGAGCGTCGGCACGCAAACAGATCTACCGAGGCCTCCCCGAACCGATCCCAGATCTGTCTGACTATGTCGGGGCGGAGTTCCCACTTGTCGTAATGAGGACTGCCCCGAGACATCATATCCGCGCCCATATTCTCCGTACCAGGAATGTGGAGCGCCCTCAGATTGCGCAGCCTGCGGGATGCCCATAGCCAAAGTTCGACCGCCGCCCGGAGCAGGCGGATGGAACTAGTCCCACCCTGCCTGTTGATATACGCCGCTGCCGCCATACTGTCTGTCCTGACCAAAACGTGTTCGCCTACCACCAGGTGGTCGAACCGCTTGAGGACCAGGAGGACCGCCTTCAATTCCAACACATTGATATGCGGGGTAGCTGTGCCAGCATGAACCCCCGTCCAGCTGCCCCCCACTGCGTGGGTCCGACACGTCCCTCCCCAACCCGTGAGAGAGGCGTCGGTGAAGACCGTGACGTGTGAGCGCCTGCTGCCCATGGGGACCCCAATGGTGAGGATACCCAGCCTCCTCCAGTGGGCGAGATCTCCCCATATCGACAAAGGAACCGCCAACTGTTTCCCTTTGTCCCTCACCGGATCTATTCTCATAGAGAGAAACCACCTCTGTATCCTCCTAATGAAGAGGAGGCCAAGAGGAACCACGTGTGAGCAGATGCCATCATGCCGAGCAGACGCATCACTTGCAGCGCCGTGACTGTCCATCCCAGACGGAAACCCCAGAGCGCGTGACGGATAGACACCTGGCGCTGCTCCGAGAGGGTTGCAATCATGGGCCTTGACCTCAACGTCAAGCCCAAGTACTCCACCTGTTGACTGGGAAGAGGGGTACTCTTCTTCCAATTCACAGCAAAGTATGAGACCTGGCAACCTCCTCCGAACGACTGAGGAGTAGAATGTCGTCGAGATAGAATAGAACTCGTATCCCCCGATGACGTAAAGGCTCCAGCACAGTCGCCACGCACTTGGTGAATGTGCGGGGAGCCAGAGAATAACCGAACGGCATCCTCTGGTACTCGTACGCTACGCCCTGAAACAGGAACCGTAGGAACTTCCTGTGAGGAGGGTAAATGGGGATGTGAAAATACGCATCCTTCAGGTCTATGGAGGTGAACCAGTCTCCCCTTCTGACAGCAAGCAGAAGGAGTTTGACGGTCAACATTCTGAACGGTCTCGCTACGATCAACCGATTGAACGCGGACAGATCCAGTATAGGTCTGACCCCCCCTGTTTTCTTGGGTATCAGAAAATAACGGGAGTAGACGCCTGACATTGCGTCCTCTCTCGGAACCACAACGACAGCCTGCTTTTCCAGTTGTTTGCATCGTTTTCTAGAAATGTGGGGTTGTGCTAGGGTGACCATATTTTGATTTCCAAAAAAGAGGACATGCCCCCCCAGCCTCGAGATACTTAATGATACTCAGGCATGCGTTGCTCATGGGACGACTGGTTGCACTATGTTTTAGTGACGCCGCGTGCACACGCTCCTGCGCATGCGCATAGATGTTCCCTTGCATAGCACAGACTAAAGACAGTGCCTAATTGCCTCTACGAATGGAATGTAACACATTTCATTCACAAGTTTTGTCATTCACAAGTTTTGTGTGAATGTATCTGAGAACGTATTTGAACACACCTGACGACCAGCCATATTGTTATGCAAAGTAGTACTTAGCGAGTTGGCGCATCAGCCGAGTACAGCGCATTCCTGTGTGCGCGCGTGTGCACATCCGTGCATGTGCGTGCTTCTGCTCACAGACTGGTTGCACGGCGTGCAACCCCCCTCCCATGAGCAACGCATGCCTGATGATACTCAACGTTTACTCAAAGATGCATTATTATTTTAATATATTTAAAGTATGCCTCCTCTCTATGGATATACAAGTATTATTTTACTGTATATAACACAACAATATCTCTCTATAACCAAAGACACACCAAACCGAAGTTACTCAATAATCAGCATGCTTGATTATGCCTAGAATTATCTGACAAATCTCAATGGCACAATAATAACTTAAAAATCAACCTGTAACAAAATAATAGCTCTCTTTTCAAGTCTTACTGGACAAAAATAAATAACAAAATATATGAAATAATAGAAAATCCAGTTAACAAATATATTTTTCAGACAATGACATATTGTGCAATGGTTTCTGCTGTCTCATTTGGTGTATTTAACCTTGATTCATTTTGTTTGCATGCCACCCCTCTTCCAGTCAAAGTACTGTATTATGATTGGGAATATTTTCACTGCTCCGTGGTTACTCCTGTCTGTAGAAACACCACAGTACTGGATTTGATTTGAGTGCTTCATGTGCGACATCAATCGAGTCGAGTGGGGCGCTATAACAATTGGCTTCGGATTTAGTGCGCGCACTACTGAACTTTTTGGCAGTGTCAGAGTCTGGAAATGCCTTTTTTAGCAAGGCACTTGTGCAATCCATAGATTGTGATGTTTCAGAGTATGAAATGCAAACACACCCTCCCTCTGCTGAATTTACTTTACAGCATCCTCTGTTTTCCCGGGTTTAACAAATAAGTCTGTCAACTTTGCAGACAAACTCTCAACTTGCACATGTCCAAGCTTTGCACACGGTGCACTCTGCCTCCCATTTGTTCTGACGGGTCGGTACATTTGGAATTTCTTCTGCAGTTCATCTGTAAAAGTACATTCTTTGGCATTGTGAACGTGAGCTGCGGTGCGCTCTGTCCCCTCTTCCTCTGTTTGTGAGCGTAGTTTTAGAGCCGCCCACAAAGCTTCTCAGGGATTACGTCACACATGCAACACATTACCGTAGTATTCTGTGCAATGCGCCAGTCAATTTAAGTATATGCAAATGGTCCGTGAAAGCCGGACATTATCATGAATTTATAAACCCCCCCCGGACGGCCCGGACAGGGCGTGAAAAGAGGACATGTCCGGGCAAAAGAGGACGTTTGGTCACCCTAGGTTGTGCCAACACTGACTAGATGTGAAATGTCTACCCAGTCCCATTCCTCCAGTTCAGCTGAGACAAGAACCTCCCCCACTAAACCAAGCCATTCTGAATTTACGTCAATCTGTGACGTGTAAGAATGCTTAACTGTGATGAACTGTGAATAGAGGAAGTAGGTGAAAGTTGACTGTAGTATCTTAATAGAAGAGACCGTGGTAGTGCTCAGTTGTGCTTTATTCACAGTTGGTATTTGTAAAGTGTCACAGCCAACTAAGTGACACTGGGTATGACATCCTGATCTTATATATGATTATGGGGAATGTCTGTAGATTCTTCCTGGACAATGGAATAGAAACACGTTATGTGTAAACACATTTTAAGTGCCACAAGTCGACGAGTGACACTTTGTATAACATTCATATGTTTATTATATATGATTGGAGCTATGTATATGACCTGTATACTCTTTATACACTTATAAAACTATGTTACAGTTAATGTGCAGTCGGAGTGAAGAGCGGGCCTGAGCTGAGAGCAAGTCGGCACAGTTTAACCCTGTCCTGTCTGCATAAAGTAAAACCAGTATGTGCATATATATGTGTACACTGTATACTATATATATATGTGCTGTATTATACATGTATGTGTATACACATACATGTACCATGTACATGTACTATCCACTATGTACTGTGTACTATGTACTCATGCTGGAGAGTTGCTTTCACTTCAATACTGCTTGGTCTGTACACATGCATCTGTCTCCCTCCCTCCTCTCCGGTGTCTCCATAGAAGGGGCCGGTGTCTGTGAAAGGGGAGTTAACCTGAGGAATGTGGCCCTGAAGATGCAACAGCAGAGGAGAGAAAGCTGTAATGTTAACCCTTTCAGACGGGAAGGGTTGCTGGTTGAAAAACAGGGAGTCCTGAATCTATAGAGGGAGATCTTAAAAAAGAAACTATATAACAATTAAATGTTTGATGTGTACAGTAAAAGTTTTCAAAATGGCATGCTTATAATTGAGTGTCAGTAGAGAATAATACTAAAAGAATAATGTGTAAAAACTGTTTGTCTGGAGGGATTCTTTAAGAGATACTATGGAGAGGCCTCGTGCATGGTACGATGTCACATGGTCACCACAGACAAAGCAGTTGTCTGTTCTGAAGGAATAAGGGACTTTCTGTTACTTAAAAACCACTAGGTAACGAGAAGTAACGTTAGTACCAAGAAGGAGGAGCTCATACGAATTACGTATTGTACTCTGGTTTGCTAAACAAAAGTGACAGCCTGTGACTTCACTGTGTTTAGACCAATCGGAAATATTGTAAGATGGATATAAAAGGGACGGTTGCCCTTTCAAGAGCCAGACTTTTTGGGGAGAGTGGTGCCAGACACTGGGCACAAGCCGTGCATGATGAGATGTTCTGTTTTCTGCTTATTTTAAACTGAATTGGGTGCTTTCCACTTCAGTCTCTTCTTGTAACTAGCTTTTTCTAATTAAAATTAACTCTTTATAAATATGATTTGTATCCTTTCTTCTGACCAGACGACCGGGTAAGCATGAAATGTGTTTTGCCTTGTAACTTCACCCTATTGCGTTTTGATTAATGATAAAAAATAGAATAAGTGGCTTTATCCCTGCATTAAGGACTAAAGGTGGATTCTGTATAATGGGATTATCAAGTAAAGCCATACAGTGATAATAGGTGTACTTAGGAGACATATGATTATGTATTAAGGCAAAATAGAATAAGTGGCTTTATCCCTGCATTAAGGACTAAAGGTGGATTCTGTATAATGGGATTATCAAGTAAAGCCATATAGTGATAATACGTGTACTTAGGAGACATATGATTATGTATTAAGGCAAAATAGAATAAGTGGCTTTATCCCTGCATTAAGGACTAAAGGTGGATTCTGTATAATGGGATTATCAAGTAAAGCCATACAGTGATAATAGGTGTACTTAGGAGACATATGATTATGTATTAAGGCAAAATAGAATAAGTGGCTTTATCCCTGCATTAAGGACTAAAGGTGGATTCTGTATAATGGGATTATCAAGTAAAGCCATACAGTGATAATAGGTGTACTTAGGAGACATATGATTATGTATTAAGGCAAAATAGAATAAGTGGCTTTATCCCTGCATTAAGGACTAAAGGTGGATTCTGTATAATGGGATTATCAAGTAAAGCCATACAGTGATAATACGTGTACTTAGGAGACATATGATTATGTATTAAGGCAAAATAGAATAAGTGGCTTTATCCCTGCATTAAGGACTAAAGGTGGATTCTGTATAATGGGATTATCAAGTAAAGCCATACAGTGATAATACGTGTACTTAGGAGACATATGATTATGTATTAAGGCAAAATAGAATAAGTGGCTTTATCCCTGCATTAAGGACTAAAGGTGGATTCTGTATAATGGGATTATCAAGTAAAGCCATACAGTGATAATAGGTGTACTTAGGAGACATATGATTATGTATTAAGGCAAAATAGAATAAGTGGCTTTATCCCTGCATTAAGGACTAAAGGTGGATTCTGTATAATGGGATTATCAAGTAAAGCCATACAGTGATAATACGTGTACTTAGGAGACATATGATTATGTATTAAGGCAAAATAGAATAAGTGGCTTTATCCCTGCATTAAGGACTAAAGGTGGATTCTGTATAATGGGATTATCAAGTAAAGCCATACAGTGATAATACGTGTACTTAGGAGACATATGATTATGTATTAAGGCAAAATAGAATAAGTGGCTTTATCCCTGCATTAAGGACTAAAGGTGGATTCTGTATAATGGGATTATCAAGTAAAGCCATATAGTGATAATACGTGTAACGGATTAGGGAAATGGACCTCCTCTGAATATAGAGAGTCCTTCCCAGTGCAATTAAAATAAAATATACCCCGCAACTCCATTCAATCAACTGTATTACTGGAGGGGACGGGGGGTTCCTGTGTGTGAGCCGAGGTCTGCTGAGTTTAAGCCCTGAACTTTATAGACAAATTGAGTCCTAGATGTCCCACACTTCGCGGGACGCTGCTTGAAGATGGGATTCGGACTAAAGAGTTATGGGATAATCAATCTGACCTCGGTTTACGACCGGTGCTCAACATGGCGTCCCTGGCGATGTGCATTTATACTAACCAAAATAGGTGCTAAACGGCCGAAGAAGACAGGACTACTGTCAAAAGCCTCTGGAGTAAAATTAAATTACAGATTTGGCAAAAATTAAAGTAGAAAGCTCTACTGGCGACTCGAGTGGAAGGCTGTACTCGGGGATATCACAAATGAATAGAAAGCTCTATCTTGGTGATTAAAGCAACGTTTACTCACAACTAAAGGGTAACATAATGTTTATAGAGCTCTGGGGGGAGTTACAAGTGCAGCATAATTTCGTGCTTTGCCCACAGGAAGAGAACTGGCCCTACCCAAGGCGAGGGCTCCCTAGCCCAGAGACACTGTTTGTAAGGAGCGGAGTGTGGATGTGAAGCGAAGTCAAAACGACCGTTCACAGAAAAGCGAGGGCTCCCTAGCCCAAAGACACTGTTTGTAAGGAGCGGAGTGTGGATGTGAAGCGAAGTCAAAACGACCGTTCACAGAAAAGCGAGGGCTCCCTAGCCCAAAGACACTGTTTGTAAGGAGCGGAGTGTGGATGTGAAGCGAAGTCAAAACGACCGTTCACAGAAAAGCGAGGGCTCCCTAGCCCAGAGACACTGTTTGTAAGGAGCGGAGTGTGGATGTGAAGCGAAGTCAAAACGACCATTCACAGAAAAGCGAGGGCTCCCTAGCCCAGAGACACTGTTTGTAAGGAGCGGAGTGTGGATGTGAAGCGAAGTCAAAACGACCGTTCACAGAAAAGCGAGGGCTCCCTAGCCCAAAGACACTGTTTGTAAGGAGCGGAGTGTGGATGTGAAGCGAAGTCAAAACGACCGTTCACAGAAAAGCGAGGGCTCCCTAGCCCAGAGACACTGTTTGTAAGGAGCGGAGTGTGGATGTGAAGCGAAGTCAAAACGACCGTTCACAGAAAAGCGAGGGCTCCCTAGCCCAGAGACACTGTTTGTAAGGAGCGGAGTGTGGATGTGAAGCGAAGTCAAAACGACCGTTCACAGAAAAGCGAGGGCTCCCTAGCCCAGAGACACTGTTTGTAAGGAGAGACTGGATGTGAAGCGCAGTCAAAAAGACCGTTCACAGAACTGCAAGCTAACTAGCTCGCCATCCGCCAACAAGCCAGGAGTGAACTGAATGCTAACTGGATGGCTACCTAGCCCGGGGCTACGTGACACGAAGCCAGACGGAAGCTAACTAGCTCACCATCGGCTAACAAACCAGTGCTAACATGATGTCTCACAATCATTGCCACATCATAGAGGAGGAATCACCCTCGGATGAGGGATTGGGAGTGTCCATACCCGACCTGGGTCTAGACTACCTAGGAGAACGGGAGGAACACCCAGAGTCCCCTGAAACGTTTGCGGGAAGTGAGGAATTCACAGAACCAAGCAAATCACAATATCCAGAGCTGCCGGCTGTACAGCAGGCAGTAATTGGCACAGGAGAGAAACCTTACTGCTGTGACCAGTGTGGGAAGACCTTCAAGACGAAGGCAGAACTTAAACAACACCACACGGTACACACAGAAGAGAAACCTTACTGCTGTGACCAGTGTGGAAAGAGCTTCAAGGCGAAGCGTTACCTTAAACTACACCACATGGTACACACAGGAGAGAAACCTTACTGCTGTGACCAGTGTGGAAAGAGCTTCAAGACGAAGCGTCACCTTAAACAACACCACATGGTACACACAGGAGAGAAACCTCACTGCTGTGACCAGTGTGGAAGGGCCTTCAAGACGAAGGCAGAACTTAAACAACACCACACGGTACACACAGAAGAGAAACCTTACTGCTGTGACCAGTGTGGAAAGAGCTTCAAGGCGAAGCGTTACCTTAAACTACACCACGTGGTACACACAGGAGAGAGACCTTACTGCTGTGACCAGTGTGGGAAGACCTTCAAGACGAAGAGGGAGCGTAAAGGTCACCACATGGTACACACAGGAGAGAAACCTTACTGCTGTGACCAGTGTGAAAAGACCTTCAAAACGAAGGAGAATCTTAGAAGTCACCACATGGTACACACAGGAGAGAGACCTTACTGCTGTGACCAGTGTGACATTAGCTTCAAGAGAAAGGCAGATCTTGAACGACACCACGTGGTACACACAGAAGAGAGACCTTACTGCTGTGACCAGTGTGGGAAGACCTTCAAGACGAAGGCAGAACCTAAACAACACCACATGGTACACACAGGAGAGAAACCTCACTGCTGTGACCAGTGTGGAAGGGCCTTCAAGACGAAGGGAGAGCTTAAAAATCACTGTACGGTACACACACGAGAGAGACCCTACAGCTGTGACCAGTGTGGAAAGAGCTTCAAGGCGAAGCGTAACCTTACACTACACCACATGGTACACTAGGGCGGGCCATACTTTTTTTTTTTTGGAAAATCAATCGAGTGGGGTGTCTAAAATACGTGTTTTTTTGTGGGGAATTCAAATATGGGATTATTTTTCTAATCGGATAACTCCTACCTACATTGTTTTGGATTTCAAAATGGCCGATTTGACCATTTTTCACCCCTTGGCCATACATGGATGCCAACATGAATCTGAAGGAAATCATAACATGCAAGGTGTCTAAATGATGTGTTTCTTAATGGGGAATTCAAATATGAGTTCATTTTTGGGATAGAATAACTCTAACCTACATAATTTTGGATTTCAAAATGGCCGATTTTACCATTTTTCACCCCTTGGCCATACATGGATGCCAACATGAATCTGAAGGAAATCCTAACATGCAAGGTGTCTAAATGATGTGTTTCTTAATGGGGAATTCAAATATGAGGTCATTTTTGGGATAGGATAACTCTAACCTGCATAATTTTGGATTTCAAAATGGCCGATTTTACCATTTTTCACCCCTTGGCCATACATGGATGCCAACATGAATCTGAACATTAACTGTTGCTGCAGCAAAGACAAAAAGATTCCTGTGAAAGATATTGCCTACATCAAGGGACAGAGGGAAAAGGTTGGAAGTAAAGGACCACACCAAATGGCTGGAGCTGATCTGCCTGAGCACAAGAGACAGGTGAAAACATTGGAAAGGCAGGGGATGGAAAAAGAAGGCAGAGAAAAGGAGAAGGGGCAAAGAAGAAAGCTTTGCAGCAGCAGACAAGGTTGCCAGGAAGGATTTTGAGAGCTTCCTTACAGTCCCTGAAGTTGAGCTCATTCCTGAAACTGACCCTGCAGCTTCAGCAAAGCTACGGAAAAATTATGATGAGATTCCAAACATCGCCCTTGCTAGTGTAAGGTATGGCATAGGTCTAAGGCCAACTGCAGCTATAGCAACTGCAGCTCTGATTGATGCAGGACTCATCTTAGAAGATGACACAAGTAAAGTGATTGATAAGAACAAGGTTAAGAGAGCACAAGAAAAGTTGATGCAAGAGCTGGGGGAAGAGTTTGAGGAGAAGTGCAGGGAAGAGGGGGGGATCTCCTGTATCCTCTTTGATGGGCGGATTGACATGACCAATGTGATGATGGAAGCTGAGGGCAGTGACCAATCTTTTCCTGCAAAGATCAAGGAAGAACACTATAGTGTTGCTAGTGAGCCTGGCAGCAACTATCTGTTCCACTTTACACCAGAGAAAGCAACTAAAGAGGAGTCCCATGCAGAGAGGATTGCTAAGGTCCTGTTTGCCTGGCTGAAAGAGAGAGGTTCTGATAAGACCTTGTGGGCCATTGGAGGAGACTCGACCAATGTCAACACTGGAGTGAAGGCAGGTGTAATGCGGAAGCTGGAGCTGCACCTGGGGAGAAAGCTGGTCTGGTTGGTGTGCAACCTGCACACTGGTGAACTTCCACTGCGCCGTCTCATTGTTGAAGTTGATGGGGCTACTCTGTCAGACAACAAATTGTCTGGGCCAATAGGACAGCTCCTTGATTCTGTTACAGACTTGGAGATCAATCCTAACTTCACCAGGATCTTTCTTGGCCCTCCGCTGATCAAGCTGCCTGAGAAGATCATTCAAGATCTCTCAACTGATCAACACTATGGCTATAAGCTGGTCTGTGCAATCAGGGATGGAGTGCTTTCTGCAAGGCTGGCTCTGCTGGAGATTGGACCGGTAAACCACAGCCGCTGGCTCACCACAGCAAACAGACTCCTCAGGCTCTGGGTGTCAAAGCATCAACTTAAAAGAAAGAACCTGAATAATCTACAATGCATTGTGGAATTCATCATTGGAGTGTATTATCCATGTTGGTTCAACATGAAGGTCAAGCACTCCTGGATCGAAGGGCCTAGGCACATCCTGTTTCAGCTGGACTGCCTCAAGTCTCAGAGGAAGGAGGTGCTGGATGTTGTGATGCCAACTGTGAGAAGATCTGCTTGGTATGCCCACAGTGAAGCCATCCTCCAAACACTGCTGTGCTCTGAGGATCAAAAAGAGAGAATTGAGGGGGTGGAGAGAATCCTGGCCATCAGGGGAGAGGGGGATCCAGACACTCAGCTGGGAGACTCCTGTGTCAGGATCAGAAGAACACCTCACATCAATAGTGACGCTTCCAGCATTGGTGGCTTAATCAGCTGGTCAGAAGATGTGTCAGAGCCACCTCTCACCTGCTCCCTAAGCACCTCCGAGGTGAAGAACTTCATCAACACCCCCATGGAGGTTCTCGACTGGCCTTGCCACACACAAAGCATCGAGAGGGTTGTTAAAATGGTGACTGAGGCCTCTGCTAAGTACTTTTCATAAGAAAAAAGGGATGGAGGGATCAGGGCTCAGGAGACCAGCAGGAGGCTGATGTCCAAGAATGAATCCAAGCAGGACTTGTGCAACCTGATCAAATTTAAGAAGATAGATGATTGATGGAGCCCCATGGATTTTCTCAATAGGCTACATTGAGACGTTTGTTAAAATGGTTACAGAGGTTTCTGCTGAGTAGTTCTGGAAAGAGCTCACCTATTTATGGCTGACGTTGACTTTAAGTTTGTGTTTGTAGGTTGGTGGCTAAAGCAGTACAGTAGGAGATCTTGCCATCCAAGAATGAGTCCAATCAAGATATTGGAACCTGGCAAAGTTCAAGAAGTCAGGAAATCGAGATTTAGCACTTAGGTGTTTGTGTGCATTACAAATACAATTTATTATTGTTAGTATTATTATTATTGATCTTTGGAGTTGTATCCAGTTATATACAGTTCACTTGTTAATAAATTTGATGGCTTTGTCATTATAAATGATTTCCCATATATTTTTTATCTTTGCAATTTTGTAATACAATACCAATGGGTTCAAATGGTAAAATCAGCCATTTTGAAATCCAAGATTATGCAGGTTATATTTATCCTATCCCAAAAATGACCTCATATTTGAATTCCCCATTAAGAAACACATCATTTAGACATATTGCATGTTAGGAATTCCTTCAGATTCATGTTATCATCCATGTATGGCCAAGGGGTGAAAAATGGTAAAATCGGCCATTTTGAAATCCAAAATGATGTAGGTTAGAGGTATCCTATCCCAAAAATGAACTCATATTTGAATTCCCCATTAAGAAACACATCATTTAGACACCTTGCATGTTAGGATTTCCTTAAGATTCATGTTGGCATCCATGTATGGCCAAGGGGTGAAAAATGGTCAAATCGGCCATTTTGAAATCCAAAACAATGTAGGTAGGAGTTATCCGATTGTAAAAATAATCCCATATTTGAATTCCCCACAAAAAAACACGTATTTTAGACACCCCACTCGATTGATTTTCCAAAAAAAAAAAAGTATGGCCCGCCCTAATGGTACACACACGAGAGAAACCATACTACTGTGACCAGTGTTACATGAGCTTCCGGAACCTGCAAGGGCTTAAGAGACACAGACGGCGGAGGCAGCCATGCAAGGTGCCAACCTGCTTAACGGGGGCAGTAAGGGGTGATGTGTCTCGCTCAAGAACACTGCGACGCACTATCAAAGACGAGTGTGGAAATGGAAGAAACCAAGAAGACGATGTAGTCATTCTTCCTCTTTATGAGGCGCCAGGCTCCACCTCAAAACGAGTATCTCCCTCCACTGACATAGAGGCGTTCAACTCTCTAGACGAGTACCTAAAGGCCAAAAACATAAATTATGAGCACTGTTCCATTTTCTATGGCTCAGAAGAGGAGAATGGCGACATTCAGATCAAGGATCAGAACCCGGGGCCACAGATGACACCCTCAGGTGAAACTGAGTCTGTGCCTGAACAAGATGGGGAGCTAAATACCTCTGAAACTGAACACAGTTCTGATTACTCAACATATTGAGTAATAGCTCAAGAGAAGCTAGCATAAGGAGACGCTAGCTCACCAAAGGGGCTTCAATGGCCCAAATGATGGAAAGAGAAGTAAGGACCCCCGGTCAAGATCCAGGGGATAAGATGGTGGAGAAACCAACCCCCGAGCAGCAAGCAGAGATGAGGGCAACAAAGGGAGAAATTACCTTCTGGGGCCCTGACACAAGTGACTCAAGCAAGTGCAAACTGCACTTGACATACAGCTCATCTGTCAAGAGGAATAATATAAAGTGTTATTGTCATTTAGGAAGAAACATGACATAGAATACTACATGCATTTTGTATATATTCTAAGTATAATATGTAAAGATGTCCGTCCTTGCTCTAAACCCAGAGTAAAGTAAAGTGAATTTGTAATCTATTTCATTCGGAAGGGATTTCCTGACAGCAACCATTTGGTGGGTTAGCACCCTACCAGCCATATCAGCTGCATGAGATGTACACTCACCGGCGCCTATGGGTAAAAAATTGAGACTCTGCAAACTCTCATCAAGCTTAGCACCTTGACGCGGGGGGACAGAGCGAGCATCAGGGTCTCTGTATCCGACGGGCCTATCAGATTTGTGGGGACTTGGAAGCCTCAGCATACAGGACGCTGTGGTGCTTGGGCGGCCAAGTCACTGGTTTATAGGTCTGTCAAAACGGATTGGAGGTTCCGGGGCTAAGAACATAAGTTCAAGTGAGTTGGGCTTTATACTATTTAAATAGGTATCAAAAGCCGAAAGAATATGAACCAAAATGACTGCTGTCAGGTGCCTCTGGAGTAGAATTAATTACAGATTTGAAAAAACAAAACGTAGAAGGTTCTACTTAAAGAAAGAATCACGCTTAAAGTATATTTTTGTGATTACGGTAAAAAGGTTTACTCATGACTAAAAAGTTACGTAATGTTTTCTTACAGTCAAAAACCTAGAAGGTTCTACTTAAAGAAAGAATCACGCTTAAAGTATATTTTTGTGATTACGGTAAAAAGGTTTACTCATGACTAAAAAGTTACGTAATGTTTTCTTACAGTCAAAAACCTAGAAGGTTCTACTTAAAGAAAGAATCACGCTTAAAGTATATTTTTGTGATTACGGTAAAAAGGTTTACTCATGACTAAAAAGTTACGTAATGTTTTCTTACAGTCAAAAACGTAGAAGGTTCTACTTAAAGAAAGAATCACGCTTAAAGTATATTTTTGTGATTACGGTAAAAAGGTTTACTCATGACTAAAAAGTTACGTAATGTTTTCTTACAGTCAAAAACGTAGAAGGTTCTACTTAAAGAAAGAATCACGCTTAAAGTATATTTTTGTGATTACGGTAAAAAGGTTTACTCATGACTAAAAAGTTACGTAATGTTTTCTTACAGTCAAAAACGTAGAAGGTTCTACTTAAAGAAAGAATCACGCTTAAAGTATATTTTTGTGATTACGGTAAAAAGGTTTACTCATGACTAAAAAGTTACGTAATGTTTTCTTACAGTCAAAAACGTAGAAGGTTCTACTTAAAGAAAGAATCACGCTTAAAGTATATTTTTGTGATTACGGTAAAAAGGTTTACTCATGACTAAAAAGTTACGTAATGTTTTCTTACAGTCAAAAACGTAGAAGGTTCTACTTAAAGAAAGAATCACGCTTAAAGTATATTTTTGTGATTACGGTAAAAAGGTTTACTCATGACTAAAAAGTTACGTAATGTTTTCTTACAGTCAAAAACGTAGAAGGTTCTACTTAAAGAAAGAATCACGCTTAAAGTATATTTTTGTGATTACGGTAAAAAGGTTTACTCATGACTTGAAGTAACTGAATGCTTACTTAAAGTCAGAACTTAAGTAGAAAAAACTCTACTTTGTGTATAGCAGGCTGAAATAGCCATTGCGAATAGCAGGCTGAAATAGCCATTGCGAATAGCAGGCTGAAATAGCCATTGCGAATAGGAGCGAATAGCAGGCTGAAATAGCCATTGCGAGCAGGAGCGAATAGCAGGCTAACTAGCCATTGCTAACAGGACGAGGCTACTCACATGAACAGACAGGTATATGATAACCTTGGACATGCCGGAAGCAAGAGGATGTTGGTATACCTGAGAACTAACAACATTCTCATACCTAAAGCCAAACAAAGAGCGATAACAGTCCGAAAGGCCTGTGAACAATGTGCGCTGGTAAAGGTGCGCTGGTAAAGGGACAAAACCTGAACCAGTGCCACACTCTTAGACGGGGGGGGGGGGGCTGTCCCCCGGAGTCAGCGGACGACGCAGCGGATGGCAAGAAGGAATATACTGACTCAGGTCAGAAATCGGAACTAGAGGAAGACCGGGATAGGTCAAGCTCCAGAGCATCCTCAAGGTCCTCATCTAGACCTCCCAGACCTCCCAGACCTCCCAGACCTCCCAGACCTCCCAGACCTCCTAGACCTCCCAGACCGGACAGAGAGACATCGGCCTGGACCCAGGTTACAGGGCGACGAGAGCCCTGAATGGACCTGAAAGAGAGAAAAGAAATGAGTCCTCTGTGGACTGTATCTGTGATGTCCTGCGAGGCCTACGGACAGGGTCACACGACCAGGCCAACCACACTTCAATAGAGGACTGCTGCTACAATTCTCGGGAACCCGTGGGGGTCGCCCGAGAAGTGACAAATCAACCTACCTCAAACTATGGGAGAGATCCAAGAGGTCAGAGGGGGTGACCCCAAGATGACCAAGATGACCAAGATGACGAAGACGACAACAACCTGGGTGCATCGGCCGGGAAGTCTTCCCGCCGGATACCAAGCAACAACGTGACCCCTATCCTGTCGAGCCGTCCTGCCAGGGAACAACAGATGCAAGTCTTCCCGCCGGCTACCAGGGTAACAAGGTACCAAGATGGCAGAGGGGGTGTGGAGAGTCACAGCCACGTGACCCCACAATCGCCATCTCGTTCCCCAGTACAGACGCTATTAAGACAATGGAAAATGACCGACCAGGATGACAGAGGGGGTGTAAAGTGTCACAGCCAACTAAGTGACACTGGGTATGACATCCTGATCTTATATATGATTATGGGGAATGTCTGTAGATTCTTCCTGGACAATGGAATAGAAACACGTTATGTGTAAACACATTTTAAGTGCCACAAGTCGACGAGTGACACTTTGTATAAAATTCATATGTTTATTATATATGATTGGAGCTATGTATATGACCTGTATACTCTTTATACACTTATAAAACTATGTTACAGTTAATGTGCAGTCGGAGTGAAGAGCGGGCCTGAGCTGAGAGCAAGTCGGCACAGTTTAACCCTGTCCTGTCTGCATAAAGTAAAACCAGTATGTGCATATATATGTGTACACTGTATACTATATATATGTGCTGTATTATACATGTATGTGTATACACATACATGTACCATGTACATGTACTATCCACTATGTACTGTGTACTATGTACTCATGCTGGAGAGTTGCTTTCACTTCAATACTGCTTGGTCTGTACACATGCATCTGTCTCCCTCCCTCCTCTCCGGTGTCTCCATAGAAGGGGCCGGTGTCTGTGAAAGGGGAGTTAACCTGAGGAATGTGGCCCTGAAGATGCAACAGCAGAGGAGAGAAAGCTGTAATGTTAACCCTTTCAGACGGGAAGGGTTGCTGGTTGAAAAACAGGGAGTCCTGAATCTATAGAGGGAGATCTTAAAAAAGAAACTATATAACAATTAAATGTTTGATGTGTACAGTAAAAGTTTTCAAAATGGCATGCTTATAATTGAGTGTCAGTAGAGAATAATACTAAAAGAATAATGTGTAAAAACTGTTTGTCTGGAGGGATTCTTTAAGAGATACTATGGAGAGGCCTCGTGCATGGTACGATGTCACGTGGTCACCACAGACAAAGCAGTTGTCTGTTCTGAAGGAATAAGGGACTTTCTGTTACTTAAAAACCACTAGGTAACGAGAAGTAACGTTAGTACCAAGAAGGAGGAGCTCATACGAATTACGTATTGTACTCTGGTTTGCTAAACAAAAGTGACAGCCTGTGACTTCACTGTGTTTAGACCAATCGGAAATATTGTAAGATGGATATAAAAGGGACGGTTGCCCTTTCAAGAGCCAGACTTTTTGGGGAGAGAAGAAGAATGGTGCCAGACACTGGGCACAAGCCGTGCATGATGAGATGTTCTGTTTTCTGCTTATTTTAAACTGAATTGGGTGCTTTTCCACTTCAGTCTCTTCTTGTAACTAGCTTTTTCTAATTAAAATTACCTCTTTATAAATATGATTTGTATCCTTTCTTCTGACCAGACGACCGGGTAAGCATGAAATGTGTTTTGCCTTGTAACTTCACCCTATTGCGTTTTGATTAATGATAAAAAATAGAATAAGTGGCTTTATCCCTGCATTAAGGACTAAAGGTGGATTCTGTATAATGGGATTATCAAGTAAAGCCATACAGTGATAATAGGTGTACTTAGGAGACATATGATTATGTATTAAGGCAAAATAGAATAAGTGGCTTTATCCCTGCATTAAGGACTAAAGGTGGATTCTGTATAATGGGATTATCAAGTAAAGCCATATAGTGATAATACGTGTACTTAGCAGACATATGATTATGTATTAAGGCAAAATAGAATAAGTGGCTTTATCCCTGCATTAAGGACTAAAGGTGGATTCTGTATAATGGGATTATCAAGTAAAGCCATACAGTGATAATAGGTGTACTTAGGAGACATATGATTATGTATTAAGGCAAAATAGAATAAGTGGCTTTATCCCTGCATTAAGGACTAAAGGTGGATTCTGTATAATGGGATTATCAAGTAAAGCCATACAGTGATAATAGGTGTACTTAGGAGACATATGATTATGTATTAAGGCAAAATAGAATAAGTGGCTTTATCCCTGCATTAAGGACTAAAGGTGGATTCTGTATAATGGGATTATCAAGTAAAGCCATACAGTGATAATACGTGTACTTAGGAGACATATGATTATGTATCAAGGCAAAATAGAATAAGTGGCTTTATCCCTGCATTAAGGACTAAAGGTGGATTCTGTATAATGGGATTATCAAGTAAAGCCATACAGTGATAATACGTGTACTTAGGAGACATATGATTATGTATTAAGGCAAAATAGAATAAGTGGCTTTATCCCTGCATTAAGGACTAAAGGTGGATTCTGTATAATGGGATTATCAAGTAAAGCCATATAGTGATAATACGTGTAACGGATTAGGGAAATGGACCTCCTCTGAATATAGAGAGTCCTTCCCAGTGCAATTAAAATAAAATATACCCCGCAACTCCATTCAATCAACTGTATTACTGGAGGGGACGGGGGGTTCCTGTGTGTGAGCCGAGGTCTGCTGAGTTTAAGCCCTGAACGTTATAGACAAATTGAGTCCTAGATGTCCCACACTTCGCGGGACGCTGCTTGAAAATGGGATTCGGACTAAAGAGTTATGGGATAATCAATCTGACCTCGGTTTACGACCGGTGCTCAACATGGCGTCCCTGGCGATGTGCATTTATACTAACCAAAATAGGTGCTAAACGGCCGAAGAAGACAGGACTACTGTCAAAAGCCTCTGGAGTAAAATTAAATTACAGATTTGGCAAAAATTAAAGTAGAAAGCTCTACTGGCGACTCGATTGGAAGGCTGTACTCGGGGATATCACAAATGAATAGCAAGCTCTATCTTGGTGATTAAAGCAACGTTTACTCACAACTAAAGGGTAACATAATGTTTATAGAGCTCTGGGGGGAGTTACAAGTGCAGCATAATTTCGTGCTTTGCCCACAGGAAGAGAACTGGCCCTACCCAAGGCGAGGGCTCCCTAGCCCAGAGACACTGTTTGTAAGGAGCGGAGTGTGGATGTGAAGCGAAGTCAAAACGACCGTTCACAGAAAAGCGAGGGCTCCCTAGCCCAAAGACACTGTTTGTAAGGAGCGGAGTGTGGATGTGAAGCGAAGTCAAAACGACCGTTCACAGAAAAGCGAGGGCTCCCTAGCCCAAAGACACTGTTTGTAAGGAGCGGAGTGTGGATGTGAAGCGAAGTCAAAACGACCGTTCACAGAAAAGCGAGGGCTCCCTAGCCCAGAGACACTGTTTGTTAGGAGCGGAGTGTGGATGTGAAGCGAAGTCAAAACGACCGTTCACAGAAAAGCGAGGGCTCCCTAGCCCAGAGACACTGTTTGTAAGGAGCGGAGTGTGGATGTGAAGCGAAGTCAAAACGACCGTTCACAGAAAAGCGAGGGCTCCCTAGCCCAAAGACACTGTTTGTAAGGAGCGGAGTGTGGATGTGAAGCGAAGTCAAAACGACCGTTCACAGAAAAGCGAGGGCTCCCTAGCCCAGAGACACTGTTTGTAAGGAGCGGAGTGTGGATGTGAAGCGAAGTCAAAACGACCGTTCACACAAAAGCGAGGGCTCCCTAGCCCAGAGACACTGTTTGTAAGGAGAGACTGGATGTGAAGCGCAGTCAAAAAGACCGTTCACAGAACTGCAAGCTAACTAGCTCGCCATCCGCCAACAAGCCAGGAGTGAACTGAATGCTAACTGGATGGCTACCTAGCCCGGGGCTACGTGACACGAAGCCAGACGGAAGCTAACTAGCTCACCATCGGCTAACAAACCAGTGCTAACATGATGTCTCACAATCATTCCCACATCATAGAGGAGGAATCACCCTCGGATGAGGGATTGGGAGTGTCCATACCCGACCTGGGTCTAGACTACCTAGGAGAACGGGAGGAACACCCAAAGTCCCCTGAAACGTTTGCGGGAAGTGAGGAATTCACAGAACCAAGCAAATCACAATATCCAGAGCTGCCGGCTGTACAGCAAGCAGTAATTGGCACAGGAGAGAAACCTTACTGCTGTGACCAGTGTGGGAAGACCTTCAAGACGAAGGCAGAACTTAAACAACACCACACGGTACACACAGAAGAGAAACCTTACTGCTGTGACCAGTGTGGAAAGAGCTTCAAGGCGAAGCGTTACCTTAAACTACACCACATGGTACACACAGGAGAGAAACCTTACTGCTGTGACCAGTGTGGAAAGAGCTTCAAGACGAAGCGTCACCTTAAACAACACCACATGGTACACACAGGAGAGAAACCTCACTGCTGTGACCAGTGTGGAAGGGCCTTCAAGACGAAGGCAGAACTTAAACAACACCACACGGTACACACAGAAGAGAAACCTTACTGCTGTGACCAGTGTGGAAAGAGCTTCAAGGCGAAGCGTTACCTTAAACTACACCACGTGGTAGACACAGGAGAGAGACCTTACTGCTGTGACCAGTGTGGGAAGACCTTCAAGACGAAGAGGGAGCGTAAAGGTCACCACATGGTACACACAGGAGAGAAACCTTACTGCTGTGACCAGTGTGAAAAGACCTTCAAAACGAAGGAGAATCTTAGAAGTCACCACATGGTACACACAGGAGAGAGACCTTACTGCTGTGACCAGTGTGACATTAGCTTCAAGAGAAAGGCAGATCTTGAACGACACCACGTGGTACACACAGAAGAGAGACCTTACTGCTGTGACCAGTGTGGGAAGACCTTCAAGACGAAGGCAGAACCTAAACAACACCACATGGTACACACAGGAGAGAAACCTCACTGCTGTGACCAGTGTGGAAGGGCCTTCAAGACGAAGGGAGAGCTTAAAAATCACTGTACGGTACACACACGAGAGAGACCCTACAGCTGTGACCAGTGTGGAAAGAGCTTCAAGGCGAAGCGTAACCTTACACTACACCACATGGTACACACACGAGAGAAACCATACTACTGTGACCAGTGTTACATGAGCTTCCGGAACCTGCAAAGGCTTAAGAGACACAGATGGCGGAGGCAGCCATGCAAGGTGCCAACCTGCTTAACGGGGGCAGTAAGGGGTGATGTGTCTCGCTCAAGAACACTGCGACGCACTATCAAAGACGAGTGTGGAAATGGAAGAAACCAAGAAGACGATGTAGTCATTCTTCCTCTTTATGAGGCGCCAGGCTCCACCTCAAAACGAGTATCTCCCTCCACTGACATAGAGGCGTTCAACTCTCTAGACGAGTACCTAAAGGCCAAAAACATAAATTATGAGCACTGTTCCATTTTCTATGGCTCAGAAGAGGAGAATGGCGACATTCAGATCAAGGATCAGAACCCGGGGCCACAGATGACACCCTCAGGTGAAACTGAGTCTGTGCCTGAACAAGATGGGGAGCTAAATACCTCTGAAACTGAACACAGTTCTGATTACTCAACATATTGAGTAATAGCTCAAGAGAAGCTAGCATAAGGAGACGCTAGCTCACCAAAGGGGCTTCAATGGCCCAAATGATGGAAAGAGAAGTAAGGACCCCCGGTCAAGATCCAGGGGATAAGATGGTGGAGAAACCAACCCCCGAGCAGCAAGCAGAGATGAGGGCAACAAAGGGAGAAATTACCTTCTGGGGCCCTGACACAAGTGACTCAAGCAAGTGCAAACTGCACTTGACATACAGCTCATCTGTCAAGAGGAATAATATAAAGTGTTATTGTCATTTAGGAAGAAACATGACATAGAATACTACATGCATTTTGTATATATTCTAAGTATAATATGTAAAGATGTCCGTCCTTGCTCTAAACCCAGAGTAAAGTAAAGTGAATTTGTAATCTATTTCATTCGGAAGGGATTTCCTGACAGCAACCATTTGGTGGGTTAGCACCCTACCAGCCATATCAGCTGCATGAGATGTACACTCACCGGCGCCTATGGGTAAAAAATTGAGACTCTGCAAACTCTCATCAAGCTTAGCACCTTGACGCGGGGGGACAGAGCGAGCATCAGGGTCTCTGTATCCGACGGGCCTATCAGATTTGTGGGGACTTGGAAGCCTCAGCATACAGGACGCTGTGGTGCTTGGGCGGCCAAGTCACTGGTTTATAGGTCTGTCAAAACGGATTGGAGGTTCCGGGGCTAAGAACATAAGTTCAAGTGAGTTGGGCTTTATACTATTTAAATAGGTATCAAAAGCCGAAAGAATATGAACCAAAATGACTGCTGTCAGGTGCCTCTGGAGTAGAATTAATTACAGATTTGAAAAAACAAAACGTAGAAGGTTCTACTTAAAGAAAGAATCACGCTTAAAGTATATTTTTGTGATTACGGTAAAAAGGTTTACTCATGACTAAAAAGTTACGTAATGTTTTCTTACAGTCAAAAACCTAGAAGGTTCTACTTAAAGAAAGAATCACGCTTAAAGTATATTTTTGTGATTACGGTAAAAAGGTTTACTCATGACTAAAAAGTTACGTAATGTTTTCTTACAGTCAAAAACCTAGAAGGTTCTACTTAAAGAAAGAATCACGCTTAAAGTATATTTTTGTGATTACGGTAAAAAGGTTTACTCATGACTAAAAAGTTACGTAATGTTTTCTTACAGTCAAAAACGTAGAAGGTTCTACTTAAAGAAAGAATCACGCTTAAAGTATATTTTTGTGATTACGGTAAAAAGGTTTACTCATGACTAAAAAGTTACGTAATGTTTTCTTACAGTCAAAAACGTAGAAGGTTCTACTTAAAGAAAGAATCACGCTTAAAGTATATTTTTGTGATTACGGTAAAAAGGTTTACTCATGACTAAAAAGTTACGTAATGTTTTCTTACAGTCAAAAACGTAGAAGGTTCTACTTAAAGAAAGAATCACGCTTAAAGTATATTTTTGTGATTACGGTAAAAAGGTTTACTCATGACTAAAAAGTTACGTAATGTTTTCTTACAGTCAAAAACGTAGAAGGTTCTACTTAAAGAAAGAATCACGCTTAAAGTATATTTTTGTGATTACGGTAAAAAGGTTTACTCATGACTAAAAAGTTACGTAATGTTTTCTTACAGTCAAAAACGTAGAAGGTTCTACTTAAAGAAAGAATCACGCTTAAAGTATATTTTTGTGATTACGGTAAAAAGGTTTACTCATGACTAAAAAGTTACGTAATGTTTTCTTACAGTCAAAAACGTAGAAGGTTCTACTTAAAGAAAGAATCACGCTTAAAGTATATTTTTGTGATTACGGTAAAAAGGTTTACTCATGACTTGAAGTAACTGAATGCTTACTTAAAGTCAGAACTTAAGTAGAAAAAACTCTACTTTGTGTATAGCAGGCTGAAATAGCCATTGCGAATAGCAGGCTGAAATAGCCATTGCGAATAGCAGGCTGAAATAGCCATTGCGAATAGGAGCGAATAGCAGGCTGAAATAGCCATTGCGAGCAGGAGCGAATAGCAGGCTAACTAGCCATTGCTAACAGGACGAGGCTACTCACATGAACAGACAGGTATATGATAACCTTGGACATGCCGGAAGCAAGAGGATGTTGGTATACCTGAGAACTAACAACATTCTCATACCTAAAGCCAAACAAAGAGCGATAACAGTCCGAAAGGCCTGTGAACAATGTGCGCTGGTAAAGGTGCGCTGGTAAAGGGACAAAACCTGAACCAGTGCCACACTCTTAGATGGGGGGGGGGGGGCTGTCCCCCGGAGTCAGCGGACGACGCAGCGGATGGCAAGAAGGAATATACTGACTCAGGTCAGAAATCGGAACTAGAGGAAGACCGGGATAGGTCAAGCTCCAGAGCATCCTCAAGGTCCTCATCTAGACCTCCCAGACCTCCCAGACCTCCCAGACCTCCCAGACCTCCCAGACCTCCTAGACCTCCCAGACCGGACAGAGAGACATCGGCCTGGACCCAGGTTACAGGGCGACGAGAGCCCTGAATGGACCTGAAAGAGAGAAAAGAAATGAGTCCTCTGTGGACTGTATCTGTGATGTCCTGCGAGGCCTACGGACAGGGTCACACGACCAGGCCAACCACACTTCAATAGAGGACTGCTGCTACAATTCTCGGGAACCCGTGGGGGTCGCCCGAGAAGTGACAAATCAACCTACCTCAAACTATGGGAGAGATCCAAGAGGTCAGAGGGGGTGACCCCAAGATGACCAAGATGACCAAGATGACGAAGACGACAACAACCTGGGTGCATCGGCCGGGAAGTCTTCCCGCCGGATACCAAGCAACAACGTGACCCCTATCCTGTCGAGCCGTCCTGCCAGGGAACAACAGATGCAAGTCTTCCCGCCGGCTACCAGGGTAACAAGGTACCAAGATGGCAGAGGGGGTGTGGAGAGTCACAGCCACGTGACCCCACAATCGCCATCTCGTTCCCCAGTACAGACGCTATTAAGACAATGGAAAATGACCGACCAGGATGACAGAGGGGGTGTAAAGTGTCACAGCCAACTAAGTGACACTGGGTATGACATCCTGATCTTATATATGATTATGGGGAATGTCTGTAGATTCTTCCTGGACAATGGAATAGAAACACGTTATGTGTAAACACATTTTAAGTGCCACAAGTCGACGAGTGACACTTTGTATAAAATTCATATGTTTATTATATATGATTGGAGCTATGTATATGACCTGTATACTCTTTATACACTTATACAACTATGTTACAGTTAATGTGCAGTCGGAGTGAAGAGCGGGCCTGAGCTGAGAGCAAGTCGGCACAGTTTAACCCTGTCCTGTCTGCATAAAGTAAAACCAGTATGTGCATATATATGTGTACACTGTATACTATATATATGTGCTGTATTATACATGTATGTGTATACACATACATGTACCATGTACATGTACTATCCACTATGTACTGTGTACTATGTACTCATGCTGGAGAGTTGCTTTCACTTCAATACTGCTTGGTCTGTACACATGCATCTGTCTCCCTCCCTCCTCTCCGGTGTCTCCATAGAAGGGGCCGGGGTCTGTGAAAGGGGAGTTAACCTGAGGAATGTGGCCCTGAAGATGCAACAGCAGAGGAGAGAAAGCTGTAATGTTAACCCTTTCAGACGGGAAGGGTTGCTGGTTGAAAAACAGGGAGTCCTGAATCTATAGAGGGAGATCTTAAAAAAGAAACTATATAACAATTAAATGTTTGATGTGTACAGTAAAAGTTTTCAAAATGGCATGCTTATAATTGAGTGTCAGTAGAGAATAATACTAAAAGAATAATGTGTAAAAACTGTTTGTCTGGAGGAATTCTTTAAGAGATACTATGGAGAGGCCTCGTGCATGGTACGATGTCACATGGTCACCACAGACAAAGCAGTTGTCTGTTCTGAAGGAATAAGGGACTTTCTGTTACTTAAAAACCACTAGGTAACGAGAAGTAACGTTAGTACCAAGAAGGAGGAGCTCATACGAATTACGTATTGTACTCTGGTTTGCTAAACAAAAGTGACAGCCTGTGACTTCACTGTGTTTAGACCAATCGGAAATATTGTAAGATGGATATAAAAGGGACGGTTGCCCTTTCAAGAGCCAGACTTTTTGGGGAGAGAAGAAGAATGGTGCCAGACACTGGGCACAAGCCGTGCATGATGAGATGTTCTGTTTTCTGCTTATTTTAAACTGAATTGGGTGCTTTCCACTTCAGTCTCTTCTTGTAACTAGCTTTTTCTAATTAAAATTACCTCTTTATAAATATGATTTGTATCCTTTCTTCTGACCAGACGACCGGGTAAGCATGAAATGTGTTTTGCCTTGTAACTTCACCCTATTGCGTTTTGATTAATGATAAAAAATAGAATAAGTGGCTTTATCCCTGCATTAAGGACTAAAGGTGGATTCTGTATAATGGGATTATCAAGTAAAGCCATACAGTGATAATAGGTGTACTTAGGAGACATATGATTATGTATTAAGGCAAAATAGAATAAGTGGCTTTATCCCTGCATTAAGGACTAAAGGTGGATTCTGTATAATGGGATTATCAAGTAAAGCCATATAGTGATAATACGTGTACTTAGGAGACATATGATTATGTATTAAGGCAAAATAGAATAAGTGGCTTTATCCCTGCATTAAGGACTAAAGGTGGATTCTGTATAATGGGATTATCAAGTAAAGCCATACAGTGATAATAGGTGTACTTAGGAGACATATGATTATGTATTAAGGCAAAATAGAATAAGTGGCTTTATCCCTGCATTAAGGACTAAAGGTGGATTCTGTATAATGGGATTATCAAGTAAAGCCATACAGTGATAATAGGTGTACTTAGGAGACATATGATTATGTATTAAGGCAAAATAGAATAAGTGGCTTTATCCCTGCATTAAGGACTAAAGGTGGATTCTGTATAATGGGATTATCAAGTAAAGCCATACAGTGATAATACGTGTACTTAGGAGACATATGATTATGTATTAAGGCAAAATAGAATAAGTGGCTTTATCCCTGCATTAAGGACTAAAGGTGGATTCTGTATAATGGGATTATCAAGTAAAGCCATATAGTGATAATACGTGTACTTAGGAGACATATGATTATGTATTAAGGCAAAATAGAATAAGTGGCTTTATCCCTGCATTAAGGACTAAAGGTGGATTCTGTATAATGGGATTATCAAGTAAAGCCATATAGTGATAATACGTGTACTTAGGAGACATATGATTATGTATTAAGGCAAAATAGAATAAGTGGCTTTATCCCTGCATTAAGGACTAAAGGTGGATTCTGTATAATGGGATTATCAAGTAAAGCCATACAGTGATAATAGGTGTACTTAGGAGACATATGATTATGTATTAAGGCAAAATAGAATAAGTGGCTTTATCCCTGCATTAAGGACTAAAGGTGGATTCTGTATAATGGGATTATCAAGTAAAGCCATACAGTGATAATAGGTGTAGTTAGGAGACATATGATTATGTATTAAGGCAAAATAGAATAAGTGGCTTTATCCCTGCATTAAGGACTAAAGGTGGATTCTGTATAATGGGATTATCAAGTAAAGCCATACAGTGATAATACGTGTACTTAGGAGACATATGATTATGTATTAAGGCAAAATAGAATAAGTGGCTTTATCCCTGCATTAAGGACTAAAGGTGGATTCTGTATAATGGGATTATCAAGTAAAGCCATACAGTGATAATACGTGTACTTAGGAGACATATGATTATGTATTAAGGCAAAATAGAATAAGTGGCTTTATCCCTGCATTAAGGACTAAAGGTGGATTCTGTATAATGGGATTATCAAGTAAAGCCATATAGTGATAATACGTGTAACGGATTAGGGAAATGGACCTCCTCTGAATATAGAGAGTCCTTCCCAGTGCAATTAAAATAAAATATACCCCGCAACTCCATTCAATCAACTGTATTACTGGAGGGGACGGGGGGTTCCTGTGTGTGAGCCGAGGTCTGCTGAGTTTAAGCCCTGAACGTTATAGACAAATTGAGTCCTAGATGTCCCACACTTCGCGGGACGCTGCTTGAAGATGGGATTCGGACTAAAGAGTTATGGGATAATCAATCTGACCTCGGTTTACGACCGGTGCTCAACAGTATTCATACAGGTAAACAGTGAAACCGCAGCCAGCCCCTCTGGCTGCTACCGTATTCTGACACAGAGCGCTCCAAGGCGCCTCTGGTTCACGTAACATTAACCAATGATAAGCAAGACACTTGACACCTTAACATCAGGGGAGTTGTAGTCCTACACTACACTCCACTCCTCCCCTACCCTGATTACTGAGATTACAGATCTAATCTGTCTGGGGGTTTTGCATTTCGTTTTGGTCTACTACTTCCCCTGACCTGAGGACCATCAGGCCCTAGTATTACTCGCTCTTCCGTTTCAGGCTGTGGTAACTTAGTTGACACCATTTGATTCACATGTCTTTTACATACTTTGTTCTGAACCTCAACCATGTATGTAACCGGGCCTAATGGCCTCACAATCCTCCCATGAACCCACTTTTCTCCTTCCCCTCCCCCATAGTTTTTCACCAACACCCGCTGGTGAGGTTGAAATGATCGGACCCTCTTCTGCGGTCCCTCCGGACTCCGCTGTGTGCTCTGTTGTCCCGTCTCTGCACCGCTGGGCTGTATCAGCGACAGTCTCGTTCTCAGTTTCCGTCCCAAGAACAGTTCTGCCGGTGTTTTACCCGTCACACAATGAGGGGTGCTCCTGTAACAAAACAAAAAGTCTTGAATAGAGTGCTGCGTTGTGATACTCTGACTCTCTGCTTTTTCCAGTGCCTTTTTCAGATTCTGCACCAGGCGCTCTGCAGCCCCATTAGAGGCAGGGTGGTACGGCGGCGACCGTGTGTGTTTCACCCCATTGTTCCTGAGAAAGTCCTGAAATGTCCGTGACTGAAATGGGGGGCCATTGTCTGACACCAGTTCCTCTGGCAGTCCATAGTTTGCGAAGAACCCCCTCAGAACCTCCACTGTTTTCTCCGCTGTCGTTGTCATCATCAATGACACTTCCGGCCACTTAGAGAAACTGTCTGTTAACACCATGAACTTATGTTTGCCTTTGTCTGCAAAATCCACGTGGACCCTCTGCCACGGTCTCACTGCACCAGTCCATGCATGCACCGGAGCCGTCGGTGGTGTGTTTCTAGTCAGTTGACAAGGGTTACATGTGGCCACCAGGTTTTCAATGTCTCTGTCCAGGTTTGGCCACCAAAAATGGCTACGTGCTCTGGTCTTCATTCTCACTATACCCAGGTGATCGTTGTTACGTTCCAGCATGTGGCTGTTGTTTGTACTTTTGTGCCCCCCCCCTTTCTCTCTCTCCTTCTCTCTCTCTCTCTCTCTCTGGCATGAGGCTAGGCATGTTGTGTTTTTGGTAAACCTGTAACTTTGACAGTATTGCATTTCGTTTATTGGCCTTTGGTGCTTAGTAGTAATTTCCTTGTGTGTGTATGGCCGCAGAGAGAGCATTGTATAGTTATAGTTTGTTTTTGTATATATTCTGCCTTTGTTTCTGTATAATTAATGTGTTTTTCTCTCTTTCTCAGGAAGCACAGATGGGGTGAGCTGCCATTTCCTTTGGACATTGTTTTCTCCTGTTTTGGTTAGGTAAGAGTAGTTTAGGTAATGTAATCTCTTTTACCATAGATTAGATTGTGTTTATTTGGAGTATAGTGGTGTTTGTTTGTTGTTTTGGCCTGGGCTCACCCCTGAGCTACATGTGCTTCCTTTGCCTCTATTCAATAAATATCATTGTTGTTTACAAACCTGGTCCATCTTTTCTGTCAACCAACTGTTATGTTACAGCCCTTTACCCTTAGACTCACAGGGGTCGTAACATAAATGGGGGCTCTGCCTGGATCTTGTAACCCGTGTTCAATTGTTGGTTGATGGATTTGGTGAACTGTGTTTGTTTACACTTGTATAGTTATTAATTAATTTGTGTAAAAATGGCATTTGTGTAAGAAAAAAATAATGGCAGTTAGTACTTTTGATCTGGGGAAATTCTTGAGCAATCCTACTTGGGAAGCGCTAGATAGCTGCCGCAAGGCAGACTTAGTGGAGATTGCCACACATTTTCAACTCTCGGTTCAACAAAAGCATCTTAAGCAGGATATCAGGTGTCTTGTGGTAGATAAGCTGTTGGAGCAGGGGACGCTTGTTTTACCTGCGGTCTCTGATGAACATGCAAGTCCTCCTGGTGAACCTACAGAAGCACCGCCTTCTGAGGAGCAAGCCCATGGTGCTGAAAAGGCAGGTGTGAACGTCACATTGCCACATTTTCACTTGACCTCTCCTGTGTCAACTGGGTCTCGAGAAGGGGCCCAGGTCAAGGTTAGAATAGCCCGTCTCCAGATGGAGGCTCAGGAGAAGGCACAAGCACGTGAGGCGGAGTATCGGCTTCGTAAAATGGAGCTTGAGGCGGAAAATGAAAGGGCTATTAACATCCGTAGGTTGGAGCTTGAGGTGGAAAAAGAGCTCAGACTGCGGGAGTTGGAGCTGGGAGACCAAAGGAGTGGATCCAACTCTGCTACACCGACTCCTCCACAAGGCCCGGGTATGTCCTCCTCCACAGCTTATTCATCACACACTTTTGATATAAGTAAACACATTGCTTTGGTGCCTCCGTTCCGAGAGACAGAAGTTGATACTTATTTTAATGTGTTGGAGCGTATTGCTGCTTCATTGCGCTGGCCAAGAGAGGTCTGGCCTTTGTTGCTTCAATGCAAATTGACTGGTAAAGCCCAAGAGGTTTGTTCAACACTTTCCCTAGAAGATAGTCTATTGTATGATACTGTGAAGGCTGCCATCCTTCGTGCATATGAGCTTGTGCCCGAAGCTTATAGGCAGAGGTTTCGCAGTCACAAGAGAGCTGTCAACCAGACCTTTGTAGAGTTTGCTAGAGAGAAGGGAACTCTCTTTGATAAATGGTGTGCAGCAAGCAAGGCCTCAGATCTTAACTCTCTCAGAGAACTCATTCTATTAGAAGAGTTTAAGAATCGTTTGCCAGAGCGTATTGTAATTTACCTGAGTGAGCAGAAAGTGTCCACTCTGCAGCAAGCTGCTGTATTAGCTGATGAGTTTGCGCTAACCCATAAAACTGTGTTTGTAGATAGGCGTGACTCGTTTCCCCCCCATGATTTCTCTCAGAGACCTTCTGTCCCCAACCATTCAGAATTCACACACCCCCGACCAAGAATGTCACCTCCACGCTCAAAAGAGGAGCGGACATGTTACTACTGTCATAAATCTGGTCATGTTATTTCTGACTGTTCAACATTGAAACGTAAGCAGCAACCGTCCTCTCAGAACTTTAGACAACCCAAAGGGGTTGGTCTGATTAAAATGGCACCTGATTCCGATCAACAGATGCACAATGATCAGGATGTTCTCGATCCTTGTTTCAGGCCATTTATTTCCAAGGGTTTAGTTTCCTTGACAGGGGATCCAAAAGATCAGTGTACAGTTCAGATCTTACGAGATACTGGAGCCTCACAATCCTTTATCCTCTCTGATGTACTACCTCTGTCTGAGAAATCTTCCTGTGGTTCTAGTGTCCTAGTTCAAGGTATTGAGATGGGTTTCGTGCCAGCCCCGTTACACTGTATTCATGTACAATCTGATTTGGTCACTGGTTTCTTTAAAATAGGGGTGAGAACTTCCTTGCCAGTTAAAGGCATTTCCTTTATCATGGGAAATGATTTAGCTGGAGGACAGGTGAACGCTGTGCTGGAAGTGTTGGATCACCCAGCACAGATTCTCTGCCTGATGACTTGTCACAGAACTTCCCTGAAGTTTTTTCTGCAAGTGTTGTCACTCGGGCTCAATTGAAAAAGAGAGGTGATGAAATTAATTTGTCTGACTCTGTTTTTGCTTCAGCCTTTGTCAGGGAGGAGTTGCTGGCTCCAACTTCTGATACCGCTGACAAACCACCGACTCATAGTAAGGTACCCCCACAGACAACTGTAACTAGTTCCGACGCATTGAAGTTACCCGTTACTCGTGAAATGCTAATTACTGCCCAGAAGGCTGACCCTTCTCTTGCAAAATGTTTCTCTTCTCTTGAAACAGAACAGAGGAGAGAGTTGCATTCTTATTTTGTGGATGAAGGAGTTTTGATGCGTACATGGAGGTCCCATGGTACTAGACTGGCAGAGCATGCACAATCGGAGATAGGGCTACCAGATCAGGTACCAGACTGGAGCACTGTTTATCAGATTGTTGTCCCTGCAGTTTATCGTCAGCATGTACTGTTCTTGGCCCATGACCACCCTTGGTCTGGACACTTGGGAGTCACTAAAACATACAACAGAATACTTCAACATTTCTTTTGGCCCGGTTTGAAGTCCGATGTAGCACAGTACTGTCGTACCTGTAGTACTTGTCAGATCACCGGAAAGCCAAACCAGGTAATTCCACCTGCTCCCCTCTGTCCTATACCAGCGGTCGGTGAACCATTTGAACATGTCATAGTTGACTGTGTTGGTCCGTTGCCAAGGACCAAAGCCGGCAATCAGTTTTTGTTGACAATAATGTGTACCGCCACCCGTTTCCCTGAGGCTATCCCTCTTCGCAGAATTACAGCGCCTGTAATAATTAAGGCTTTGACGAAGTTCTTCTCCACGTTTGGACTGCCTAAGGTAGTACAAACGGACCAAGGCACCAACTTCCTGTCTAGGTTATTTGAGCAAGTGTTACAGTCCCTGGGTATCCGACATATAGTGTCCAGTGCCTACCACCCTGAAACTCAGGGGGCTCTAGAACGTTGGCATCAGACCTTAAAGTCCATGCTGCATAAATATTGCTTAGACACAGAGAAAGATTGGGATGAGGGTGTCCCCCTTGTTCTATTTGCTGCACGAGAGACCATACAGGAGTCTCTTGGTTTCAGTCCTGCTGAGCTCGTTTTTGGGCACACTGTTAGAGGGCCTCTGAAAGTTCTTAAAGAACGGTTCATGTCAAAGGGTGCCAGCACACCCACTAATGTTCTAGATTTTGTTAGCCAGTTTCGAGAGCGACTGCATCAGGCGTGCTCTCTCGCAAAAGAAGCGCTCTCTTCTTCCCAGAGAACTATGAAACGGCACTATGACGAGAAAGCTGTTTCTCGATCTTTCCAGCCAGGTGATAAGGTTCTAGTCCTGTTACCTATCCTTGGTTCTGCTCTTTCCGCTCGTTTTTCCGGACCGTATGCAATAGACAAGAAGATAAGTGATACAGACTATGTGGTTCGCACCCCTGATCGTAAACGTCACTCTCGTGTTTGCCACATCAATATGCTTAAACCATATTTTTCCAGAGATAGTGTGCAGGTGAAGACCTCATACCAGACAGCCGGACTGGCCGTCTCTGCTGTTGCCTCAACTCCAATAGTTCCGGACTCTCCTGACGTTAGTGGTGAGGATGTAGATGGCTTGGAGTTGCGCAATGCAGCCCATCAGGGTGCTAGATTGTCCAACACTGAGATGTTATTGAACCTGCCCACTCACTTAGCACACTTACCTGAGGAGCAGCGAGAGGACATCACAAATTTGATTCAGGCCTACATGGCTCTGTTTGGTGATGTTCCCTCCTGTACTTCTGTATTGGCCCATGATATTAAAGTTAACAATGCTGTGCCTATCAAGCAACATGCATACCGTGTTAACATCACCAAGAGGGCCATGATGCAACAGGAGGTTGACTATTTGTTAAAACATGGTTTAGCCAAGCCAAGTTGCAGTCCCTGGAGTTCACCTTGCTTGTTAGCTCCCAAATCGGATGGAACTCCTAGATTTTGTACTGATTTCCGAAAGGTAAATGTTGTCACCGTGCCTGATTCCTTCCCACTGCCCCGCATGGAAGATTGTATTGACAACCTTGGATCTGCCACCTATGTTAGCAAACTAGATTTGTTAAAGGGTTACTGGCAGGTCCCTTTGACCCCCCGTGCCTCGGAAATCTCTGCGTTTGTTACTCCTGACAATTTTTTGCAATATACTGTAATGCCTTTTGGAATGCGTAATGCCCCGGCCACTTTCCAGCGACTGGTGACCCTAGTCCTGGCTGGTGTTCCAAATTGTAATGCCTATCTCGATGACCTGGTTGTCTATTCGACCAACTGGCGTGACCACATGACAACCTTGCAAACTGTCTTTGACCGCTTAGATGGAGCCTCCCTGACCCTTAACCTTGCCAAGTGTGAGTTCGGCAAGGCTACGGTTACCTATCTTGGTAAGCAGGTAGGACAAGGCCAAGTGCGTCCGGTGGATGCAAAAATATCTGCAATCACAACTTTTCCAGTGCCTACTACTAGGCGGGAATTGCGTAGATTCCTTGGGATGGCTGGGTATTACCGTGGTTTTTGCCGAAACTTTTCTTCTGTCGTCACTTCTCTCACTAGCCTGTGTAGCCCGTGTAGCCCGTCCAAACCATTCATTTGGACAGCTGATTGTCAAAATGCATTTGATAGTGTTAAAGCTCTCTTATGCAGTTTCCCTGTTCTCTCTGCTCCAGATTTCTCCCTGCCGTTCCAGCTGGAGGTGGATGCCAGCGGGGTGGGAGCTGGAGGGGTGTTATTGCAGGAAGATCATGATGGTGTCAGTCACCCGGTTTGTTATTTCTCCCGGAAATTTAACAAACATCAACTAAACTATTCCACTATTGAAAAGGATACTTTGGCTATGTTGTATGCGTTGCAACATTTTGAGGTGTATGTCGGTTCGAGCGTATTACCAGTGGTAGTATACACCGACCACAACCCATTGGTTTTTCTGTCGCGGATGTACAACCACAATCAGCGCCTCATGCGTTGGGCGCTCATAGTGCAAAATTATAACCTCAGCATAAAGCATAAGAAGCGGTCTGAGAATGTGTTGGCGGATGCTCTATCTCGGAGTTAAATCTCTCGTGCTGTCGACTTGTTCTATTTTGCTGTCGACTTGTTCTATTTTTCTGTCGACTCGTTCTACTGTATATTGCTGTCGACTTGATCTATTTTTGCTGTCTACTCGGTCTATGTTGCTGTCGACTAGTTTTCTGTTGCCGCTGACTAGTTTCCTGTTGCCGTCAACTCGTTCTCTGTTGCCGTCGACTAGTTTTTTGTTGCCGCTGACTAGTTTTCTGTTGCCGCTGACTAGTTTTCTGTTGCCGCTGACTAGTTTTCTGTTGCCGTCGACTCGTTCCCTGTTTCTGTCGACTCGTTCTGTTTCTGTCGACTCATTTTTTCGTTAGCCGTCGACTCGTTCCCTGTTGCTGTCGAATCGTCATTATCGACCCGAGTGGTTGTTGTACCAACCGCACTCTTTTTATTTTTTGGGTAATGGGTTTGTTTTTGTGTACGGGGGTGTTACGTTCCAGCATGTGGCTGTTGTTTGTACTTTTGTGCCCCCCCCCTTTCTCTCTCTCCTTCTCTCTCTCTCTCTCTCTCTGGCATGAGGCTAGGCATGTTGTGTTTTTGGTAAACCTGTAACTTTGACAGTATTGCATTTCGTTTATTGGCCTTTGGTGCTTAGTAGTAATTTCCTTGTGTGTGTATGGCCGCAGAGAGAGCATTGTATAGTTATAGTTTGTTTTTGTATATATTCTGCCTTTGTTTCTGTATAATTAATGTGTTTTTCTCTCTTTCTCAGGAAGCACAGATGGGGTGAGCTGCCATTTCCTTTGGACATTGTTTTCTCCTGTTTTGGTTAGGTAAGAGTAGTTTAGGTAATGTAATCTCTTTTACCATAGATTAGATTGTGTTTATTGTAACTCTTTTAACATTTGTGACCTCAGTACGGGAGGAATGACCACTCTAAAACCCCACATCACACAATCACTCTCTACAGACAGTTCTGTACGTCTCACCCAGTATGGTTTTAGTTCCTCCTCCGTGACATGCTTAGGCCACCCGTTCTGTGTGAAATCTTTCACTGTTCTCATTACTGCATTACTCTTGGTGTGCTCTGCAATCTCTCTAGCATAGATAGGGATCTCATCTAAGAACGAGACTCTGAAGTCCGGGCTACACTATTGTGCCTCTGCCTGCATTGGTAACCTAGATAATGCATCCGCATTCCCATGTGTCAGGGCGGCCTTATACTGAATATCGTACTGGTAGGCTGCTAGAATTAGGGCCCATCTCTGCAGTCTTGCTGCTGCTAATGTGGGAACACCTGTCTTAGGTCCTAAGATCTTGATCAGTGGCTGATGGTCTGTATAGAGGGTACATTTTCGACCATACAAATATTCATGGTACTTTTTTACTCCAAAAATGATACTGAGGGCCTCCTTCTCTATTTGCGCATAATTTACCTCTGCCTTGGACAGGGTCCGCGAGGCATATGCTATTGGCTGCTCACTGCCATCTGGTAGCTTGTGTGGTATCACCGCCCCTATCCCGTATGGGGAAGCATCACAGGCCATTATCACTGGTAACTGGGGGTCCAAATGCGCTAGCACTGGTGCTGCTGTCAGTATCTACTTGGTTCTCTCAAAAGCCTCTTGACGCTGCTTTGACCAGACCCATTCCTGTCCTTTCTGTAGTAGTTCTGTCTGGTTTTATCTGAGTAGATAAAGAAGGCATGAATTTCCCATAGTAGGTTAACAAAGACAGAAACGCCCTCAACTCTGTGGTGTTTTTGGGCACCGGGGCCTTTTCGATTGCCTCCGTTTTCTCCTGAAGGGGGTGTAACCCCTGTGCATCTATGCGATGGCCCAAATAGCACACACTGTCCTGAAAGAAAGCACACTTTCCCTTGTTTACTCTCAGCCCATATTGATCCAACCTCTGCAGTACCCTTTCTAGGTTTTTCATATGACTGTCTG
Source organism: Notolepis coatsorum (assembly GCF_963971535.1). NCBI lineage: Eukaryota > Metazoa > Chordata > Actinopteri > Aulopiformes > Paralepididae > Notolepis > Notolepis coatsorum. The sequence goes on along the minus strand of NC_140175.1, from coordinate 58,598,180 downwards.
TGTCATTGCCTGTCACCAATATGTCGTCTAGAAAACAGACTACCCCATCTAACCCTTGCAGCACTTGATCCATTGTTCGTTGAAATATGGCTGGAGCGCTGGCTACCCCATAAGGCAAGCGATTGTATCTGTACAACCCTTTTGGTGTGTTGATTGTTAAGTATTTCTTGCTCTCCTCTTCTAATTCCATCTGCTGATATGCCTGTGTCAAATCTAGCTTTGTAAAATGTTTCCCTCCTGCCAACTTGGTAAATAAGTCTTGTGTTCTGGGAAGAGGATACTGATCTACATCCAGAAATGGATTTACTGTTTCTTTGTAGTCCCCACATATGCGAACCGTGTTGTCTCTCTTTGGAATATTCACTATGGGTGCTGCCCACTCACTGTGTGGCACTGGAGAAATAACCCCTTGCTTCTCCAAGTCATCTAGCTGTTTGTTTACAGCTTCCCTCAAAGCATAAGGAACAGACCTGGCTTTGCAAAACCTAGGTTTTGCATGTGGGGACACATACATTTTAGCCTTAACCCCTGTCACTTTACCTAAACCATTGCCAAATACCTGCGTATATGTCTGACACAGGGACTCCACCGGATCCCCTATCCTGTTGACCTTAGACCAGTCTAGGTTTAATGGTCTTATCCAATTACGACCCATGAGTGCAGGACCCCGCCCCCTGGCTACCACTAAGGGTAACTGCAACTTCTGTTCCCCACTCTCAACTGTGACCATTATCTTCCCCATTAGCTCCAATGGCTCATCTGTGTACGTTTTCAACTTAGTCATACATGGAAGTAATGTTACATTTTTTAACTTGGCATGGTACATACTCTCTGATATGACTGACAACGAGGCACCTGTATCCACCTCCATACATATTTTCTGATCATTACATTTCACAAACACATTGTATGGTTTCTCATACTCACAATCCATATCAGGTCGGACTGTATACAGTCCCATGTGAGTCTGTTCCTCTGAACCGGACCTGTACTCTGCCTGTTCATGTTCAGTCTCTGAGATCATGTTGACTCCTCCTCCTCGCCCGCCTCTCTGCTGGGAACGCGCGCGTTGCTCTCCCCCGCTGATCTTGTCCCCTGAATTGGCCCCTCTTCCTGCAAGACCTCTCCAGATGCCCCGTCGTCCTGCAAAACCGACACTGGAAATCCTTGTAGCGACAATCTCCCGCCGAATGCCCTCACCCGTTGCAGCGGTTACATTCCGACGCATTGCAGCTCCTCTGCTCTGTTCCTGCTCTCGGTGGTCGCTGTCCTCCCGTAGCGTCTTCACGTTGTCTTCCCGTCATCTCCACTCTGTCGGTTCTGAACTGCGGCTCTGGCACAAACCTTTTCATGCTGACCACGGTGCATTCATAGTTGTTGGTGATCTCCAGCGTCTTGGTCCACGCTAAAACCCTGTCACAAGCTGCATTCAGCAGCTTACTGCGCAGATCGTTACTTGTGATACCGCAGATAAACTGGTCACGAAGCTGCTCTTCCATTGATGTTCCAAACGCACACCAAGAAGCCAATCCTTTCAATGCCGCCACATATTCCGTGAGCGATTCACCAGAGAGCTGTTTGCGATTTCTGAACGTATACCTCTCTGCTAGCACATTCTTCTTTGGTGAAAAATAGGCTCTCACTGCCGTTAACAAGTCTTTCAAGTCCACGTTGCCTGGCTTGTCTGGCGCCACCAAATCCTTGAGTAATGTAAACGTTTTAGCTCCTACCACGGAGAGAAACACAGCCCTTTGCCGGCCTGCCGCGATGTTGTTTGCGATGAAAAACTGCTGAAGTCTCTCTTCATAGGCTTCAAATGTCTCTATTGTCTCATCAAACACCAATCCCGTTTCTAGACTGTACAGCGCCATTCCTTTTTGCACTTCCCCGCCACGAGTTCCAAGAGAAGAAAAAAAACGTGGAAGCTAGCTTGACTATTATTCTTTCTTCGGCTACAAGCCTACAACCTCTATTTCCGAGGTGGACACAAACGTGTGTTTTCCTTTATCCTCGTCGCCACTGTAGTATCTTAATAGAAGAGACCGTGGTAGTGCTCAGTTGTGCTTTATTCACAGTTGGTATTCATACAGGTAAACAGTGAAACCGCAGCCAGCCCCTCTGGCTGCTACCGTATTCTGACACAGAGCGCTCCGAGGCTTCTGGTTCACGTAACAGTAACCAATGATAAGCAAGACACGTGACACCTTAACATCAGGGGAGTTGTAGTCCTACACTACACTACACTGATGAGCAATTATTTTATTATATATATTTTTATAAAAATGTTGACCTGTACTACCAAAGGCTTGAGTTTGGTTGGACACTACTGGCTCTAAAGAGCACGTTCTGGTAGGGCTGTATATTTATGTTGGTGCTAATGGACTGTAATGCTGACATGATATTATCTTATTAGGAGGCCTGAACAACCCATCCTTCCTCACACAATAGCAGCAAGCAAAAACCCCATGAGGCACAGATTCCAATCCAAGATGGCCCCCTGAGGGTTAGGACCACCCCTAACAACACCCATACCTGGAACCTTAAAGGTCAAGTGACCCATATATGCTGACATTGACATATCTTAAAGGTCCCCTATCTTATAAATGGCCTTTTCCAGTGGTTTGCATTGTTTTCTAGCAATGTGGAGTTGTGCCAACACTGACTAGATGTGAAATGTCTACCCAGTCCCATTCCTCCAGTTCAGCTGAGACAAGAACCTCCCCCACTAAACCAAGCCATTCTGAATTTACGTCAATCTGTGACGTGTAAGAATGCTTAACTGTGATTGGAGGAGTTAGCGTAACATTAAGTAAGTATGAGCAAAACCAAGCCAGTGGAAATAATGTGGAAGCGGTTTCCCTGTCAGTCAGCACTTTCTCAAAAGTGTTCCTAGAGAGAGACAGTGGCGGCCGGTGTGAACTACATTTGGGTGGGCGCAGGGGGGTGAAGGGGGGGGGGGGCAAGCGGACAGCTGACCAAGCGAATACTGACTCGACATAACGTTACCCCGTTTCCAACGTTAAGTCAAGTTAATTTATACTACACTAGTACAGTGGTTCCCAAAGTCGGGGAGGGCCGCGAGATGATTAAAAAGAAAAAAAAAAACTGAACTGAACTTAGAAGCAGGCCAGGACAGTGTTTCTAGTTGTATTCTAAAATGCTATTCTATTGTATTCTAAAATGTGACTATATGGTTTTATATTAACTTAATAAATAAACAAAAATGAAAAATCTACTTATTTCAACGAACATTTCAAACTAAATAACAGATTATGCACATAAAACGCTGAAAACAACCGAAGCAACAATAGTATTTTAATGAGGCTATTATTATTATCATTATTATTTTGCAACAAGTTAGCCCTCTCATAAATAGCACATATAAATGAATAACTAACTTGAACTAACTTAATAGGATTGAAGTGATATTTGGCTTAAAAAATCGGTCGCCTGGCAAAAAAAAAAAAAAAAAAAGCCTGACGATGTGCATTGGGCCGCGGCTCTCTGACGCCTTATTTTCTGGGTCCCGGCCTGAAAAGTTTGGGAACCCCTGCACTAGTACACGTATGATCAATCCAATAATGAACACATATATATATATATATCTTGTCATTTTAAACAAGTTACCATTCATTCATTCATCCATTATGCAGCACCCGCTGTGAAATTAAATGTTATAGATCAACAACAACATGCTGTGTTGAGAGAGAGAGAGAGAGCGAGAGAGAGAGAGAGAGCGAGAGAGAGCGAGAGAGAGAGAGAGAGAGAGAGAGACCGCATTAACTCACTTTGTTTAGTTGAAACGTGGTCCAGGAGGGCTTGATAAAGTGTATATGTCCACTGTCCCACAGTCCCAGACTGTTGATGTATATCCACTGTCCAGACTGCATCCAGCTAGCCAAATAGCTTCTTGTTAGCCAAGTTAGGCACCACAACACAAGTACTGTGATGAGCTGTGTCTTTGCCCATTTCCGCGTCGAACAGCCTGCAAACTACCTGCCGTTCTATCGCCCTGCTCTAAGACAAACTCTAACCTTAACCAACTTTGAAAGAGTGCCTAAGCTTAACCGTCGAAATAACTTGCCGTCATGCTCTAAGACAAACTCTAACCTTAACCAACTTCGAAGAGTAACTAAGCCTAACCAGTGTAGAAACTGGCGTCGGCCAATCAGAGAGCGTCTCCGAGAAATGCGGCTATGGAAAGTATAGACGCTGCTTGCTTAGATGATATAGATCGCTTGAAAACGTGCATTGAACTATTTGATTGGCTGCGAGGATACAGCGATGAAACCAGTGCACGCCATGCCGTGCACGATATGTCTCGCCCCGGCCTGAGAGGTAGTTACTAGTGACTTCCCGTGAATGAAAAACGATTATTTATATTTGATATATTAACGTTATATTGTGCATTGGAAACACAAACATACTTAAAATTAGTAAATATTATTAATTTTAAACATGTTTATTTTATTTCTGGGGCTCTAAAAAAAATATATATATATATATATTTTCTTCTTCTTCTCTCTTTTAACGACGGAGAGCGGCGCTCTAGCGCCCACTATGGACGAACCGCCACTGGAGAGAGACAGACAGAGAGAGGGAGAGAGAGAGAGGCTCATATACCCGCGGTGCAAGTCTCGGAGCGCACTGCATTGAGAGAGGGAGAGGGAGAGACTGGCACCGCAAACTATCACGTGCGGCGCGAGTCCTGAACAACAGCGTGTAGTCCAAAAACGGCCACTGCCCGATATCATTCAGAATGCAGTGCGCTCCGAGTCTCACGCCTCACGTGTATGAGAGCCTCTTTTCTCTCCCTCTCTCTATCTGTCTCTCCCTCTCTCTCTATCTCTCTCTCTCTCCACCAAAGGTATCTACCAGTGCAGGTGGGTGACTGTCACTCAAAGCTCATTGCGAATATGGGCGGAACCCAGCCAAAAACAGCTTGGAGTCTGGAAAGGCAGAAAGTGGACTCACAGGAATTGTGTAAAATTGCCCAAATAGTGAAAAATAAAGCAAAATTTGGGAACTTTAACATATTGGGCCCACACTTCCTTTATTTACATTTACATTTAGTAATTTAGCTGACGCTTTTATCCAAAGCGACTTACAAGTTCTGTACGACAAGTCATTAGGAAGGGCACAACTCTATCAGCTGAGTAACTATGTTCATCAAAGTGTTGATTGCTACTAACAGTGTAGGTTAGTTTATTAGGACAAGTGTATGACAGTAAGGTTAGTTAGGGTTAGATTTTTATTTTATTTCAGATAATGGTTGAAGAAGTGCATCTTTAGTCGACGGCGAAAGATTGGACGGGTTTCGGCTGTCCTAACTGGGGTGGGCAGTTCATTCCACCATTGTGGGGCAAGGACTGAGAAAAGGCGGCTTCTCCTTGATGACCCTCCCGGAGCTCGGATAGGAGTGGGTCTGAGATGGCCAGAAGATGCAGAGCGTAGGGGTCTTGAGGGTGTGTAGTTAGAGACCATTGACTGGAGGTAGGCGGGAGCTGTTCCCTTTGCCACACAGTATGCCAGGTCGAGGGCCAGTGCAGGTCCCTAAGAAGTGGGGTGACATGGGCTGACTTCGGTAGGTTTGAGATCAGGCGGGCCGCTGCGTTCTGAATGAGTTGAAGAGGCTTGGTGGCAGTGGCCGGGAGGCCAGCAAGCAGTGCGTTGCAGTAGTCGAGGCGGGAGATGACTGTTGATTGGACGAGGAGTTGGGTGGCTTCTTTTGTCAGGAAGGGGCGGATCCTTCTGATGTTGCTCAGGAGGAATCTGCAGGTTCTGGTTGTCGCTGCAATGTGAGTGGAGAAGTTCAACTGGTCGTCGAGGACAACACCAAGGTTATTGGACCTTGGTACACGGTCACAGCTGCATTCTCGACTGTGATGGAAAGGTTGGTCAGGGGGGAGGATTTGGCTGGCAGGTGGAGCAATTCTGTTTTGCTTAGGTTCATTTTGAGGTGGTTGGTCATCATCCAGGTGGAGATGTCAGACAGACAGGCTGAGATCCGCTCAGAGACGTGGATATCTGAGGGAGGGAAGGAGAGAAGAGTTGAGTATTGTCGTGGAAATATATTATCATGTTCTTATATATCTGTGTTGAGATATCATGTTATACAGCTTGACATTCAGTATGACCAGGTTGACTGGTTGATGTGTGTATGTCTCTTTAAGAACACACTGACATCCCACCAGTCATAACAAAGTTGTTGTTGCTCCCAGTGACTGAGAACCATTTTTGTTTACCTTCGTCATCATATCTGATATATTATGTTATGTCTGACAACTGTGTATTTGGCATACGTGTGAACAGCGATCTGGGTCAGTCAATGGCCAGACGCTAGTGGGTTAACATATATGTCTCTGACTGTAGACTGTCCTTTCAGACGTGGCCATGGTGAAATAACTTTTCTTCTTATTGTTAATAAACTTTCTTATTATTATTAATGACTCAGAATGATTTGTAAACGGCTCATCGTTTAGTCCTTTAATATTTCCCATTACAGATGGCGACGAGTGAAATTATGGGATATTTTTTAACTCGTTTATTAGATTTTAAAGCGATGGGAGTCGAGGTGGCCGCAGAACGGGCTCTGCAGACGGGGTGAATCTTGGGTTTCCAGGGAAGCGCTTTCCTGTCTCAAACTCCTCCGCGCATTGGGGGGGGGAGAGAACCAGCTGTGCCGTCCGTTTGGCTGTCACCTCCGGCTTGAACCTTGGGAACGCGTGGGGAACATTCGGTGAGCTGTTGGCATTCTGTTTAAAGTGGTTTTGTTTTGTATCTATAAAGTAGTTAGGTTACGATTAGATTAGGGCGTCTAGGTTGACCAGATAGCGTATGACACAGAGTGGTGATTGCCGACAAGCAGTCCAGGGGAGAAATAATATCTCTTGCCTCAAATCCTCCGAGATAATACAGGAGAAGGGGGACGCCTGTCTACGACTGTCTTGTCAACTCTGACAGGTAAACCTATGGGGGTGCGAGTGGGATATTGAAGTGGGGTTCTGGGTCAAGTGGGTGTCTAACATTAGAACATAGTTTTTCTTTTTGTGTGTAACCCTCTTGTTTTCCTCTGACCACTTGGATTTAAAGGGTACGTTCTGGTAATTAGCGAGAATTACATTTGTATCCGATAAGGTAGGCGTGTGCAAAATGTACTGTGAGCATGTTGGGAATTACAGGAGTTCATGGGTTGTTTTTTCACAAGGAGGCGGGAAGTGAGTCCGTGCGTGGGGAATACCAAGAGGAGAGACAGGTGCTGTGTTGTGTGATTAGTTTCTACCACCTATCTGGTCAAACTGCAGTTTTTCTGAAAATAAATAGGATAGGGCGTTGTTAATACGCTGTTTTCACAGAGCTTTTTTTCCCTGAGTGCTTAGAGGAAACAAATTTTTTGGGGGCCACATATTTTGTTTTGTTTTTGTTTTGTCTGTTAAGGAAAAAGGAGCGTGTTAAAAAATGGGGCAGCTTGCGGCCTTTATGTGGAAGGGGGGTGTGAGGGAAGAAGCTAACACTTTGTTCTCTTTCTCTTCTCCCACGGCGGTGTGCCCGGGGATTGACTCCGGGCTCGGTGCCTTTCCATGTGCGTCACCGGCTGTCCCGCCGCGTCAACGGCCTCGCCGACGACCATCAGCTCCAGAGCGACCACCACCCGCAACGGCCACACACGGGGCTGGATCAATAACAGAAGATGAATTGGCCAGGCAATTAGAGATGCTGAGGCTGCATGCTCAGGAGCTGACGGAGCGGTCACAATTGTCGCTGATATAACGGTCGGACAATCACAGTTAGCCCTGGTGAGAACTGTCTCACAGCTTGGGCAGAGCATCCCGAGGGGGATCCCGAGAAAGAGGCAGCGCAAACCTGCTGGTGTTTGTTTTATATGCGGCCAGGCCGGTCATTGGCATAAGGATTGTGCCTATAGGGAGGAATTTGAGAGGAAGAAGGCACAATGGCGAGCGGAGTTGCAAGGCGGGACCGAGCCCTCAGCGCATTGACTGGACGCACGGCGGGGAGGCATCGACCGGGAGGACATGGCGTGGCAGGCAGAGTATAGCGCACACACATGCTTACATGCACGCACGCTATGAGAAGGGAAGAAAACAATTCTAGTTGAAATGCAATTTTTCATTAGATATTTCCACTGAAAAACCCTATCAGATTTATAACAGGCTTGATCCACTAAGAGCACAGTGTACATTGAGGTCTGCACACAGCAAAGTGCTGATCGATAGAAATACAGGTACAGGAATCTACTATGACCGGCCATGTAAACAAATCACTGACAATGGCCCTTCTGAATGTTAGATCATTGAGCAACAAATCTTTCTTAATCAATGATCTGATAACTGAAAGTAGTTTGGAATGCATGTTCCTAGTCGAGACCGGCTAGGTGGCATTATTTTTTATAAACGCAGGGTTTGTTATCACATCTCCCCAATACAGAAGAGGACTGTTTTTTCTCATCATCACATTGTACCAGCCACCAAAATACTCATCAATATTTACATAAATTAACACTTGTGATCAATACATAGAACTATCCTACGGGTCGAATGTGTTGTTTTTGTACAGCACAGATACAGTACAGTAGCATGCAATGGTGAAGAGGAGGGCAGTAGAAAATAAAACAGGCATATGGTCAGAGATACGAGCACGTATCACGTAGAGAGACGACACTAGGTCTAAAAGGACCCACTGGAATTATGTGCGCTATCATACAATAAATAAATTGATTAATTGCCGCGAGGATTAAAATGAATGCAATGATTTTGAGCTCGCCTATAGCGACGCCAGCCGCATATAGCTTAACTACATTTCTCAATAGTGTTGTTTCCTTTTATCCAAGTAGCGTTATGGGTAGTGTAACGTTTGTTGTTTTTTAGACCCAAGTGGTTACTCACTACTGCCGGAGAAACTGGACTGCTAAATGGGGATTAAAGATCTAACGTTCGGTGGTGCTCGTTCAGTGCTGAATAACATTAGCTAAATAGCTAACAAAATGAATACAACGTATAGCTACGACACAAAATAGCATTAATACAATTACATGAATCATTGTTTACAATAAACGGGTGGGGCTGGTCAAAGGACTGGACACGGGGACAAGTTAAACATGGATCAATTTATTATAAGCGGGTAGTTTCGTGTCGTGCCTACACACCGCAGGGCTACTGTTCTAGTATATACGGGTTTGACGCTTCCTCCTCATCGTTGATTGCCTGTAGTAGCTGCATCTAACGTTAGTAGCTAACGTTAAAACTAACCTAAAGTTAGTTGTTCACCAACAATCTCAACATTTGTTTTATCATTGGCTCAAGAACACAGAACCGGACGAGACAAGTTGTTCGCGCATAGGATAATCACACAACAGTACTTCCGGTCCGGTCGGTGGGCTTCAAAATAAAAGTCTAGAACACCGGAAAAGACGGAGCGGTGGGCTTCAAAATAAAAGTCTAAAACACCGGAAAATACGTTTATTTTGTACAGCGTTTTCCTCCACTAGTACTCGAGTACATCATGTGATCAATCGATCTGGATTATTTTTGCCCATCCCTAGTTTATCCTGTGCTGAAGTCTCCATTCCAATAGGGATAGTATATTTTGGTCTTTATTTTGATTATGGTTTCACTGCCTTTTTAAGAGTAAAAAAATCCTACTTTTGAGAGTACTTAAGTACTGAAAAGTAAAAGTACATTGTTTTTTTTAAAGGGATAGACCAGGGGTCTCAAACTCATTCAATCATGGGCCAAGGATTCATTTTTGCTATACATTGAGACAGGTCTATATATTGGGGGGAGATGGTAGCATCTAAAGGTGCCAGGTCAGAGAGGTTGAAATGTGCTTGGCTTAGAAGACACAAAACATAACAACATGAGATACATATGACAATCACAATTAACAATGATAATCTAGAAAACAGTAAACATTGTAGACATCATTATCAACATCAGAATATTTTGCTCACATATTTAAGTGGTGCATTCTCAGATGGTATTTGAAAGACACTTTACTATTCAATTTACTTATGTTCAGTGGGCAGTTATTCCAATGATTGATGGCACGATAAACGACAGTCCTCTTTAAAGATTTTGGACGTGGTAACATAATCTGTCCATCATCAGCTGGCCTAGTAAAATAAGAATGAACCTGGTTGCATCTGACAATTTGTTTGTATAAGAAAACAGGTTGAGACGAAAAGACAGTGTTCCTGAAAAACTAACCTTGCAGCTCTGTGGTGGGCAGTTTGCAATTTCTTTAGTTGACCTTTGGATACAGAGGACCATACTGCTGCACAATAATCTAGGTGACATCCTAGCCTTAATTGATAAAGTATCAGTAATCGAATTACCTGTATCTGACCATCACTGTGTATTTAACAGAGACAAAAAAGGAGGAGGGAAAACCCTGCGGGAAAGTAACTAGGAAAATTTGATGGAAGGACGGATGTCATAACCTTGCCCTCTCACTTTCAAACATGCAGAGCGGCAGGGTTTTTGTTATGACGCCAGCTGTAATAGTGTGTTTTGGGATAGGCGAGTGGAAGAGGTACATGCACGTTCACAAGTAATGTAATGCTTGTGGATGATAGAGTGGATATGTATTAATACTCCCAGATGAAGGTAATAGGCTAATGTGTGTGATCACATGACTGTACAGTGGTACAGAGAAAAGGGTTTTAAATTCATAATTCAGATAAGGTACATACATGTACATTACAGTGAAATGGTTATATACATATTGTGATACAGTCATTCTAAGGATTATGTGTGTAATAAATTAGTTTTGTACACTAATTGCAAGTTGATATACAGGTTAATTAAATAGAGGTTAATTATAAAATGGATTAAATAAGAATTGCACAGAGATCGAAATGTGCATGGGGTGCCTTAGAAAAGGTGGTTCAGGATAGCACACTGCCGGCGAGGGTGTTTGTTTTGAATTCCGGTTGAAGACACAACAGAGATAGCACAGGGCGCGATGGAGGTTTTGACAGTGAATGAAACGTTTTGAAGCAGTGTGGTAAAGGTTAAAGGCGTTTGTCATGACAGCATGTCGCATGACAACCAGGAGGGGGCCTATTTTTGGGTATAATTAATTGAGAAACCAAATAATGATTTATGATTCTGGGGTTATTAGAATCATAGGGGGGGGGGGGAATGAGAGAGTTTTTCAATGTATATTTGGTTTATAAACTAATATATAGAGACGCTTCACTATGGCAGCATGAAAATCATCCTTACAGCCAGCAGCCACACTGCATTTCAACAGGTGATAAGCAGAACACCACCAGTGTCAAAAGCAATATGCTCTAAAGTTTACTAAAACAGACAGTAGCAAATTAATGGTCACATTTCTATAGTATCTGTTCGTGTGCGTTTCCTTCACACCAGAAAAGACAAGCATGTGAGGCAGAGACTAGGGATGAAAATGAACTAATTATTGGCAAACTCCAGTACATTTATGTGGATACTGAAAATGTTGATTAATGTGCATTGTCCCTGGTAAATTAATTAATTAATAAAAATTAATGTCCCTCCTAGTTGTGGGCTTTCAGAGGCAGGGCAGAGGGAACAGAGCGAGTGGAGAACAAAACATGCCACTCAAGTTTAAATGTAACTATGATAGAACAAGACAAACCACTCAAGTTAACGTAAAGCTGCAATACGTAGGTTTGGGATAGAAGTGGGTGTGTATCTTTAGAACCAAATTATCAGAGTATCAGTATATACACAGCACTCCATTTGCAACAAAATAGGAAGAACAGCAATATTCTTCACTAACAAATTACAGGACAATTTGCTTGTGTTATGTCAACTGAGCTTTACAAAACTGTCATGGGAGATGACCACATCTAAAACGGTGCCGGGTCAGAGAGATCAAAATGTGCATGGTTTGCCTATGAAGAGGGTGATAGAACAGTAGTCCAGTAGCCAGCAAAATGTTTAGCAGCCAGCCGAATGTTGACATTCCTTGTAAGAACAAATTGATAAGAGCGAGTGTACTGTAGGCCCAGCGCCACGAGGAGATAGGAACAGGGATCAGAGTGACACGTCAGCTAAAATACTCTAGACTGAGTTTGCCGCCATCTAGGGGGGACAGTGGGGTAATGCAGGCACAACTTCTTTGCAGGGTATTACTTTCACATGGTGAAGGGATACTTACTGTCTGTGGTGCATATTCACATTGTGGTTGTAGTGTGTTGTCACTAATTGGTGGTTTGATTGACACACTGTTTCTTCCTGTTTTTGTTTTCCATGTTATTAAAATGGCCGCCCTTGTAATTGACACAGGTGTGGTGATGAGGCACCACACCCTACAAAGCAGAGCAGAGTGCAGGCTGCAGTGTCTCCCATTTTCACAAGAGATGTCAGCTCACAAGAGTCTCATCTGCTCTCACTGCTTCTATTTTTTTGCTGTTTGTTATTTTGGCCTATGTGCCTTAGTTTTGTTATTGCCCTTTGGAGTCTGGAACACCCAGCTCTCACCCTTTTGTCCATTTAAATAGCTGTTCCAATAGATATTGTTATTTTTGATAAACTCCTGTTTTGTCCTGTGTCCACCACTTTGCATTCAAGGCCTACACGAGCCATACTTTAGGCTTGAATGTAACATGGGGGCTCTAGCGAGTCTTCAAACAGGTGAGGATGCTCTTAATTTATAATTTGATTTGACCACTTATATGCTGTTTAAATATTTAGTTGAGTTAACACCACAAGTAGGTTATTTCATTGTTTTCTGGCTGTGTTTAGCTTCCTGTGTACCACGTAACCCTGGGGCAGTCATTGAAGGGATTAGTACAATATACTTGTCTTGTATTATACAATATACTTGACGGGTATATGGTCGATATGATCTTTGGCTGGTAGCAGGTGTGGTTGAAGAACGCTAGGTCTACAGTGCATTAGCTTTCAGTATAGGTAGGTTAGGGGGCCGGGAAATATAATTAGTGTTAGGACCTGATGTAATTATTTTTGTTAGATCAGACATGTGGTGGGCCTAGCAGTCCTTCTTTGGCTGCAGTGGAGGTTTTAGAAGCTATCTGTGAGTCATATCAGATTGTAAGGAGCACCTGTTTGAATTGTTTGGATTTGTTTGTTTGAGTTTGTTTATTAGATGTTGCTTGAGGGTGACACAGGAGGTTTTGCCTCACTTTATTTGTGTTGCTGAAGAGCGTTTGTTTATTTTTGGGATAAATGTCTACATATATATATATGTGACTTCACAGGGTTAGTCTTGTGGGTGGTATGCACTACACAATACAATACACACATGTACAGATGCGGTTACTGTAGCCTACTCACTCTGTGCCACCCACACTCCCATTCACCAACTCATTTTAAATAAAGAGGTCAAGTATACAGTACAATGACCTATCGCAAGATCAGAAATAGATGTCAGATGGAGCTTTATAATGGAATGACCTTCGTCCAGCTTCAGGAAAGCGTAGCGTGCTGACTAGTTAAAACCTGAATTTCAAATTGGACTTCTAAGCTCGAACATATTTGTTTTGGGTACATTAGGAGATTGTTTTTAGTTTAGGCAACAGTTCCAAATAGGAGTATGACACAAACAGTCAGGTTAAGTAATCCGACCCCCAATAGGAGTCTTCTAATCAAAACCAAGACTTGGGAACCACAGCTCTGTCTGTTGTTAGAGGGTGTTTTTGTTCATAGTCATCTGGCTTCTTGATGCGTGTATGTTTAGTCTCAATATTGGTACGTCCCAGATGCATCAGAGGGGAGTGGGCTTCAATATTATATATAGTTTGTTTTTTGGCCAACGAGACTGTAAAATGTTACCGGACAGCTTTTTATTTTTATTTCTTTCTCTCTCTTCTTTTCCTTTTGTGTGTCTCTCGCTGAGCGTGTCTCTCTTCAGTCTCCTGTGCGGTCCAAGTACCCCGTCTCTGCCCGGAAAGAGGACACACGGCTATGGGGCGCAGAGGACCACTGACAAGTGCTGGCCCAGCTATTCTACTGAACCGGGGTTCTGCTCTGCAGTTACAGCTATGACACTGGACAGTTCTCCGTGACCATCAGCCGAGACAAAGATCTGTGAGACGGTTTCCAGCAGACCTGTTCCATCAGGGGCACAACCGAGAACCTGACGGGGGAACCGACTACAGCTGATTACGGGGAAAGTAAGCCAGTCTACTGCAGAACTAGGCCTATCGGCTGGTGAAAGCGTGCACCCAGCTGATGGGACGCTAAGAACATCAACTGACAGCCAGCCTGATATTATGGGTGGTCCAGAGATAGAGATCTAAGAGGCGGCTTCCATCATGCTTTCGACCAGACTCAGTGGGCATGAACTGATGACAAAGATCTAAGCCAGCCGGTCTTGCATCGGAGCCATGGACTGCAGAGGAGGGGGTGTTTGGATCATCGGCCGGGGGAAGGGGGAGAGACCGTTCCGGGATTTGTCACAGATGATAAAAGAGGCAAGTTTGAACCAAAACACATACAGATATTACAGTATCGTCCTAAGAGATATTAGGTAGTAATGTACTGAACTTGGTTCAGAATGGAGATGTTTTTGAATATGCTGTACGTTGCAATGGTAAACTTGAGTTATGTGTGACTTCCCTGAGATTATATTTTCATTCTTTGTGAAGAGTCTGCAAATTATTTTTTTGTTTCTTGCTTTTAATCTGTTTTCGCTAAAGAGTTTTGTGAGAATGTTTTTGTTTTGAATTAAGGGGAAATTATCTTTTTGGCGGAATACTCTCCTGTTTTTTTTTTTTTTTTTTTTTTTCAGCTTGGTGATTAGAGGGAATATGGTGCAGCTGTTCTGGCCTTGACAAAACCAGAGGCTGGACAGTACTATTGAGTCCTCCGACCACGTCTGGACATTTGCAAAGAGACGCTAATGATGGTTGGCTGTTATGGCAACTTCTCTTTTGCACGTGACAATGCAAAGGATCTTTTGTTTTTTAGATAATAAAAATAGTTTGTGCTGAGTTTTTATTATTTGTGTTATTTTTGTTTTGCGGATGATAATATTTTTTGTTGTCTTTATGAAGTGATAATGATTGATTATATTATCAGAGGAGGGAACTGTCGTGGAAATATATTATCATGTTCTTATATATCTGTGTTGAGATATCATGTTATACAGCTTGACTTTCAGTATGACCAGGGCCCTGTTTCTTGTACGTGGTTCAACTAAGTCGATCAAGATGTCATTATCCAGCTTCAGTTAACCCGATGTTTGAAGCCGGGATTTTCCTGTTCCACGAAGGTGGATTCAGTCTCGTTAACTCAAGCCAGACTTGCGACTCAGGCTAAATGCGCGCGGCCGCTTTAGGTGAAAAGCCAGCACGTATCGATGGCAGAGATCCTGATTCTCTAACGGCATTGATTGATTAATTGATTTAAGACTTTATTGACAGATTGCAATACGGCTCAATCGCCTCGCCGACAAGTTAAATGCGTTATCTATAGGCTAATTTTAAGTCCCTCATTACCTCAATCAATCAGATTATATTTCTTTAAACTTGCCTGCTGGATTGAATAATCAAATGAGATCTTGCTAGCGAAAATAATTAGTTAACTGTTATACAGAATTACGATACGGCTCTCTTACCCATTGATTGATGTATAGTCAATCTTTAACTTATCTCCAATGTGGTCTAACGGGTTGTTCTTTTGACTTTCACACAGACGACCGGGGTTCGAGACCCTAGTCGTCTCCTTCTTTTTGCAATATAGGAATAATTCAATTTGGTGCACGTTGAGAGCTATATAAAGAATGACATCCTCAATGCATGTAGATTTATAATATTTTAACTTAAAACCAGGCTACTTTGGCGTATAATCATTAATATTATATTCAAAAAAATCATATTGGAAACACCGGGTTTTGAACCTCGGTCGCTGGGTTGGCAGGCTTGAGCACTACCGCTGCACCACTGTGCCAGATGGGATAAATTCATTGTTTATACATTAATGAACGAGAGACCTGTGTTTAGAATATCCTTTGTTTTGAATGAAGTTTATCTCTTTATCCTCATTCATTAATGTGACGTCAACGGCTCATTCAATTTCTCAAATCCGTCAAACAGCGCATCTCATCAGACATCTTAATCCCAGTTACAATTAAAATAACCACATAATGTGTACATCGCACGAGCGAGCGCCACCGTCGCCACGGTATATATAACGTGCATTATTTAGGACAAAGTGAATTTAGTATCAGCATTTTGGGTCTATTTTACATTTCAAAAGCCCCCTCTGGAAGAATGGAGCACAAAAACGTAATTCAGAATGGTATAACGCAGATCCTAGGCTGTGGGAATAATTTCAGGAAACGAGCTGTCACTTTCTTTGCGGGGGCGTGGCTTTGCTTGATCCGGCTAACTTGAACTTAAACTCTGCTTTCGACCAGGCTCAAACTTTTGGATCTGTTGTCATGGTGATTTGGAAAATCCACGTACAGGGAACCGGAAAGTCCGGCTAACTCAGTTATCCAGTTAAAGTTATCCGGCTAACTCAGTTATCCAGGTACAAGAAACAGGGCCCAGGTTGACTGGTTGATGTGTGTATGTCTCTTTAAGAACACACTGACATCCCACCAGTCATAACAAAGTTGTTATTGCTCCCAGTGACTGAGAACCATTTTTGTTTACCTTCGTCATCATATCTGATATATTATGTTATGTCTGACAACTGTGTATTTGGCACACGTGTGAACATCGATCTGGGTCAGTCTATGGCCAGACGCTAGTGGGTTAACATATATTGTCTCTGACTGTAGACTGTCCTTTCAGACGTGGCCACGGTGAAATAACTTTTCTTCTTATTGTTAATAAACTTTCGTATTATTATTAATGACTCAGAATGATTTGTAAACGGCTCATCGTTTAGTCCTTTAATATTTCCCATTACAGTATCATCGGCATAACAATGATACGAGAAGGCATGAGACGTGATAATGTTACCCAGAGATTTAGTGTAGAGGGAGAAGAGAAGGGGTCCTAGGACCGAGCCCTGAGGGACATCCCTCTCCATGACACTTGGTAGGAGCGGTCATTGAGGTATGATGTCAGCCATGTCATTGCAGAGCCAGCCACTCCCATTCCTGCGAGGGACACGAGGGGGATCTGATGGTTGACTGGGTTGAAGGCTGCAGATAGATCTAGGAGAATCAGGACAGAGTGGATTTGAGAATGTATCAACACATTGATCTATTCTTCATAAAAAACGCATGTTACAAGAGTATCTCGTCATTCTCTGGAAGCTTTTAGAAGGCCACAGGTCTCTGGTTGTTGGTGTCTTTCTATTTTATACTGTGGTCTGCAAGGAGTTTGCATGTGAAGCAGGGAGACGGGCCCTCCGGAACCACAGGATTCAGTTATACAAACATTACTGTTGGGCACAATGAGTGTACTAAGCAACTCAGATAGTCGGTGGCAGACAAACAGATTCCAATATCTCTGGAACAGACATCCTCCAGCAGTTTCCACACAATAATAATATCTGGAGTGAGTGAGAATGACACGAACACAACACCGTGAGACAGCATTGGTCCTGTAGGCAGAACAGCTCGTCGATGAGACGGGTCAAAGAATCAGGAACTCCCACAGTCTACTGGGTGAAAAACCACCACAGGCATAAACCGACTATTATTACATCTGAGAGGAAAAGTATATCTCTTGTGAGAGCGACTCCACGGGACTCAGTGAGTCAGACGGCTTCGGCAGAGGACAGTTTTCCATTCATGACAGTGTGTTAATATTCAGGTGAATGGCAATGAAATATATTGCTCACACTTAACTGCTGCAATACAGTATTGTAGACTATAGACAGAAATTCAATATTTTGCCAAGGTTAACACAAAGGCACATGCTAACAAAAGGGAAGGGGCGGATTTATCCGCACTAGCCGTGCAAACATTGGTTGAAGGACATCTCCTTCCTTGGTATTAACCACAATATAATTATTCTAAATGAAAGTCTAGCTAAGCCAGCAGAGCAAACAATGGATTTGTGCTCATTATAAAAGGAGCTTCTAAAGCAGCTTCACTCTGACTGTTGTATTTCAGCAGGCAGACATACAATCTATCATGGCCCTGCTATGAGCATAGTGGAGGTCCCTCTCTCTCTCTGTGCATGTGCATGTGCGTGTGCACGCACGCGCACGCGCGCGCGCGTGTGTGTGTGTGTGTGTGAAAAGTGTGTGTGTGTGTGTGAAAGAGAGAGTGCATGTGAGTGAGTGTGCGTGTTTGTGTGTGTATCACATACAACAGGGCTATTCAACTGGCGGCCCATTCTGACCGGCCCGCCGAAGATTACATGATAATAATAAAAAAAAAAAAAAAAAAAATCTTTTTTTTTACTTTTTTATTTTCATGTCAACGTTAACACGCACAATTGAGCCAAAAGTCACTCAATTAATGACAGATTTCATTGATAAATTGAGGGAAAACTTTGCAAGTCGATTTGATGAATTTGACATGTCCAGAGAATTGATGCATTTTGTGAGCAACCCATTTGCCAATGTAGCTGCTATTTCCACAAAAGGACAAGAGTTCCTTGCATCACTTCACATTGATGAAGGTCTCCTGCAACTTGAAATAATTGACATGCAAGCATCATCTGCTCTGAAGCAGGCACTTGAGAATGAATCCACCACAACATTTTGGATAAAGTGTATTCATGTCAAGACATTCCCCAAAATAAAAACGCTGGCAATATCTGTGCTAACAATGTTTGGCTCAACATACACCTGTGAATCCAGTTTCTCTCACATGAATGCCATTAAAACAAGCAACGTGCCTCCTTGACAAATGAGCATTTGCATCACTGTTTGCGGGTAGCCCTCACTTCCTATGAACCCTCTTTCTCTGCCATTGCCCAGTCAAAGAAGTGCAATCGCTCTCATTAGATGTGTGTATGTAGGCTAGGCCTGTCTGCCCCCCACCCCCCTGATGTTTGAGAGTTAAGAGTGGACAATAAGTGCTAATAAGATGCTGTGATTAGCTGTTGTTGCACAGGCATGAAGCACTTTTTCATAAGCTCAGCTGCACTATAAATGTGTTTTTTTGTTCAAGTGTTGATGTTAGAATGTTCAGATGCACATCATGCACTTGTTTGTTTTTTATTTTATTTTTATATTGAAATGTTGAAGAGGAGATGTTGCAGTTGTTGCACAGTCATAAATGAAGCACTTTCTGCAGGAGATGTTGCAGATGTGGCACATAAATGAAGCACTTTTTTTGAAAAGTATACTACTTTTGCAATGTAGTTAAATAAAAGTTGTGAAAATGTGGTTGCGTGTTGTGTCAAGTGTACATATATTCATAGCACGGGGAGGCGCCGTGGCAGACCGGCCCCTGGCCCCTTGGGTTTCTGACAATGTGGCCCCCTGAACAATTTAGTTGAATAGCCCTGACATACAAGTTCAAGTTTCTATATTATTTGTCATACAGAAATACAGAATACTTTGCATGAAATGTTTCTTTCTGTTTCGCTCTTGAGAGTGTGCTGGATAATAATAAGATAGTATAAATAAGTATAATAAGTACAAATTGAAAGTCAAGAAGTCAAGTAAACACAAGTGTAAACAACAATTGTTCAGTATACCTCTATATACAGTATGTACATCTGGTACAAAAATGGTGAGGTATAGCTTAGCTTGTGGTGGTGAGGTGCAATAAGGAATAAGGAAGAGATGTGCAATTCTCTTACCAATAATATAAATATAAAGTGTAAAGTGTAAAAGTGTAAAGTGGGTGCTACAGTGTGTTGTTTATTTAAAGTGAGTGTGTGTGTGCTGTGGGTGTGTTGATGGCTTGTTATTGTTCATTGTTCAATCATTGTTCATTGAGCATCCTGATGGCCTGGGGATAGAAGCTCCTTCTGAGTCTCGCTGTGCTTGCCATGAGACTCCGGTATCGCTTGCCTGACCGCAGCAGTTCAAAGAGGCAGTTGTTTGGGTGGCTGGAGTCTTTGATTATTCTCTTAGCCTTGCCCATGCACCGCTTGTTGTAAATGCCTTGGAGAGTGGGAAGCCCCCCTCCAATTGTGCGTTCGGCTGAACGGGCCACTCTCTGTAGTCTGCTGCGGTCTTGTGCAGTGCTATTCCCAAACCAGGAGAAGATATTGCCAGTCAGGATGCTCTCTATTGTGCATGAGTAGAAGTTCTTGAGGATCTTCTGACTCACGTTGAACTTCCTTAGGCGCCTAAGGAAGTAGAGGCGTTGTCGTGCCTTCTTGATAACACTGTCAATGTGTGTGGTCCATGTCAAGTCCTCGGATATGTGGACTCCGAGGTACTTAAAACTGTTCACTCTCTCAACCGGTGCCCCGTCGATGCTGAGGGGGCTGTAGTCCCTGACCACTGACCTCCTAAAGTCCACAATCATCTCCTTTGTTTTGCTGACGTTCAGGAAGAGGCTGTTCTCTTGACACCATCCCGCTAGAACCTTAACCTCCTCCTGGTAGGCCCTCTCGTCCTTTGCAGAGATCAGGCCCACCACTACTGTGTCGTCAGCTAATTTGATGATTGTGTTGTTGTTCCGCTGTGCCACACAGTCATGTGTGTACAGGGAGTAGAGGAGGAGACTCAGGACACAGCCCTGGGGGGCCCCTATGTTGAGAGTGATGGATGAAGAGGTGCAGTTGCCTGCTCTCACCACCTGGGGTCTGCCCGTCAGGAAGTCCAAGACCCACTGGCAGAGGTCATAGTTCAAGCCCAGGTCCCTGAGCTTGGCTATGAGTTTGGAGGGGACTATGGTATTGAATGCTGAGCTGTAGTCGATGAATAGCATTCTCACATAGTTCCCCTGCCTCTTGTCCAGGTGTGATGCTGCTGTGTGCAGCACATGGGCTATGGCGTCCTCCGTGGACCTGTTGGGGCGGTATGCAAATTGCAGGGGGTCCAGGTTGATGGGGAGGGAGGAGCAGATGTAGCCCTTCACTAGCTTGGAAAGCACTTCATGGCTATGGAGGTGAGAGCTACAGGGCGGTAGTCGTTGAGGCAAGCAGGCTTGGATTTTTTGGGTACAGGGATAATGGTGGACTTCTTCAGACAGGTGGGGATGACAATCTGTTCTAAGGAGAGGTTAAATATGTCAGTGAATACCTGGGCCAGTTGGTCGGCACAGACTTTTAGGACGCGGCTGGGGATACCGTCCGGTCCTGCTGCCTTCCTGATATTCACTTTCTTAAAGGTCCTCCTCACCTCATGTTCTGTTATCCTGAACACTGAGTCTCCACCAGCAGTGCACCCCCCCTCTATTGCAGTGGTTTGTAGGCTGGTGCTGTTATTCCGAGCCTCAAACCTCACATAGAAGGTATTGGGATCATTTGCTAAGGAGATGTCACTGTTCAGTTTGAGGGAGGTGCCTTTGTAATCTGTCATCGTTCTGAGGCCGTGCCACATAGCTCTAGAGTCAGCCTGTTCATACTGAAGTTCAATTTTATCTCTGTAGGTTTGGGTAAACTCTAATTGTGGTAGTGGGGATTGTTTCTTTTACCAAAGTACAAACAAAGTCCAGCACTGTTTCCGTGTAGTCATTAATGTTATCTGTGTTATCGCGGAACACCCCCCAGTCTGTACATTCAAGTGCAGCTTGGAGCGTTTCCTCTGATTCTACAGATCATCGCTGCACATCTCGCGATACTACCGGGGCGCGCTTGAGACTTTGTTTATATTATGGTAAAAGAAAGATGGCGTCATGGTCTGACTTGCTGAAACCACTAGCAGCTTGAGACTTATAGCCACACTTAAATTGCGAGTAGCAGTGGTCTAAAATATTCCCACCTCTGGTAGTACAAGTCACGTGCTGGTAGAAGTTTGGCAATACTTTTCTCAGATTGGCGCTATTGAAATCACCCACAACCACAATAGCAGCGTCAACATTAGCTGTTTGAAGTTTGTTTACCTTGTCATGAAGCAGGGACAGCACGACTCCAGTGTTTGCGTGTGGTTGAATATACACTCCGACCAGGATGACCGACGTTAACTCTCTCGGGAGAAAGAAAGGCCGGCACTTGATGGATATATACTCCAGGTTGGGGGAGCAGTGGTTTGAAAGCTCTTTCACGTTGCCTGGATCGCACCAATTGTTGTTCAACATGAAGGCTATTCCACCTCCCCGCTGTTTACCGGATTCTTCTGCTCGATCTTTGCGGTGGATGAATAAGTGATCAGCCGGTTGGATTGCATGGTCTGGGACATCCGGCGTCAGCCATGTCTCGGTGAAGCAGAGAACATTACAGTCTCTAACGTCTCTTGGAATTGAATCCGTGCTCTGATGTCATCCAGTTTATTTTCTATTGATTGCACATTGGCCAACAATATGCTGGGTAATGGCGTTCTGTGTCACCTGGATCGTAGTCTGTTTCGAACGCCGGCTCTTTTTCCTCGCCTGCGTCCTTTGTTGTTGTTGCCTGGGCCGCCTAGGATCTCAGCAGGCCATTGTTGCTGCTCAGCGAGCCGATCCAGAGAGCAATCCAGATAGTACGTTTTTCTTAATCCAATGTCGATGAGTGACTTCCGGTCATACACATTAAATGCACCAACAGCTGGTACAAACAGAACTCTTAAAACTATAAATATTAACAAAAGTAAGCACATAGGGAGATAGACAGGTGAGGAGAGATGTGGACAGGGAGATATACAGGTGAGGACAGAGACAAAGAGGGAGAGAGACAGGTGAGGAGAGACAAAGAGAAAGAGACAGGTGAGGCGAGAGACAAGGAGGGAGAGAGACAGGTGAGGAGAGAGGTGGAGAGGGAGAGAGACAACGAGGGAGAGAGACAGGTGAGGAGAGAAATGGAGAGGGAGAGAGACAGGTGAGGAGAGAGACAGGTGAGGAGAGAGGTGGAGAGGGAGAGAGACAAACAGTGAGAAACAGGTGAGGAGAGGGAGAGACAGGTGAGGAGACAGCCCTCCTGCATGCAAAACAGCCACATAGTCTGCCCTCTCTCCATGGTCCAGTAAAAACCACCTCAATACCCTATACTCCTCTCTCGCTCTCTCTGTTTCAGTAAATGTAATTGTCCTGTCGACAGTTTTTATATGGGTCAAATACAAAAGCAATCTACAGAGAAATGTTCTGTTGTTTTCCCCAAAAGATAGTCATGATCGTGAGTAGAGCCAAAGTAACCTGATGCGCCGATCTGATGTATAGCCTGGTACGCCTCCCCCCTCTCTCTCTCTCTATCCATCTCTGTCTATACCCCAACATGCCTTTGCCCTCAAGTTTCTTTAATAGTTGTCATACAGAAGTAGGGGTGGGAATCACCAGTTTCATCACGATACGATACGATATCGATTCTTTGGACAACGATACGATATTTGCCGATATCACAAAGTCTGCCACGATACGATACGATTCGATTCAGGTGCCTGCGATCGATATGAGGCGATATTATGTGCCCATTTAACACAATCAGTCACATTTAGATCAACTAAAAAAAGGCTACGGAAATATCAATTGACGTTTTTATTTTTGAGCTCTTCCAGACATTTAAATGAAAAACAATCTATTGTTTTTAATACAAATAGACCTCCTGTTCACTGTAAAGTGCCACGTATATTATATATTGCGCTTTAAACTTTAAGTAAAATGTTTTGGAACTCACAACACGCAAGCTAAAACCCCTTCCTCTAACAAATTGTTCCTACAATTGTTTTATGTTGCATGATGATCATGAATACATTTATTATGTATTCATGTTTAAATATCAACATTATCTGTCCATCCTCAGTAACACACACACACACACACACACACACACACACACACACACACACACACACACACACACACACACACACAGAATGCCCCTCCCCCAGTCCCCCACAGAAAGGTAGAATGCCCCCACCCCTCCTCCTTCCCAAGTCCCCTCTCCTGTTCTCTCTCACGTTAGCTGCTTAGCTTAAGCAGCCAACATAACGTTAATTTAGATCTGCCCACGCAACGTGGGCATAAAGGAATGGCGACGATGCAAATCATGTTCGATGCATTTGACCCGTTGCAGGGAAAAAACTGCACAGACTTATATCGGGTCGCAAAATACTTAGACGCTGCTCTGCTGTAATGTCTACACGGAGTTGCACACTACTGGGTGCCGGCGGATATGACTCGCGGTATTTTCAAAATAAGAGTATCGCAATATGAATCGATCTTTTTACGTTGCATCGATCCTATTTGATTATTGATAATAGATCGATATATCGATCTGGATCGATGTATCGTCCCACCCCTATACAGAAGTACAGAATACTTTTATACAAAATGCTTCTTACTGTTATGCTCCAGAGACTGTGCTAGACAAGATAGTATGAAATAAAATAGTATAGCATGTAAAATAGAAGTACAAAAGGTCACAGTGTTCAGTATAGACATAATGTACAATGTTCGATGCAGAATAGAAGTAACTGAGTTACCATACAATATACAATATTCTATGCAATGTACTAATATACAATACTATATAGTGCAGAGCAGAAATGGGATGAGGTACAATTTACAGTAAGGTGTACGAGTTGTAGTGCAAATCCTTTACCAATAAATATAAAGTGTAAAGTGTGTTTAGGTGATCTAAAGTGTGTAGAGTGGGTGCTGCAGTGTGTTGTTTGTTTAAGTGAGTGTGTGCGTGTGGGTGTGTGCTGTGTGCATTTGATGGTTGTTGCATAGTGTTTATTGTTCGTTGAGCAGCCTGGTGGCCTGGGGATAGAAGCTTCCCCCTCTGTCTATACCACAGCATGCCTCTCATCTCTTTCTCTCTCTCCCTCTGTCTATACCCCAGCATGCCTCTCATCTGTCTCTCTCTCACTTTCTTTCCCTCTCGTTCTCTCTACCCCAACATGCTTCTGCCCTCACTCTCTCTCCCCCCTTTATTTTCTCAAATTCTAATTCAAAGATGATTTATTGGCATGAATGTAAAAAAAAATTTACAGTATTGCCAAAGCAGTTGCCTGTTACTGTAATGTAGATGTCAATACAATGTCAGTACAAAGCATATAGCATATGGTTAGTTAAAATTAAGCAAGAATAATTTACATGTAATGATACATCTCTCTCTGTCTATACCCCAGCATGTCTCTCCTCTCTCTCTATCTCCGCCTATATAGTCCATGGGCCAGACCAGATATCGGTGCCACTCAGGGTGACTAAACTTACATATAATTTTTTCAAAGATCTATGTCTGTAGATGATATTTTGGTATGATAGCCGTTCCAGAGTGGTAGCTTTATAATAATTATCGAGTCATGAAGTATACCCACCCCCTCAGGAAATTGCATTTCAGATGCTGGCGCATATCCTGTTTAGACTCACGTAGAGGACATCTGATAATGTTTCACAATATTGTGTTTGGTATCATTTTAAAGGGGACTATGTCATCGTTCATTCAAGCTAAGATGTGAATCTTTCTGACCAATATAGAGGTCACTGGAGCTCTTTGAACAGTCAACAACACACATTTTTACACGATTTTCGCCTAAATTATATACTATCTTTTAGCCTTGTGTCATCTAGGAGCAACAGAGACACAAAATACAATATCTACAACACTCTCAGGACCATAAGGATTCAGGAAATCTATAATATGCCTATACTATAAAAATGTTACAGGTCATTGTGAGCCTTAACCTGTTCCACCCGACGGGACCGGATCCGGTCCCAAAATGGCATCTGGTCATAAATCAATATTTGAGTGATGCAAAACATTTGCGATTTTCAAATCAAACGTATTCAAGTATTAACATCACTAACATGTCACAAAAGCATGTAGAATGTATATTATCATCAATACGTTAGTTTAGCAATAGGTTAAAAGTGCCATTAGATAGTTTTAAGTTTTCGATTTACTGAAGTCTATAGCGAGACAGCGACCATTTTGGAAATTTTTAACCATGGGAATTGTAGTCTTTTTGTGGCCATTTTGTGGAGGGCATCTATAGCTGCCGATCAGCGTTGGAATTTTTCCGAACTACATTTCCTGGCAGATTCTGTGGGGGTTCAAAGTTCAGCGTTCTGAATGAATTGTATCAATAACTGTTATTATTCGGGATAATAAGCCACAAAAGGTAAAGTTTTTGACACATATTGAAACGCAGTTAGTTTCTCCTCCCTATTGTTAGCATGTAGCAACAATTAATTTTTTTAAAGTTTCAAAATGGTTGCACTGTGGTGAAAATAAAAAGGTACAGTAAATTACAGTAGATATCATTATCTGTTCTTATGCACGCCTGGTGATACTAAATCCTAATTGAACTCGGGCATTTGAAAGATAATATATGTATACATGTGCGAATTGGCTATAATAAGGTAATTTATAAGCCTCCTATTCTATATTCTATAATAATATTTCAAATTGCATTGGTCCGGATGGGAGAATTCAGTACTGTATCTACAGAACCTTCTGTTTAATCATCTTCCCTTTATTAATTTCCTTAGATTTTTTGTACGCATGATCTCAAGAAAGTACTGAACGATTTTTTATGTTTGGTCATTATTAGCATGGTATTATTCACTGTCAAAGATGCAAAGAAAAATCATAATTCATATTCTCCTTTGTTTCATCACAATTTAAGCAAGCGTAGTAATAGACACAATATTTCTGACACTGTGAATACATTCCCTGAGGTCCATATATGTACCTAGATACCAAGAATATGCAAATGGACCTTGTAGAAGTGGAGCAATATTCCATTTACCTAGGTATATATTTTAGGCGGATTTTCACCACGGGTGGAACAGGTTAAATTAGAAGAGCAGTATTATGCTCCTATTAAACTATACAGAACAGCCACTATAGTCTAGATGGAAACATAGCTCCACCTGCATAGGGTGGATTTTTTTTCACCACCTGTTTTTTATTAATCCTTGAAGTGTCTATTTTAAGATTCTGACAGGTACAGTAACAGGTTGGAATAATGTCCCATGGGGTTTATTTTTAACCCTTTATTACACCTATCCTGAACCAAAACCTGAAAAATAAGAAAAAGAAAGTGACAAACACAGTCAAGTTTAACATCGAAAACTTCAGGCAGATCAGGCCCTGCTTGCCAGTTAATGCTGCAAGGATGTTTCTGCATTCAATGATTTTCTCACACATTGAAGGAAATCGATGATTTGCATTTGGTTTATAACCTATATAGATATGAGTTTTAAGAGGATAATATCATCATCATCATCACCATCATTATCATGGATGTGTGTCTCCAGCCAAAACTGTGCAGACAGAGGGCCGTTATCAGTTGGGTGGAACCGAGAGAACTAGGGGGGATAATATCAACAATTGAGCGGTTGCTATAGTGATCTGGGTCAAATAGCTGTGGTCAAAGACAGCGCGTCACACGTCACATAGTAATGAGGAGATGGGCGGGCCCTCGTTGCTATGGCATAATAATATAACAGGAGTTTTCTTCCGGGTAAGGTGAGAATGAGAAACGAACCACACCGAAGAGTGCACGCATTGATCAGATACTTTCATCCCTCTCCACCCTTGCTGGGTGGGGGAGGGGAGCGACACATCATCACTAGCTTCGGCTAGCAGATATGGTTGTTGGCTACGACAGGAGATGATTAGAATAATGAATTTAGTTTCCTCCAAATATGTTTAATTTTTTTTTATTTTCTTTTCTTTTTTAAACAAACATATAAACAAACATGACAACACACGATAAGATATACAAGCATTAATTACAGTGCATATCCAATGAAATTACCATTTAGTCAAATGTCTTATACAGGATATACCCCTAATACCTGTTATCTAAAAACCTACACACATATGCTCCAGCTCGTACCCCCCCTCCCGGACCCCCCATTGGATAATCCAACCATTATAACTTGTTCCTAACCAGACACTACCATTATATGCTAGCTTTTATTCTCTCCACCACTTCTAACCACATTGTCATTTTGGATTCATTGAGACCCAAAATTCTTGCTGTAGATATTTCTTGATAAATCACATCGAGATATGTAAGAGTCCAGAACTTCCGGCACATTTTTTCCGGTTGAAACCATTGTGATGCTATCAGCTTTTTAGCCACTGTGATACCGGATAAAACCAATCTCTTTAGCTGTGGAGGTACTGCAAGTTCAAAGACATCATTCAGCAGTAATACAGGTATATCCAGAGTTAAGAGATTTGATAATTGCTGGGTCACTTCTTTCCAAAATATCTTAACTGGTGGGCAGTCCCAGTGCATAAATGTCCCTTCGTCCCCATTTGTACATAGGGAGCATTTGGAGTCTTGTTTAAGACCCATTTTGTTCAGTCTTATAGGAGTTAAGTATGTCCTGTGAATATAGTTAAGATTGATTTGTTGATGGTCCGGGTTCCTTGATGCAAGTCGTACATTTGCCCAGGCCTCTTGCCAGTCAAAGTCTGTCTCCAGGTCTGGTATATCCCTCCTCCAGACTGAGTCTAGATGGAGGGTTTCATATGATGCCGTTAGTAATTGATGATAAAAATCTGAAACGAAACCTCTCGATGTCTCTCTTTCATAGAAGAATTTGTGGTATCTGTGGTGTACAATTGGTATCCTTAATGGAACACCATGAGCCTTCAAACATGCCAATAACTGTGCGTAAAAATAATATGTGGACTTGGTGAGATTAAATGTTTTGCGTATTTCATTGAAACTACAAAAACCCTGTTTGTTGAAAACGTCTCCTAATGAGTGTATGCCTTGCTTTTCCCATCTAGGGAATCGTATAGGTTGTTTTCCAATCAAGAGTGCATTGTTATTGAATAAGGGAGTATGATTATGCCATTTATGTGGGGTAGAATATTTTTTTTGTGTTTCACGCCATATCCGGATTGCATGAGTGATTATGGGGCCAAATTTCCGTTCGCATTGCTTAATTGATAATTTGGTGTACACTATGTCCTTCAGCCTATGTGGAGCTACTATATTTTCTTCTAAATTTCTCCAGGATACTGATGCTTGGGGATCAAACCATGTTGTCAGTGGTCTTAAAGTGTATGCCTTAAAATAGTGGTGGAAATCTGGAAATGCCATACCACCGTCTGCTTTGTTTTTCTGTGCGGTGGATCTTTTTATACGTGGTGGTTTGTTATTCCAAATAAATTTGTATGTGGAGGAGTGTAATTCTTTCCAGTAACCCTTTGGAGGGGGTAACGGTAGCATTGAGCTGAAGAAGTTGATTCTAGGTAGGACGTCCATCTTAATTATTGATATCCGTGCGTGTACTGAGTTTTTAAGTTTTGACCACCTGACAAGGTCGTATTTGATTTTGTTTTGGATTTTTATGTAATTGTGCTTCACCGTTTGGCTTATGGTAGGGAATATTTCAACTCCCAAACATCTAAAGTGTTTTACCATCGGTATTTCTTTTGGGAGGGTTATATTTATTTTTGCAGGGGCGTTAAGTGGGAGGAAGGCCGACTTCGGCCAATTTATCCTAAATCCCGATAAATCTCCAAAGTCCTCAATCAACTTGAGAAGAGGAGGCAATGCGGTGTTGGGGTTTTGCATGAACAGTATTACGTCGTCTGCATATAAACTAATTTTGTGTTGTGTGCCCTTGATTATGATTGGTTCTATGGGTTGGGATTGTCTTATATATTGTGCTAAAGGCTCTAGTGATAGATCGAATAGTCCGGGACTAAGAGGGCAACCCTGTCTGGAAGAACGTGATACCGGAAAGATTTCGGAGATGATTGTACCAGTTGTAATCATGGCCGATGGGTCTTTGTATAATACTTTAATCATATCAATGAATCCTTTTCCTAACCCCATCCTTTCTAATACTGCCCATAGATATGACTATTCCAACCTGTCAAAAGCTTTCATTGCATCCAGGGACAGTATCGCCTTAGGTGTGTTGTCTTCCTTGTTAGCATCTAGTACGTGTAGTAATAGACCTTTCCCCGCTGTCAATCACACAGAGAATAATAACCAATAAGATTGCCCGATTTCTTAAGGCCGCGCCCCTTGAAATAGAGCCGCCATGATGTCTCACAGATAGCCTTCATTGTTGTTGTCGAGAAAATGGTTCTTAGATGTGCTTGGGGAACGTGCAATAATGACCAGAGATATCCAGAAAGACTAAAGGGAGCGCGTTTTATAAATTTTCCAAAGCCTAAAACACAGTTGGAAAAATGTTTAAAGTGGATTAAGGCTTGTGGACGGCCCCATACACAGCTGAATGTGGACAAGATCAACAAGAACAAGGCTGTATGCTCAACGGTAAGCCCGAAAAATATGCTTCAGTAATATATGCTTCAACATTTGAGTTAAACAGAAGTCATCACTTGTTATCTTATATATACTGTATATAGATAGATAGATAGATAGATAGATAGATGGCTAGCCGATCGTTAGGTAGCCAGCTATTCATAGCTAATGCTAACGCATGGTTAACCTAACGTTAACCTAACGTCGCCAAAAAGAGTCTCCGAAAACATTCCGATCAGTTCATGAGCTGAAGGAAAACTACATATAGCTACAGCTACTTAGTCAACACCCTTGAAAATTATGAATTGGAAGTTGTCCAGTTGATTCTAACAACCGAACTAACGTTAGCTAAATGTTAGTGTACTGTAAATGTCCAAACCCCCCCTCCTAATGTACAGTTTCCTCCCCCTCGTATGTATATATTTCCTGTTAGGATATCTTTTTAACAGTACTGTATATTTGCATATCTTGGATGTCACAAATGTAACAGTACTGTATCTGTATGTCATAAATGTCATGCTATATATCTGTTGTGTATGTCATACATAAATGTCATTATGAATTGAAAATGGGGGACCCTGATGTAAACAAGACTAAAGTCTTTCTCTGGTCTGCATCCCCTTAACTATTATGTGTATTGAGCTGTACTGTATTGTACCCATTCTGCAATCTGTTAATACAGTTTTCAATCAGCTAGCATGAGTAACCTGAATGCCTTACAATCTGTGATCCACTTTCTCTTCTCTGTCATGCCTATCTCACCTTATAGCATTTTGTTGGCGGGGATGGACCTACTGTGCAATATCCAGATCCTATAAAAGCTGATGGGACCACATGTAAGTCGGTGCGTCCGTTGCCAAAGAAAAGACGCCTGCTTGATCCTGACAACCCCCCATCTAAAAAAGAACTACTGCAGGAAAATACTAACTTGTAAGTCCTGAAGACTGGGTATTGTCAAAGTCCTTATAGGCGGTATTGTCTGAATATTGTGATGTGTTAGTGAAGATGTGAATCACTAACTAAAAACACCATTTGCATGTGTGAATCAGATGTCATTTAATAATTTGTTATAAATGCTCATATCTAGTATTCATTTGTGAACCAAAGATACTGCAAGTTCTTGTTACAATCAAACAATACATAAATAATACTGAGACCAAATGTTATGATTAATGAACAACATGGATTTATTAATTAAAGTGCATTTATTTGATTATGATTTTGATACTTCACAGGGACATCAATCCCTCTCTGGATGTCATCAACCACCAATCGGAGCTCAGTTATACAGCTACACAGACGTGCACAGCTACTCAGACTGAAGGAGAATGTAAGGGTCTACCTTTCTTTTAGGAACTGAGCAGCATGATCTTTAAAAAATGCAGCAAGTCTGTGCAGTAATCTTTCCATAAATGGTATGTCTGGGAATATTCTTTCCACAAAGATATCTTTCTGCGTAAAAACTATGAATTCACAGAATTGGCAGCCTGTCACCATAAGTTGTCCTTGTATTTGCACATAATAGTCGTGCGTCTTCTTCAATGAAATACTGCCCCCCTCATCTTTGTGTAAACAGAAATCTGGGAAGTTGTCGCAAGCCTCCAATATCAAACAGTTTCTTGCCTTATAAGGACATTTCACTTCGACTATCCCACTCTCGCCATTGTCGCACAACTTCCCGTCAGGTGTGGCTCCTAAAAAATCGAACTCTGAATTGACAACAAGACCACACTCGTGAAAATGTCTGGCGGGATAAACCTCCAGATATTTGGCCTTGGCCTTTGCCTCATTCCTTTTCCCATACTCCAAAGCCGGGGCACAAATGGATGTCAACCGGAAAACACTCTCCAGAAATGTTGTTGTTGGGGCAGATTTTCTGTTTACCGCTTTCGCAAAGTTTGAAGCAGTCAGTCGTGACCTCCGCTCTTCAAACCAGTCATTTGAGAGAGCCTGGGCCCGAGTGCGTTCTTCCAGTGCTACCAGGTTTGTGTCTGCAGTATTCAGATCTTTGTAGATTGCTGGAAGCTTCACTGGAGATGGCTGGTGCACAGATACATTTCCACACCTCTGGTGTGGAACCGGGTCTGTTTTCTTCTTGAGATTTCTTGTCTGTAGAATAAAAGCAAAATTTTATTATTGTGATGTCATGTATATGTGGAAACTCCCTAACAATAATTGTAATATTTCTGTTTCCAGGGGTTTGCCCTTTAGAAGTATTGGGCACTGCTGTGGAAGGTGCAAGATTGAAGTCAGAGCTGGAGAAGAAGGAGAGGACGATAACCTGGTTGAGAGGGCAGCTTCTTGAAAAGGAACAGATAATACAGTCTCTCGAACAGGATGCTCAGAAAAAGACATTCTGTACTGTACAAAGTGTTGTCCAAAAAGAAACAAAGATCAAAGGGCTTTTTAAGTACTACAAGTTCAAGTTCAAGTTCAAGTTCAAGTTCAAGTTCAAGTTCTTTAATAGTTGTCATACAGAAGTACAGAATACTTTCATACAAAATGCTTCTTACTGTTACGCTCCAGAGACTGTGCTAGACAAGATAGTATCAAATAACATAATAACATAATATAGCATGAATTTAGAAGAAGAAAATGAGGTCACAGTGTTCGGTATAGACATATGTACAATGTTCTGAGTTACCATATAATATACAATACACAATACTATGCAGTGTACTAATGTACAGTACTATCTAGTGCAAAGCAGAAATGGGATGAGGTACAATTTTAGGTACAATTTACAGTAAGGTGTACGAGTTGTAGTGCAATCCTTCATCCATAAATATAAAGTGTGGGGAGTGGGTGCTACAGTGTGTTTGTTTAAAGTGGGTGTGTGCTATAAGTGTGTGGAGTGGGTGCTACAGTGTGTTTGTTTAAAGTGAGTGTGTGCGTGTGGATGTGTGTGCTATGTGCGTTTGGTGGTTGTTGTTGTGTAGTGTTCATTCATTGTTCGTTTAGCAGCCTGATGGCCTGGGGATAGAAGCTTCTTCTGAGTCTTTCTGTGCTCGCCTTGAGACTCCTGTATCGCTTGCCTGACCGCAGCAGTTCAAAGAGGCAGTTGTTCGGGTGACTGGAGTCTTTAATGATTCTCTTAGCCTTGCCCTTGCAACGCTTGTAGTAAATGTTCTGGATGGTGGGGAGCCCCCCTCCAATTGTGCGTTCGGCTGAACGTGTCACTCTTTGTAGTCTGCTTTGGTCTTGTGCAGTGCTATTCCCAAACCAGGAGGTGATGTTGCCGGTCAAGATGCTCTCTATTGTACATGAGTAGAAGTTCTTAAGGATCTTCTGGCTGACTTGGAACTTCCTTAGGCGCCTGAGGAAGTAGAGGCGTTGTCGTGCCTTCTTCACAACACTGTCAATGTGTGTGGTCCATGTCAAGTCCTCGGATATGTAGGCTCCGAGGTACTTAAAGCTGTTGACTCTCTCAACCGGTGCCCCGTCGATGCTGAGGGGGCTGTAGTCCTTGACCCCCGACCTCCTGAAGTCCACAATCATCTCCTTTGTTTTGCTGACGTTCAGGGAGAGGCTGTTTTCCTGGCACCATCCCGCCAGGACCTTGACCTCTTCCAGGTAGGCCCTCTCGTCGTTGGCAGAGATCAGGCCCACCACCACTGTGTCGTCAGCAAATTTGACGATTGTATTGCTACTCCGCTGAGCCACACAGTCGTGTGTGTACAGGGAGTAGAGGAGGGGACTCAGAACACAGCCCTGGGGGGCCCCTATGTTGAGGGTGATGGATGAGGAGGTGCAGTTGCCTGCTCTCACCACCTGGGGTCTGCCAGTCAGGAAGTCCAAGACCCACTGGCAGAGGTCATAGCCCAAGCCCAGGTCCCTGAGCTTGGCTATGAGTATGGAGGGGACTATGGTATTGAATGCCGAGCTGTAGTCGATGAATAGCATTCTCACATAGTTCCCCTGCCTCTTGTCCAGGTGTGATGCTGCTGTGTGTAGCACATGGGATATGGCGTCCTCCGTGGACCTGTTGGGGCGGTATGCAAATTGCAGGGGGTCCATGTTGATGGGGAGGGAGGAGCAGATGTAGCCCTTTACTAGCTTCTCGAAGCACTTCATGGCTATGGAGGTGAGAGCTACAGGGCGGTAGTCGTTGAGGCAAGCAGGCTTGGATTTTTTGGGTACAGGGATAATAGTGGACTTCTTCAGGCAGGTGGGGATGACAGCCTGTTCTAAGGACAGGTTAAATATGTCAGTGAATACTGGGGCCAGTTGGTCGGCACAGACTTTTAGGACGCGGCCGGGGATGCCGTCTGGACCTGCTGCCTTCCTGATATTCACTTTTTTAAAGGTCCGCCTCACCTCATGCTCTGTTACCCTGAACACTGCGCCTCCATCAGCAGCCGACCCCCCCCCCCCCCATTGCCGAGGCTTGTGAGCTGGTGTTGTTATTACCAGCATCAAACCTCGCATAGAAGGTATTGAGGTCATTTGCTAATGAGATGTCACTGTTCAGTTTGAGGGAGGCGCCTTTGTAGTCTGTCATCGTTTTGAGCCCCTGCCACATAGCTCTAGAGTCAGCTTGTTCAAACTGGAGTTCAATTTTATCCCTGTAGCGTCGTTTGGCCTCTGACACAGTCCTCCTTACGTTGTATCGCGCCACCTTGTGGTCATTCATGTTGCCTGCCTCTAGGCCGTCGTTGTATGCTTTGGTGCGCTCTCTCAGAGCTTCACGGACGGATTTGTCTACCCAGAGTTTTTGATTTGGGTAAACTTTCATTTTGGTAGTGGGGATTGTTTCTTTCACCCTAGTACAAACATAGTCCAGCACTGTCTCCGTGTAGGCATTAATGTTATCTGTGTCGCGGAACACATTCCAGTCTGTGTTGTGAAACACTGACCGGATCGTATCCTCTGACGTCACATCCCATTTCTGCACCTCTCGCGAGACTACGGGAGTACTTTTAATTCTCTGTCTGTACTTCGGTGAAAGAAAAATTGATGCGTGATCTGACTTACCGAAGCCACTATCAGAATGAGCCTTGTAGCCACCTTTAAATTGCGTGTAACAGTGATCTAGGATGTTACCGCCTCTGGTGTTGCAAGTCACATGCTGATAGAAGTCGGGCAATACCTTTCTCAGATTGGCGCTATTGAAATCTCCCAGAACTAAAATGGCGGCGTTAACATTCGCCTCTTGGATTCTATTTACCTCGTCGTGTAGTCTGGAGAGCGCAACCTTGTTGCTGGCTTGCGGTGGAATATACACTCCGACCAGGACGATCGCCGTTAACTCCCTCGGGAGGAAGAAAGGACGACACTTGATGGTTATATATTCCAGTTCTGGGGAGCAGAACACTGGGATCACATATGTTAGATTCATGGATGCATTTATTTTTATCAATGGGGACTTCAACCATGTCAGACTGAACAAGACCCTGACAAACTTCACCCAGTATGTCACCTGCAAAACCAGGGGAGACAAAACTCTGGACCTCCTGTATGCTAACGTGAAGGAGGCTTTCAGTGCGACTTCCCTGCCCCCCCTCGGCCAGTCAGACCACAACCTTGTGAGGCTTGTATCCACATACACGCCTCTCATTAAGAGACAGCCTACGATCACCATGTCTGTCCCACAGTGGTCTGACGACGTCGAGGAGGAGCTACAGGAGTGTTTCAGGTCGACGGACTGGGATATGTTTGAGAGGGTTTACGGTGATGACATTGATGGACTATCCCACTGCATCACAGACTACATCAGGTTCTGTGAGGAGAGCATCGTACCCACAAAGAGGGTACGCTGCTTCTCAAACAATAAACCCTGGATTAGCAAGGACATTAAACACCTGCTAAACAGGAAAAAGAGGGCCTTCATGGCAGGGGACACTGAGCAGGCCAGGGCTGTCCAAAGGGAGCTCAAAAAAGAGCTAAGGGCAGCCAAGGTCAGCTACAAGGACAGGCTGGAGGGCAGACTACAGGCCAACAACACCAGGGAGGTGTGGGCGGGGGTTAGGAAGATCACTGGTTTCAAACAGCAGGGCACAGCTGTGGAGGGCTCTCCAGAGCGTGCAAACGAGTTCAACACGTTCTTCAACCGCTTTGACCAGAGTGGCCTCCCCACACCCCTCCCCCCACCCATCGACACCAGCACCAGATCACACCTACAAAGCAGCCCCCCCACCCCCCACCCCCCCACACCCATCAGCAACGGCACCCCACCCCCAACACCAGCAGACTGCCCACCACCCCCAACCCTGACGATCACAACCAGTCAGGTCAGTAGGCAGCTCTCCAAAATTAATGTGAACAAGGCCAGAGGACCGGACAACACCAATCCCAGGGTGCTCAAGGTATGTGCAGAGCAGCTGGCAGCACCGCTCCAGCATCTTTTCAACCTCTCCCTGAGGCTGGAGAGGGTGCCCCAGCTCTGGAAGACCTCCTGCATTGTCCCGGTGCCCAAGAAGGGACGTCCCAGCACCCCCAACGACTACAGGCCAGTCGCTCTGACGTCACACGTCATGAAGACGTTTGAGAGACTGGTCCTGCAACACCTCAAGCCCCTGGTGCGTGACTCCCTCGACCCCCTGCAGTTTGCATACCAGGCAAACATCGGGGTGGAGGATGCCATCATCTACATGCTCCACAGAGCGTACACGCACCTGGAAAAGCCGCGCAGCTCAGTGAGGATCATGTTCTTTGATTTTTCCAGCGCCTTCAACACCATCCAGCCGTCACTGCTAGCGGAGAAGCTCTCTGCGATGCAGCTGGAGCACGGCTTGGTGGCCTGGATCAAGGACTACCTCACTGAGAGGCCACAGTACGTCAGACTAAAGGACAGTCAGTCTGACGTACTGGTGAGCAACACCGGCGCCCCCCAGGGAACTGTGCTGTCACCCTTCCTCTTCACCCTCTACACCTCAGACTTCTGCCGCAACTCCAGCGGGTGCCACCTGCAGAAGTTCTCAGACGACTCCTCCATCGTAAGCTACATCACCGACGATGATGAGGAGGAGTACAGAGCCCTGGTGGAGAGCTTCGTGGGGTGGAGCGACAGCAACCACCTCCAACTCAACACCAGTAAGACCAAGGAGCTGGTGGTGGACTTCCGGAGGGGCAAGAAGAGGCCCCCCCCGATTCCCATCTCCATCCGAGGGGTGGATGTGGAGATGGTGGACTCATACAAGTTCCTTGGGGTACACCTGAACAATAAACTGGACTGGTCGGACAACACAGAGGCCCTCTACAGGAAGGGACAGAGCAGGCTGTTCTTCCTGAGGAGACTCAGGTCCTTCAATGTGTGCAACAAACTGCTGCAGTCTTTTTACCAGTCTGTTGTGGCCAGCATCCTCTTCTATGCTGTGGCATGCTGGGGAGGCTACATTAACTCAAGGGACACCAACAAGCTCAACAAGCTGGTGAGGAAGGCTAGCTCTGTGGTGGGAGTCGAGCTACCTAGACTTGAGGTGATGGTAGAGAGGGGGATGATAAGGAAGCTGGATGCCATCATGGAGAACCCCTACCACCCCCTCTACGACGAGCTAGTCAAGATGAGAAGCTCGTTCAGCCACAGACTCATCCCCCCCCGACACTCAACTAACCGCCTCGGACAGTCCTTCATACCAGCGGCCATCAGGCTCCACAACAGTGGGCAGCGACTAGCAGCCTCCAGGCCCCACAACAGGGGGCAGCGACAGCGACTGCTACCAGACATTGACCTGGGACTTATAGGAACCCAAGGGGGACAAAGTAGACTACCCTGGTACTTTGATTAATGTATACTCAGTAGATAGTAAATTATTATAACACTACCTCTTGCATACTGCACCTCATGTGACACTGTGAATAATGTGAATATTCCTCAGCTAGTCAGATAGTAAATTATATTGACCATATTGATCAAATTGTTTACACTGCCTGTGTTGTCTTTTACTACCTGTATACTGTGTTGTTTTACTACCTGTACCCCTCCCCCCCTCCCCCCCATGCTGCTATGATGCCTGAATTTCCCCAAGGGGATCAATAAAGGAATATCTTATCTTATCTTATCTTTATGTTATTGTTAGATTTTCTTGTGCCTGCTGGCTGTGATGCACCTTATGCAAAGGGCCGTAAAGACATGAGGTCACTAGGAAAATCCAATGGCCTATTCTTGACATTGTGTAGGTTAAGACACAACTTTGGACTTCAAGATTTGTCTCAAAGATTTGGAGTATCCATGCAGTCTGCAGGACTTGTTTTTAATACATGCATAGAACTTATGTATTTTAAATTTGGACAAATTAGCATATGGCCTCATAGAGACATTATTATTGAAAACATGCCTGACAACTTTAGAAAGGAATTTCCTTCTACTTTAGTCATTATTGATGGTACTGAATTTAAGACCCAGGTGCCATCTGCACTGGCTTTACA
Organism: Notolepis coatsorum; assembly: GCF_963971535.1. NCBI lineage: Eukaryota > Metazoa > Chordata > Actinopteri > Aulopiformes > Paralepididae > Notolepis > Notolepis coatsorum. Next base: position 58,559,640 of record NC_140175.1, on the reverse strand, counting down.
AAGTCAGCTTTATAGTGACTATAAGTCAAGCACAACCCTCAAAGCATTGATTGGATGTGATCCAAGTGGGTCTGTCATTTTTGTGTCTGAGTTATTTACAGGTGCTGTATCCGATAAGGCGATTACTGAAAGCAGTGGTTTTTATGATTTACTTAAAACACTGAAAGTTCATGGTTACATCCAGGATGGTGATGCTGTTATGGCTGACAAGGGTTTTACAATACACGACGAGTTGAAAGAGCTTGGATTACGTTTGAATATCCCTCCTTTTGCTGCTGGTCATTCTCAGATGTCTCAGTCAAATGTGGCGTTGACTAACAAAATTGCTCGTCACAGGGTTCATATTGAGCGTCTTATATGTAAAGTTAAGACGTACAAAATCCTTTCAGATCGCATACCAACAACCCTTTTCAAAACGATAAACCAGATATGGTCAGTTTGTTGTTTTATGACCCTACAACAGGATGTGTTTGTAACTGATAAATGAAATTGTAGACCTGCATTACCTGATAAGAAAGTACAGAACCAATCTGGACTTCTCCAAAAGGGGTTGTGATCTTTGGCACACTGGTAGACAGGATAGTTGCCAAAGGTGTTCCAGTCATCCGTTGTAAATGGGCAATATCTTCCTCTGTTACAGCTGGAAGTCTGTAAATATTTAAAATATTGTATTAAATGTATTGCATATATTAATAATAACTTGGTCGTACTTTTGCTATATTTCTGAGATGGAAGAACGATGTTTTGGTCACTTTGTTAATATGAAAATTGAAGTTCAGTTCTGAATCTATTATAACCCAGAGACTTGTGACCTCAGATTTGATCCAAGGGGTTAGTCCTCCCAGGTTCTTTATTAACGTTTATTTTTTTGTTTTGGGGCCGATAATTCGAATTATAGATAGAAAACCTACATTATGTCCTCTGATGATATCACCCAGCAGTAACATGTAAAGGACCTAAGCAACTCCCTTGTGCAACTCCATAGTTGTTGTCATATATCTCAGACATGTGGCCTCCTAGTTTAACATAGAATTTCCTCCCTCTGATGTATGTTTTAAGCCTTCTGCCTTATTAGGTAACTGACAGAGTTGGCACATCAGTGCATGAAAAGATTGCATCACGTTCAAGGTCATAAAAAACTTAATTTGTAATATTTATTTATGAATACCACTATAAGGATGGAGACCTTATTCTCATCAGAGTTTAGTCTGAGGTCACTGATTATTTTGGTGAGGGCAGTTTCAGTGCTATGCTATTTTATGAATCCTGAATTCTTCTAAGATTGTGTTCTCTTCATTGACATTGATGTCTCATGAGCTAATTTTATATGTACATCAACTTATAAAGAGTATTACTAATAAAATTCATTTTTGATATTGTAACTCATGGACTTTGTTCACTTTATTATATCTGTTGGGTGTATTACTACCACTTTACCTGTAAGAAGTGTCAACATGGCACACCACTGGCCGTCTCTTTCTCTTCTCAGAGGGTTTTGCAACCACGACATGGTTAATAGGTACTGGCTGTATTTTAGCACCTCTGGGGACATGCCATTGCTGTGGTATGCTGGTGCAACTTTGTTGTTCTGGTATGTGGGTAAAGTTGTGCCATTTGAATCCTTGAAGAGACTTGACAATGCCAACGACATGGGAACAGTGTCCATTTATCCTGAAAATACACATGCAACAATCAAATGGTTGATAGCTACTCCACACATCAATATACAGCTGCGCCAACACTAAAAGGTAAGCTAGCTAATTACAGTAGTTCAAATTCAAAGGTTTATTTGTCACCTACATACCGCGACATGTGTGATTAGCATAATGTTAGATGATTAGCCCATTGTAGCTAGCAGTTAGCAGATACTAGGCTTAAATCTTCATTCACTCTAACAATTTTATAATAAGGGACCACTAACATACTCACCCTGCTTTACATGTGCAGTAGGACTCCACAATTGTATCCTGACGAATTACAATGTGGAGTTTGTGAGGCGTTTGTGTCTTCCGCATAGACCGCCAACACTTGGCATCAACTTTGACGTTGTCATCTCCTTCTCCGTCCGAAATCCTAATTTCATGGATATATCCTTGAGTAAAATAATTCAGGCCTTTCTGGAGAACTCTCTTTGATAGAGTAGCGGCATTGGGCAAATAACTGATAGCAATAGTTTCAGGAATCCTTAAGAGAGAATCCATGTTGTTCGATTGACATGTGGTTGTTTCAGTGTGCCTGTGAGAACATTTGGGAGAGCTTGGGAGACCATAGCAACAGTAACACGGGGGGGCGGGACTTCCCGTCACCGCGGAAAGGTGTATCGTCTTATGTTATCAGTGATCAAGCGGCCTCTTATGAAGCCAGTTTGGTCCGGATGAATTAAAGACGTCATATGCTTTTGTAGTCTGATGGCTAATACCTTAGAGTACAATTTGATATCGGTTCCGAGGAGGCTTAAAGGTCTATAACTACCGCACTCGGTGGGGTCTTTGTCTTTTTTAAGGAGGACTGTTATGAGTGCAATATTGTCATTCTTATGGAAGTTCCCCTCCTTGACTGAGTATAAAATCATATTTAGTAATAAGGGTCCAATTATGTCCCAACAAGAGAGGTACATTTCTGGTGGGATACCGTCTCTTCCAGGAGCCCTACCACTTTGCATTTCAGATATGGCCTCCCTAAGTTCATCTAGTGTGATCGGTGTTTCTAACTGTTTAGCGTCATCCTCTGAAAGTTTAGGGAGGTTAATTTGATTAAGATATGTGTCCATTTTGTTTTGATCGAAGGTCGTATCTGATTTGTATAAGTTGGAGTAGAATTCTTTGAATGTCGTGTTTATTTCTTTGGGTTCTGTAACAAGTCCTTGTTGTGCTCTAATGGTAGTTATATCTGCAAATTTTGCGTTGACTCTTAATCGCATAGCTAATAGGTGACTTGGTTTGGAACCTTGGGAGTACTGCTGTTGTCTTGTGCTACGTATTTGCATTTCAGATTGTTGTCTGTATATGGCATTAATCTCTTTTTTTAGTATGTTGACTTGATTTTCCAGTCGAACCGAGTTGTTGTATTGTAAAGAATTAAATAACGTTCCAAATACTTTTCAAGGACATTACAGAACTGGTTTACACCTTGTACGAGGCTTTTGTTTATGGAATAAACAACATTTTCCGAGAAAGGTATTACGCTGTCAAGTGTCGAATTCTTATGAAGGTGGTGAATTATTATGATTACGGATTACATTAAAGGGAAATGACAAAGATTGTACAGCCAGTATGAGAAGACGTCAAAGAAATAAACACAACGCAGAACTACACAAGCCAACAGATGAAGAGGTGATACTGGCTAACACCTAACCCAGTTGTGGATCTTAACGACACACACAACCCTCCATCACAACAAAAAAGGGCAAAAGTACACTCTCACTACCATAAGAGGAACGCCGTTTTTCATAATGAGAGAAGACACAAGTCCTCGATTAAGTACTGGCCACAGGCCTTGCTAAGTCCACATGACAGTGACCAAACAATTTTCAGAAAGAAAATTGCCTCTCTAAGCAAGAGCACAACCCCAGCAGAAGCTGAGGGGTTACACCGTATCCCCAAAAACATAGTGAAACAACACATATATTGTAAACAAAATCATGTTTGAGGGGAGGGGGGGGGGCCCAGTGGAAAACCGGGGAAACCCACCCCTCACCACCTTACCCCTGATACGACGCCAATGTGTAGAGTAAACTTTACATCATGCACGCCAGCACAGCCAAAGACCTTGTTTGAACAGGTACAGCCCTGTTCATGTGTGAAAAAACTTGCCACCTGTTTATTGTCATCACAAGCTGAGAGAGGGACTCATCCCTCGATCACATGCCACTATGCACAGCATTGTAGGGTAACTCAGCCAGTTGTGGGCTCAGCCACGTTGTCTAACGTTACATCATCATCATCATCATCCGGCTTCAACATGGACGGTCGCATTTTACGTAGCTCCCGTAACCAACGCAACAGAGCAACAACAAAAAAGTACTTTGCGCATTTTCTACTTTCCCTCCTGTGGATTATGGATTTGTATCAATCAAACAGTTGTTTTTAAACGGTAAGGCTAACATATTGTGTTTCACAGAAACAAAATTAGACTCATCTGTACAGGATCCAGATATTGAAATTGAAAACTACTCAATAGTCAGGAGGGATAGGAACCAGTATGGAGGTGGCGTCTGTGTGTATATACACAAGGATACCAAATACATCAACCGTACTGACCTTAACCATGATGAAATTGAAACTGTTTGGATTGAAATCTTATTAGACAGGGCGAAACCAGTACTAGTAGGCACAATCTATAGACCACCAGAACAGAGTGGCTTTTATGACACACTTGATGGGTGTTTAGCTGGGTTGGAGGGGGTAGAAAAAATTCTTATTGGGGACTGGAACACGGATATGCTGCGTAAATCAGCACCCGTCTTCAAGGCCTTCAGTAGATTTTCTGACCTGCACGGTTTCAGCCAGCTAATCACCCAACCCACAAGGGTATGCGATTCGACTCAAACCACCATTGACCTCATTTTGACCTCTGACAAGTCCATGATCTCCAGTAAAGGGGTGATAGCATGCGGGTTAAGTGATCATTATATGATTTTCTGTACCCGCAAAAAGCTAAAACAGAAGGCCGGCTGTCACAAAACAGTCACATCTAGAGACCTCAAAACTTACTCTAGAGAGGCCTTTAACCTAGAACTGGGGAGCTTGGACTGGTCAGATGAGCTCAGTGGTACACAGGTTGAAGAAACATGGCTTGGATTCAAAACCAAATTCACAGCAATACTCAACAACATGGCACCGATAAGAACCACCAGGGTTAAAAATCGCGCTGAGGCATGGATGCACACTGAAATACTGGCCGCTATGAAAACCAGAGACAAAAAATGCTCTGAACTTCATAAAAGTCAGACAAAGCTTTCCAAAAGCTCAAACAGTGAACTCCAAGCCCACGTGGTTGAACTAAAAATCCAAAGAAACAGACTAAGAAATGACGTAAACACCATGATCAGAACCGCAAAAAGAAATTTCATCAACGACAAAACTGAGGAAAACAAAAACAAACCCCGCGAACTTTGGAAATTACTCAATAATCAACTAGGCTGCAGTAAAAAACTTAAAACCAGATTCTCAAACATAAACATAAAGACGGACAACACGCTCATCACAGACAAGCTGGATGTAGCCAATTACTTAAACATCTTCTTCACAAACATAGCCACAACACTGGTAAACAAACTACCCTCCCACTCAGGGCAGTATGGGGTAGAACACATAGTAGCATACTACAAAAACCTAGGGGTCCACAAAGACGACTTCAAACTTGAAATGGTAACAACCGATGAGGTACTCAAAAAATTGAGCGCCCTCCAACCTAACAAGGCCACTGGCCATGACAACATCCCCTCCAAATTCCTCAGAGACGCAGCAGCCGCCATCACCCCAGTCATCACACACATAATAAACCTCTCTATAAGACAGGGGCACGTCCCCAAGGACTTCAAAATTGCGAGAGTGACCCCTCTACACAAAAAGGGCAGCAAATTAGACCCAGGCAACTACCGCCCTGTTTCTATTCTTACCTCCATCTCGAAAGTCATGGAGAAAATAGTCTACGAACAGGTCGAAAAGTACCTGGCGGAAAAAAACCTAATCTACGAATTCCAATCTGGCTTCAGAACGTCCCACTCCACTGACACATGCCTCCTCTATTTGAACGACCACATCAAACAAGAGGTGGACGCGGGCAAATACTGCGGCATGGTCATGCTGGACCTACAAAAGGCCTTCGACACTGTCAATCACTCCATTCTAATGGACAAGCTAAAAGCAATTGGTTTTGATAGCCTATCAGTGAGCTGGATGCAATCCTACCTAGAGCGGAGAGAACAGATGGTAGAGGTAAACGGTACTCTATCCCCCCCCCTCACAGTGAGCTGTGGTGTTCCACAAGGAAGCATACTAGGACCGCTACTCTTCCTAATTTATGCAAATGACATGTCGTCAGCCTGTGACTGCAATTTGTTCCTGTTTGCGGACGACTCAGCCCTGCTGGTCTCTGACAAGAACAAATTGCAGGTTGAAAAAACCCTCAGCACGGAACTAGGCAAAATCTGCATATGGCTCGCTGATAACAAACTATCATTACACATGGGCAAAACAGAGTCCATTCTCTTCGGTTCAAATAACAAACTCAGCAAGACCGACGGATTCTCAGTTACAGTGGGTGACAATATTGTCACAAGGAAAGACGAAATTACCTACCTGGGTTCCATCCTAGAGGCAAATCTTTCCTGTGACAAAATGGCATCCAATGTAATAAAAAAAGTCAACCAACGAACTAGATTCTTGTACCGGATCTCCTCTCTGGTAAACAAGAATACCCTGAAGACTCTGGCAGGAGCACTCATTCAAGGGTACTATGACTATGCGTGCACCTCATGGTACCAAAGCACCTCAAAGGCGCTTAAAACAAAATTACAAACATCACAAAAAAACTGGTCAGACTACTACTTGACCTGAACCCCAGAACCCACCTCACCCCTGCCCACTTTGCCAACCTAGGATGGCTTAGAGTAGACGACAGAGTACAGCAACTTGCAATGGGCCTGGTCTACAAGATACACTATACGACCGGGGTGCCCATGTACATGTCAAAATACTTCCCAAAGGTCAGTGAATACCACAACCACTACACCAGAGGAAGCTCAACAAATCATGTGAAACCCAGATTCGGCTCAAACAAGGGACTAAACACGTTTTGCAATTATGCCACAACAATGTGGAACGCCCTACCCAAAGCTGTAAAGGAATGTGAATCCCTGCCCACATTCAAAACCGCTCTTAAAGAGCACCTACGGGAGGCTGCAATTCGAAACTGGCCACCGTAAATGCCCAAAACCCCCACCACCTCCTAATAGACAGTCTCCTCCCCACCGCATGTATATATTCCCTCCCCGCCGTATGTATATTTCCCTCCCACCCACCCACCCCCTCCTAATGTACAGTCCCCTCCCCATCATATGTATATACTCTGTCAGGATCTAGGGGTAACAGTACTGTATATTTGAATACCGCCTATGTCACAAATGTATCAGTACTAAATACCTATATGTCCCTATGCCATAAATGTCATGTATGTTGTGTATGTCATAAATGTCTATATGAATTGAAAATGGGGGACCCTGATGGAAACAAGACAAACGTCTTTCTCAGGTCTGCATCCCCTTAACAATTGTATGTATTGAGCCGTACTGTATTGTACCCATTCTGCAATCTGTTAAATAAAGTTTTCATTCATTCATTCATTCACATGAACACACACAACTTCTCATCATAAAACAAAAACCCAGTTAATTTAACGCTGTTTCTAGGTAGAGAGAAAAGCACAAGCTTTGGCCAGCGGTACCCAAGCTATACAAACGACCAAGACAATTCACACATAGCACATGTCGTATCTCCCAATGTAGTGAGCAACATACGTTTTCGAAAAAAACATCGTTATTAACAAAACATTCGGGAGGGGAAGGAAGGAAGAGTGGGGTAATGTCCAATGGACCCTTACCTGCACCAACGAACGCAGGATGAGAAGGCCGCAACAGGCTGGTCTCCACGTTGACGAAAGGCCTCTCACTGGCGGGGCAAAAGAAGCTATGGCCGGAGCGAGGCTCCGGTGAGACGCTCCCCTCCAACAGCCGGTCATGGTGCAGGCCCGACTACATCTTCTGTCAAAGATGACATCGTAGTCAGAGTGCTAGGGCCTGCTATTCTCACGGCTAATGTTCAACGGTTGTAGCACAAGCTAACAGCTAACTCCAGGCTAACTGATAGCATCAGGCTAACGTTCCCAGCCGAGCGAACGTACGGAGCTAACGTCGTAGCTAAACAGCTGACTGGCTAACAGGTAGCTCAACCCGGCTAGGAAGCAAGCTAAGCAGCTACCACCGAAACTGTACAACGTGAGAAAACAATATAGGCTAACACTTCAGACAGCCACTGTCTGTCCCTCTCCTCATCCGAAGAGAGAAGAGAAAAAGAAGTCAACACAGTCTTCAGAACGGTGTTTATCAGACACAGCGGTGTCGGCAACAAGTCCCCCACGGGCTGCAGCCGACTTGAGCGTGGGGATATTCTCATAATGAAACACCAAGCTCACCTCCTTTTCATTGAAGTATCATTTGATGAGGGTGAGCGCTGGTTTCAAGAAGAATTCAGACTGGAGATGGTTTTCAGAGGCAATGGCTCAGTTGATGAAGAAGGTGATTTAATTCAGCATACAAGCATAGGTTACACAGCAACAGTGGTCCATCCTGACACAGACAATTTGGTTCTGTCGAGTGTGTGTCTCAGTTCAATATGACTGCCTTATATATTATGTGCTCAACCCAAATCTAATACTGTTCTGTAATTTGCTACCACTACTGGCCAACTGGATGGGTGGGTTTCTGATGGCTGAAAGTGTGTGGGTCGTCAATTAATTGGTCATGGGGTGTGTTTAATCAGATTGCTCTAAAAACCTGTTTGTCCTGTGTTGGTTCAGACATTGGTCTCTTGGGAGGACGCATGGAACAGAGTGTGTGTGTGTGTGTGTGTGTGTGTGTGTGTGTGTGTGTGTGTGTGTGTGTGTGTGTGTGTGTGTGTGTGTGTGTGTGTGTGTGTGTGTGTGTGTGTGTGTGTGTGTGTGTGTGTGTGTGTGTGTGTGTGTGTGTGCTGCCCTGTCAAGGCAGACCGCAGTAACTTCCAAACAGTGAAACTGAGAAAAATGGCTTTAAAGTTTTTTGACTTGCCATCCAAAATGTGTTATAGGTAGATAGATGATAGTACCCAGATTTAACATGTATTAATGAAGTAATCTTTAGGCATACAAAAATATGATGTAATTATTATAATTAACCCCAAAAAAGCAGATACTGCACTCTGCTGCACGATTTCCTTAAATAATTATACAGGTAATGTACAGGCAAAGTGCAGTAACTTCAAATACAATGTTGTTTTCCCTCCAGCTTTCATAACTTAACCTAGCCATTTTATTTGGATCATCATCATTCCAATATATTCAGGTGTCAAATGGCTAGGTTAAGTTATGAAAGCTGGAGGGAAAACAACATTGTATTTGAAGTTCCTGCACAAGATAAAACATTTATTGACAAGTTCAATTTCATTCATAACAAAATTTTGACTTTTTTCGAGTTACTGCGGTTAGCCTTGACAGGGCAGTGTGTGTGTGTGTGTCACATGAAACTAGTGTGTGACTGATTAGGTCAGTCTGGGGGATTGTGTCCTCCAGCCCATGGGGTGAGGCAAGTTAACAACATAGTATGTCTTTCTTAGGCTGGAGACAAAATGTGTCTAAAGTCCACATATTAATATTATTTATCTAGCTAGTTTTAATTTAATCTTAAATCAATGGCCCTATGAACATAAATTGTTACGTCATCATCTTGAAAGCGGGGCCCGCACGGTGACAGAGGGGATCCGTTTGTCCAGAGACCCGGGGAATTGAACCGCAGATTCGGAGCACGGTCCCAGTAAACAAAGCTCTCGATGAGGCATCAAACTAGAACCCTCTCCACGCCGCTAGAGCAGCGAAAAAAGAATACCAGCCTGGGGCAGGATCTTCATAAACTGTGTAGTTGTTCCCCCCACAACCAACACACCTGGCGCCCGCATTGCAAACACATCACCCGCCCCAGAGAGGCCGTCAGCCCCCACACAGCCGACCGCCTCCCAAGCAAAGTCTGCAGAGCGGAGGAAATACCGGCAGAGATTTGCTCAGCGACGCGAGCCCCTACTACGAAGCTCCAATGGAGGTCAGAATGATCATCATCTTCTAACTAGACACTCCGGTGGTCGAAGACATTATCGCTGTATTTCCTCGAAAAATTGTGAGAGAGAAAACAAAGATATAATGTCAAAGCAGCTCCTTCTCTTCAACGTAGCTTCTTTCCAACTGTTTTACACTAAACTCAAGTGGTGTATACAGACACTCGCCGTGGTGAAAATAAGGAAGGAGCTGTTAGTATGGCCACACCCCTGCTTATGTAGAGGAGCGGATGGGGGTGTGGCCAGACAGATGGGTGTGTATTAGGTGCATGTGGAGATGTATTCATTCATTTATAGACTGATATATTCCAGTAGGCGCAGAGCGGCAGCTATACGATACTATAACTGTGATAATTTTAATCTGATTTAGTTTATGTAACATGTTTCTTGTTTTTATTGTTGTTTTTATCATTGATTGTCACAATGCTTTTACCTTAAGCAGGCTATTTATTTATTTGAAAGAGTTTACCTGTCTCCTGTTTAGGGACTACGGGTGTAAATTAGCTCTTGCTACAACCCGGCATGTTTACATTTTGTATTTTGTACTTGATGTTCATTAACATGTGCTGTCCCTATCAAATAAACTATCAAATCAAATCTTGATTAAACAGAAAAAGCAAAAAAACGTCTTTCTCTCTCTCTCTCTCCCTCTCTCACACAGACATACAAATACATTCACATATGCATGGATGCACAAACACTCACATACACAAAACACACATGTGCAAAACACACACACACACACACACACACACACACACACACACACACACACACACATACATATGCATGTATACTACTACATGTGTATGTATACCACTATATCTGTACCACTTTACATGTGTATGAATACCACTACATTTGCAAATTGAGGCTTTTTGCCTTTGTAGGGCAATGCACATTTATGTACAGTAGGTCTGTCTATTCATACTATTCACCTTTCACACACACACACACACACACACACACACACACACACACACACACACACACACACACACACACACACACACACACACACACACACACACACACACACTCGCACGTTCACTCACACACATAGACTCACAAACACACACAGACACACTCACACTCTCTCTCTGTGTTTACTTAAAATCCTCTCTCCAGCCGCCTGGCTCTGTGCGGTCAGTAATCACCACCCACTCTCAGAAGATGCATGTGGCAGCTGAAATAATAGAAGAGAAGCATTTCAAGGGCAGAGAAGATTCTCTCAAACGCATCACTTTCCAGAGCAGAGTGGCTGCTATGTATTAGACAGATGGCAAAAAAGACAGGGAAATGGATGAACATGACCTAAATTGGTTGACCTGTGCAGCTTGTTAGATTCTCCTCTCCCTCTCGGCTGTCAGAAGCCATTTGCTGGCTGTGAATTGGACCATGTTCAGGCAATCTCTGGATTTCACTATTCCCCGGTTCGTTCCGCCATGCAGGTGGCAAGAGTCATTCATATTTATGAAGGTAAAATAATGGAGAGGGTAAGTTCAGAATGTTGGACCCTCTAGCCCTATTTCCTACTTAGTAACAATGTTGTTGTCGACAGGATCCATGCTGTTCTTCCTATTGGATACCTGGAGCTCTAGCTAGTTAGCCACAAAATTAATGCAAAGTCAATGGGGCCACACTTCGGTATGTACAGTACACTGACACCCTGACATCACTGAAATCTACTCCACAGTGCAGCCAAGGTAGGTTTATTTCAGGGCTTGTACAGACTGGAGCATGGGTAGAGTGGTCGTCTGGTAATCTGAAGGTTCTTGATGTGATTCCCACTCCTCCTGGCAGCGTGTTGAAGTGTCCTTGAGAAAGACACTTAACACATCCCCCGCCATAAACGGCTTACGACGGGTTTGCTGATCATGCAAATTCCGTACAACGTTATTGAGATCATATTTCATTTTTTCGCCATGGTATTCATAATTCCGCCACCCAGCCTCTGCTGAGACAGTGGGACTCGGCACAACCGTGCAACGCTTCAATACCGCCGCCTGGTGGATGATCGGGCAAGTTACAACCGGAAATGGATCTCTGGTGATCTCGGTGCATCTCGGAAAGCCGTCCGGCAGGCACATATTGTTGCGGGACTCTAGACACACATCCGTGTATATGGATCGCTGCCATAACTCAATAATCTATATGATTTGGGCGTGTATTGCGCCATACAAACCGGAAATAGATCTAGTCGATCGACGTCAAATAAGTGGGATCTTTTTCCTCCAGTCTCATCGGCGAACGGTAAGAGGACAGTAACGTTACTTTTAGCATGATTGTTTATTAATTTCAATGCAAACCGCTCTGATCAATATATCACCCATACTACATAAAGCATTTACTGACGATCACGGAATTATAAACGACCCCCCCCCTTTCATCCACGCATGATGAGTCATAACGTTTAGGATCGTATTCAGTTGGATTTTTTAATATAGCGTGTATAAACTGCGATCGATAATCTATATTATGTGTTTAGGCCTATAACTAGCGTTCTAGGAATTACTGCAAAAAACGATAAAAACATACTTATATTCTAGACGGTATTTTCGTATGAATATATATGAAAAAGTATAACTTTCCTACATCCTGAACGATAGCTAATCGATGTTGAATGGGCCATAGTAATGTCAATTTAGCAATACAATTTAAAAAGTTATAGCCCTGCAAAGAAGGTGAACATCTTCATAGGCTTAGACTCGTGGCAGTGATCATACATTGATGGATAGAAGCGTGGCAGTTAATGTGTTAACCCCTAACTGCTCCTGACGAGCAGGTTGGCATCTTGCATGGTTGCCTCCGCTGTCGGTGTGTGAATGTGTGAGTTTAGTAATTTTTTTCGCACAGTATAAAAACAACAACACAATAACGACAACTGTAAAGTACAAAAAATATACAGTGCAGGAAGAGGCAGAAAAGCCCAGAAGGCTTATAAAAAACCTCCACCTATAATAATAAACATAATTATATTACATATACTGTAGCAAAATGTAATATGTGAATGGGTGAATGTGAGAAAGTTTTAAAGTGCTTTTGGTAGAGGCACTATATAAATGCAGTCCATTTGGAGCATGGCCCCATTGACTTTGCATTGGTTTTCTGGCTGCTAGCTTCGGATATCCAGTATGAATAGTGGTGGAAGAAGTACACAGTTCTGTAAGTCATCCATTACAAATTCTACTTAAGTACATGTACTTAAAATTTAATTAAATTAAAAAGGTTAAATCTGCAATGTTGTCAAACAGCGACCTCTAGGCAAAATAGCCCCGCTTGGTATTGCACTTTGTTAACTTTTTTGTTTTGGTTTGACATGTGGGTTGGAGTTTAGTAATACATACATACATACATACATACATACATACAGGGCCGCCTGGGAGAAATGCGAGGCCCTGTGCGAGATTTAACGCGAGCCCCCCCCCCCCCCCCCCCCCCCAAAGGTATACAGTCAACATATTCTTAAATAATAGCGCTGCCCGAGGCGGGGCATGATACAGTCAACATATAGCAAAAGAGAGAGCGAGAGAGAGCTCCCGTTCTACAGTCAATATACAGTGTACAGAGAGAGAGAGAGAGAGAGAGAGAGACACACATTGGAAAGAAATTGAAATGCTATTTGGCCCTAAACAGAGAGTACACAGTGGCAGAATACCTGAGCACTGTGACTGAAGATCCTTGAGCACAGCCTAGCCATCGAGAAAGGCCGCCATAGGCAGACTGTGTGTGTTAGAAAGAGAGAGAGAGAGAGAGAGAGAACATGTGTGTTTGTCATGTGTGTGTGTGTTAGAGAGAGACTAGAGCATGTATGACAGATTCAAAAGGACAAAGATCAACACTTAAATCCAGAGAGAGAGAGAGAGAGAGAGAGAGAGAGAGAGAGAGAGAGAGAGAGAGAGAGACACATTGGAAAGAAATTGAAATGCTATTTGGCCCTAAACAGAGAGTACACAGTGGCAGAATACCTGAGCACTGTGACTGAAGATCCTTGAGCACAGCCTAGCCATCGAGAAAGGCCGCCATAGGCAGACTGTGTGTGTTAGAAAGAGAGAGAGAGAGAGAGAGAGAGAGAGAGAGAGAACATGTGTGTTTGTCATGTGTGTGTGTGTTAGAGAGAGACTAGAGCATGTATGACAGATTCAAAAGGACAAAGATCAACACTTAAATCCAACAAGAAGAGGGTATACCAGAGAAACCAAAGCAGCAAGGAGCCAATGGCCGACATCAGCTAAATAGGCTAGCCAGGTACTGTGACACCAGGCCACACACAGCTTTGGCCAATGGTCCAACGCTACCCAAGCTACACAAACGACCATTCACACACAGCACATGTCGTATCTCCAAATGTTGTGAAGTAGCATATGTTTTGCCTGGAAAAAAACATCGTTATTAACAAAACATTTGGGAGGGGAAGGAAGGAAGAGTGGGGTAATGTCATGACATTTTCATTAATCCAAGTTACCTGCACGAGGAACGCAGGGCGAAAGGCCGCAACACAGGTCTCCACGTTGACGAAAGGCCTCTCGCTGGCGGGACAAAAAGAAGCTATGGCCAGAGCCTTGTCATGGTGCAGGCCCGACTACATCTTCTGTCAAAGGGCCTGCTATTCTCAAGGCTAACTGATAGCATCAAACGAACGTTCCCAGCTGACGCTAAACAGCTAACTGGCTAACAGTTAGCTCACACAGTTAGCTACTAGTAGTATTAGCTAGTCGACCAGTTTGGCTCCAGAGAGAGAGAAAGAGAGATAGGGTCAGGTGACTCAAATTTTTTTTTTTTTTTTTTCGCGAGGCCCCCCTTCCCGCGAGGCCCTGTGCGACCGCACTGCTCGCACACCCCCTGAGGCGGCCCTGCATACATACATACATACATACATACATACATACATACATACATACATACATACATACATACATACATACATACATACATACATACATACATACATACATACATACATACATACATACATACATACATACATACATACATACATGAGGGAAACTCCAAATTGATCTGGGAGAACTTGAATAAACTGACAGGGAAACACACTGGGGAAAAAAAGTGCCTAGAAATCTGTGTGAATGGCAATATTACACAGGATGGACCTCAAATTGCAACAAGGTTTAATTCCTATTTTGTAGAGTCGGTGCAGACTCTGCAACAGAGCTCCCCTACTAATCTGACTATGTCTCCAGTGGATCAAAATCAGCCTGTCTTTGAGCTGTGTGAAATCACTGTAACAAAAGTGACAACAATTATAAATTCCTTGAAGAACTCCAAAGCCAAGGATGTGTATGGTCTAAACACTATGCTACTAAAAACTTTTAATGAATGCTTATCTGGACCAATATCAACAATCATAAATAGATCCTATAGTGAAGGCGTTTTCCCAGTAGCATGGAAGGAAGCTATAATAACCCCCATCTACAAAGCAGGTCAATCCTCTGAGGTAGCTAACTATAGGCCAATTAGCATTTTACCTGTTATTTCCAAAATAGCAGAGAAACACATAGCAGAACAACTAACAAGTCACCTTAGCACCAGCTCTGTTGGACTGCACCCCATGCAGTTTGGTTTTAGGGCAAAACACTCAACAGAGACTGCAATCTGCTTCCTCCTGGAGAATATTAAATCTAAGCTTGATAAGGGGGGAGTTGTTGCAGCCGCATTTTTAGATCTAAAGAAAGCCTTCGACACTGTGGATCATGGTGTCCTGCTCACGAAGCTTTCTCGGTACAACTTCTCCCCTATTACCATCACATACATGAAGTCTTATCTTGAAGGTAGAACTCAGAGAGTAAGGGCAAATGGTGAGCTATCCTCTGCCCTTAGCTGTGGTTTTGGTGTCACCCAAGGATCTATATTGGGACCGCTGTTGTTTAGTTTATACATTAATGATCTTCCAGCTGTATGCAATAAGTCTGACATCCAGATGTATGCAGATGATACAGTAATTTATGTCCATGCAGAAACCAAGCAGCAAGCTGCAAACAAGTTAACATCGGTGATGACATCGGTCACTGAATGGTTGACTAACTCATGTCTGCATTTAAACACCAAAAAGACTGTTTGCATGTTTTTTACAAAGAGGCTGATGAATACTGTCTCACCTGATGTCTATGTCAGAGGAGAAAGGTTGACAGTTGTATCCGAATATAGATACCTTGGGATAAAAATGGACTCCAATCTTACATTTAAAAAACAAATCAAATCGGTAGTAAACAATGCAAAGTTTCACTTATCAAACTTCCGTCACAAGTCAACAAAAGCAGCAGCACTGTATTTTAATGCCATTATTATGTCACACTTAACATACTGTCTGACTAGCTGGACACAAGCCTCCTGTACAACACTACGATCTGTAGTCTACCATCAGGCTGTGAAAGTTCTGGACAGGAAAACAAACAGCCACCACCATTGTTATAGCATAGCAAACCAGAACCTACTGAGCTGGGACAATCTTGTCAAATTCAAAGATGCCTGCCTTACCTATAAAATCCTACATGGCTTGGCTCCTCCCCCCCTCTGTACTTTCATAAAACAGAAAGCATCTGCTGACAGATATACCAGGTCTGTAGTCAGAGGCGACTGTGTAGTCCCAAACAGGAGGTCTGCTTTTAGTCAGACAGCCTTTTCCGTGAGAGCAGCCCACACCTGGAACAGTCTGTCAACACAGCTCAGGGAGTATCAAAGTTACATTTCATTTAAAACTAACTTAAAATCATGGTTGAGAGATGGTCAAGTGTGCAACCATTTTAACTGAGGGGTTGTATTGTAATGTATTTTAATGTATTTATTTGTATGTATTTTAGTGTATTGTAACCGATACTGATTCCTACTGTGTTTAAATTATTGTACTATGTTTTAATTATTGTTGTGCTCATGTCATCTGCCCCAGAGACTACAGTTGAAAATTAGCCAACTTGGCTAAACTGGCATATTTACAGTCAAATGTTCCTTAATATGCACTGTCTCTGTATTTTAAACCAATAAATACAAAAAATACAAAATACATACATACATACATACATACATACATACATACATACATACATACATACATACATACATACATACATACATACATACATACATACATACATACATACATACATACATACATACATACATACATACATACATACATACATACATACATACATACATACATACATACATACATACATACATACAGCATACTACTGTACATTTCTCCAGCCCTCTCTTGGTAGAGCCTGAGGTATGGCTAGCAGTAACAACCACTCCCCATATGCCCACTGAAGTCCAATCCACACAAACAAAAAGAAAAACTGTTAATAAAGCGCAGTACCATGCTGTTAGATTTTGCCTAGAGGTCGCTGTTTGACAGCATTACAGATTATACCTTTAAGTATTAAAAGTAAAAGTACACATTCTATAATGTTTGTGTATTACAGTGCTTGGGAGCATTCAAACATCAAACCATTGACATTTAACATTTATGTTGAAGCGGTATGTGGTCCAGTTATGCTGGCTTTGATTATGTTCTCTTGAAGTTGGCAGGCTTCAAATTTGAAAGTACATAATGTTGCCATGTTTTCTATCGCTGCTGGAGGGGCAAAACCTTGTAACTCCAAAAACCCAACTTTTCAGCAGATGAAAAAAACAAACACAGATTTGAGGGCGAATAGAGTTACGAGGTTTAGACAGATGATTGGTTTAATGCTTTCCCATTGTGTAGACTTTGTAAAACCACACACACATGGAGGATGATCTACTGAGTTAAAAAAATAAATAAATAAAAAATTGAGTTACAAGGTTTTGTCCCGCCAGCAGCGCTATGCAAAATCGTTTTCTTCAAGTAATAACTAGTACAAAAAAGTACAATATTTCCATTGAAATGTAATGGAGTAAAAGTAAAAATGGTCCCTAAAATTCAAAGTACAAGTACCTCACAATTGTACTTAAGTACAGTACTTGAGTAGAAATACTTAGTTACTTTCCATCACTGAGTATGAAGAACAGCATGGATTGTGACTCTACCAACAACATTAGTAGGAAATAGGGGTCAAAAACTTGAGAACATCATATGACGACGACTCCTCCCTCTCAACACTAGCTGAAACTACTATTTGGGCTTGGGGGGAGAGGCAGAGTGTACCGCTGTGAAGGAAGGGTTACTGTATCTTGTTTGAATGATCATGGAAAGCCACAATTGTAAATGTAATTGGCACTTGATCAGTTGCCCAGCCCTACTAATGGGGATCCTGATGAAATAAACAAACAAACACTTAATTTCAGCATTTGGCGGTATTCACCATGCTGATGGCGTGCAGAGTCTCCGCAAATGTGAGGCCATCGATAGTTCTCGCAGTCAAAGTGGCTCAAAGAATGGAGATGTGTTTTCTGTCGCCATAGTAACACCAATCACGGCAACGCTAGCATCCGTGATGCAGTCCATGTTGTCCCAGAAATGTAGGAGGTGCAAAACGCCATGCAAAAGGCACTAGTATAGTCTCTCTCGAAGTACAGAGTACATACCCTTTGAGTTTAATATCCCAAGCGTACCAGCGCCGTTCTCTGTGGAAGTAGCATGTTCTCGCCACGTGTTTCCTCTGAGTGCTCCGGTTTCCTCCCACACCATAAAAGACATGCATGCAGCGTACATACTCCTGCCATTGTCCTTGGCATTACAACTGGAATTTGGTCGCCGCCCCAGGTGTGGGTCTATGGACGCCCACTGCTCCTGAATAGTCAGGATGAGTAATACAAGAGGACAAATTATTAGTATATGTTCAAGTTCAAGTTCAAGTTCTTTAATAGTTGTCATACAGAAGTACAGAATACTTTCATACAAAATGCTTCTTACTGTTACGCTCCAGAGACTGTGCTAGACAAGATAGTATCAAATAACATAATAACATAATATAGCATGAATTTAGAAGAAGAATGAGGTCACAGTTGTTCGGTATAGACATATGTACAATGTTCTGAGTTACCATATAATATACAATACACAATACTATGCAGTGTACTAATGTACAGTACTATCTAGTGCAAAGCAGAAATGGGATGAGGTACAATTTTAGGTACAATTTACAGTAAGGTGTACGAGTTGTAGTGCAATCCTTCATCCATAAATATAAAGTGTGGGGAGTGGGTGCTACAGTGTGTTTGTTTAAAGTGGGTGTGTGCTATAAAGTGTGTGTAGTGGGTGCTACAGTGTGTTTGTTTAAAGTGAGTGTGTGCGTGTGGATGTGTGTGCTATGTGTGTTTGGTGGTTGTTGTTGTGTAGTGTTCATTCATTGTTCGTTTAGCAGCCTGATGGCCTGGGGATAGAAGCTACTTCTGAGTCTTTCTGTGCTCGCCTTGAGACTCCTGTGTCGCTTGCCTGACGGCAGCAGTTCAAAGAGGCAGTTGTTCGGGTGGCTCGAGTCCTTAATAATTCTCTTAGCCTTCCCCTTGCAACGCTTGTTGTAAATGTTCTGGAGGGTGGGGAGCCCCCCTCCAATTGTGCGTTCGGCTGAACGTGTCACTCTTTGTAGTCTGCTTTGGTCTTTTGCAGTGCTATTCCCAAACCAGGAGGTGATGTTGCCGGTCAAGATGCTCTCTATTGTACATGAGTAGAAGTTCTTAAGGATCTTCTGGCTGACTTGGAACTTCCTTAGGCGCCTGAGGAAGTAGAGGCGTTGTCGTGCCTTCTTCACCACACTGTTAATGTGTATGGTCCATTTCAAGTCCTCGGATATGTGGGCTCCGAGGTACTTGAAGCTGTTGACTCTCTCAACCGGTGCCCCGTCGATGCTGAGGGGGCTGTAGTCCTTGACCCCCGACCTCCTGAAGTCCACAATCATCTCCTTTGTTTTGCTGACGTTCAGGGAGAGGCTGTTTTCCTGGCACCATCCCGCCAGGACCTTGACCTCTTCCAGGTAGGCCCTCTCGTCGTTGGCAGAGATCAGGCCCACCACCACTGTGTCGTCAGCAAATTTGACGATTGTATTGCTACTCCGCTGAGCCACACAGTCGTGTGTGTACAGGGAGTAGAGGAGGGGACTCAGAACACAGCCCTGGGGGGCCCCTATGTTGAGGGTGATGGATGAGGAGGTGCAGTTGCCTGCTCTCACCACCTGGGGTCTGCCAGTCAGGAAGTCCAAGACCCACTGGCAGAGGTCATAGCCCAAGCCCAGGTCCCTGAGCTTGGCTATGAGTATGGAGGGGACTATGGTATTGAATGCCGAGCTGTAGTCGATGAATAGCATTCTCACATAGTTCCCCTGCCTCTTGTCCAGGTGTGATGCTGCTGTGTGCAGCACATGGGATATGGCGTCCTCCGTGGACCTGTTGGGGCGGTATGCAAATTGCAGGGGGTCCATGTTGATGGGGAGGGAGGAGCAGATGTAGCCCTTTACTAGCTTCTCAAAGCACTTCATGGCTATGGAGGTGAGAGCTACAGGGCGGTAGTCGTTGAGGCAAGCAGGCTTGGATTTTTTGGGTACAGGGATATGTAAAAATGTACTTGTCAAAAAAAGAAAAAAAACATTTTAATTCTAATTCTAATTACATTTCGAGGGTAACCTCGCCAACCCTGATATGTGAAGCCTAACACCTGAGAGAGTTTAATATCAGCTCCAATGGCGTTTTCATGAATACTGATTTAATCTGAAACCTGTGTGCAATTACAGAATACAGTAGGTACAACCCTCTATTAACACTGAGTCAACCATTCAACCTTCGTTTGATTTCTGACCTTTTGTGTTGACTATTATTGTATTTAGAAGGGGGAAAACATTCACAGGTGTTTGATATTTAACCCTTGTGTGGTGTTTGGGTCTGTGAGACCCGTTTTTAATGTTTACTAAAAAGAGAAATGATACTTGTCACCAGCTTGGCTGGCCGTTCACACTAATACAATTGGCTGTATTAGAGGGTGGGAAAGCTGGCGGGGTGGGTCCGGGTCGTTGTAAACAGCGACTCCTACAGTTCGGTCGGGGCGCCTGATCAGCGCGGATAGGATCTAAGGGGGGTAGTGTGATCCTTCCACACGTTACACCCTCTCAGTGAGAGTCCGCGCTGCCAGGTGAAAAGAAGCGGTTGATTGGCTAGACGTGTGTTGGAGGAAGCACGTGATAGCCTCCACTCTCCCAGACCGACTGTGGGGGGTAAGTGCGCAGCGACCAGGAAGGGGATTGGGAATTGGCATAACGACTAACATTGAGATGGGAGAAAATCGGAGGAAAAAGGAGGGGGGAAAATATCAATTAAAAAAAATAAAATAAAGAGAAATGATACAATAAATAATTTTTTTCATTTTATGTGAACTGTGCACCCCCCTACGCGTCTATATTTATCACAGCCGAAGAGTGCAAGAGCGCTTCCGCATTTTGCCCTGATTGGCCCCGGTTTGATTGATTGATTCATTGAAAACTTTATTAACAGATTGCAGAATGGGTACTGTTACGAAGGATCAGATTAAACCGAATATATATATTTATTAATTGATATATATTGCATAATATTTGTATATCGTTTGATATCCCTTGTATATTCCTTGTACATATACACGGAATATCCCTTTAACCTAGTACAGACCATAATATTTCGTTCTCTTATTGGACAGCGGTCCCTTAGGCGCCACTGCCATACCCCCAAGGTCTGGTTCAAAGTCACCGCCAAAGACTTGCCTGGACATGAACGGCTCTGCGCAAGGATACGAGACAGGAATAAAGCTGGTACTAGTTTGTTCACCTAACGTATAAATACGGCGCAGGTGAATACAGAAGTTAAGTTACCCAATAAGTTGAAGCCTCACCCACGATACAACGTGCGGTGAAGTATGGCCTGTTTGGCCCCAAATAGAGCATTGAGACTGTGTGCGAATTAATAACTGAAGTATCAGAGTTTAACGCTGTACCGTCGAGTTCGACCTATTCTATTAATTTAGTAATAGTCTATTTATGTATAGTGTATCGTGCGGCTACCGTTCTACAGTGACCAGCATCACCAACGTTTCCTCGTACCAGCTAGTGTGCTTATCCAGGCTGGGCAGCTTACCCTGGCGCCTTCACCCGAGGAGCCCTAGACGAGGACCGTGTGGACATGTACACTGGATAACCTACCCGACGACTACATAGCTCTTTTCGGCTGGATTATATTTGCTTTGGTCCTTTAATTGATGGAGCGGAGAATCGTCTACACCCACAATTGTTGGGTAGGAGTCTGACACTGTACAACTGTACAAACAAAACTGTACATTGGAATATTGACAAGACCATACTTGGTAATTTACTGTACATTGGAGGGGGTTGTGTTCGGACATTTACAGGGGCCAGTTTCGAGTTGCAGTCTCCCTTAGGTGTTTTTTGAGAGTGTTTTTGAAAGTGGGTAGTGATTCACATTCCTTTACAGCTTTGGGTAGGGCGTTCCACATTGATGTGGCATAATTGCAAAACGTGTTTAGTCCCTTGTTTGAGCCAAATCTGGGTTTAACATGATTTGTGGAGCTCCCTCTGGTGTTGTGATCGTGGTATTCACTGACCTTTGGGAAGTATTTTCACATGTACATGGGTACCTTGGTCGTGTAGTGTATCTTGTAGACCAGGCCCATTGCAAGTTGCTGTACTCTGTCATCTACTCTAAGCCATCCTAGGTTGTCAAAGTGGGCAGGGGTGAGGTGGGTAACGCCCTCCAAATGCCCATTTTCTTTTCCCCCGCTCAGACGCCCAAATGGAATACATGTATATTATCGCGACGCGATAACGTTATTTCCCTGTACATTGCAACGTTAACACAACGCAGCTGTCAACTGTACTTTACATATTATCCAAACGAGGACCACATAACGCCATACGAGGACCACATAACGCCATAACACGCCATAATGTTATTTCCCTGTACATTGTAACTTTAACACAACGCAGCATTTCCCTGTTCATTGTAACGTTAACACAACGCAGCTGTCAACTGTACTTTACATATTATGGAATACATATATATTATCGCGACGCGATTCACTCGCAACGCCATAACGTTATTCGGGCATTCATAAAATTGATTGAATGAAATTGATTGAATGAAAATGTTATTAACAGATTGCAGAATGGGTACAATACAGTACGGCTCAATACACACAATTGTTAAGGGGATGCAGACCAGAGAAAGACTTTCGTCTTGTAATGTGTGCTAATATGGCGTGTTAATATGTGATTGACCAGCGTTAATATGAACCAAAGGCTTTGGCGTGTTAATATGTGATTGACCTGCGTTAATATGAACCAAAGGCTTTGGCTTTAATATGGCATATGGCGTGTTCTGGCATCTGTGATTAATGGGGGTCTGAACCGCGTCGAACCAAGCGGCGACCTCATGCGCATGCGCGGCGAGCACCTGGGCGAAGGAAAAGGAAATGCGCATTACCGTACTGGCGTATGGCGAAGAATGCGGAAGCGATCTTGCACTCTTCGGCTGTGATAAATATAGACGCCCCCCCTACATGTTTACATTACATACGTGGTGTTTGGGTTTGGACCCAAACGTGTGGACATTGTGGGGAAAACAAGTGGATGTGGTAATAATTAAACAAAAAGGTTCACTGTGTACATTATAAATAAATGTTATGGAGTTTGAGTTTATTAGGATCCCCATTAGCTGTTGCATGACAACAACTAGTCTTCCTGGGGTCCACACAAAACATAAAACATTGCATTTGACAATACTTTTACAGAACAGTAAATAAACAATTAAAAACAGTTATAGGTGACACAGAAAGCACCCAGGGGAATGTTCTGAGTATACGGGTACATGTTCTTTTTCAGAACTGAAAACACTACCATAGAATAAAGCTCATTTGGGTATAAAAAATCAAACAATTATGTGGGTCCACAAAACATGTCTCTCATTTCTGTCTGTGGAGCAGCTCCAGACAGAGAGAGAACTAAAATCCTTTTTTTGTATTTTATTTTTTTATTATTTTTTAAACAAACACATAAACAAACATGACAACACACAATAGGATATACAAATACACATATGCTCCAGCTCGTACCCCCCTCTCCCGGACCCCCCATTGGATAATCCAACCATTATAATTTGTTCCTAACCAGACACTACCATTATATGCTGGCTTTTATTCTCTCCACCACTTCTAACCACATTGCCATTTTGGATTCATTGAGACCCAAAATTCTAGCTGTTGATATTTCTTGATAAATCACATCGAGATATGTAAGAATCCAGACCTTACGGCACATTTTTTCCGGTTGAAACCATCGTGATGCTATCAGCTTTTTAGCCACTGTGATACCGGATAAAACCAATCTCTTTAGCTGTGGAGGTACTGCATGCTCAAAGACATCATTCAGCAGTAATACAGAGGGGTGTACAGGTATATCCAGAGTTAAGAGATTTGACAATTGCTGGGTCACTTCTTTCCAAAATATCTTAACTGGTGGGCAGTCCCAGTACATGTGCATAAATGTCCCTTCGTCCCCATTTGTACATAAGGAGCATTTGGAGTCTTGTTTAAGACCCATTTTGTTCAGTCTTATAGGAGTTAAGTATGTCCTGTGAATATAGTTAAGATTGATTTGTTGATGGTCCGGGTTCCTTGATGCAAGGCGTACATTTGCCCAGGCTTCTTGCCAGTCAAAGTCTATCTCCAGGTCTGGTATATCCCTCCTCCAGACTGAGTCTAGATGTAGGGTTTCATACGAGGCCGTTAGTAATTGATGATACAAATCTGAAACAAAACCTCTCGATGTCTCTCTTTCATAGAAGAATTTGTGGTATCTGTGGTGTACAATTGGTATCCTTAATGGAACACCGTGAGCCTTCAAACATGCCAATAACTGTGCGTAAAAATAATATGAGGACTTGGTGAGATTAAATTTTTTGCATATCTCATCAAAACTACAAAAACCCTGTTTGTTGAAAACGTCTCCTAATGTGTGTATGCCTTGCTTTTCCCATCTAGGGAATCTTATAGGTTGTTTTCCAATCAAGAGTGCATTGTTATTGAATAAGGGAGTATGATTATGCCATTTATGTGGGATAGAGTCTTTTTTTTGTGTTTCACGCCATATCCGGATTGCATGAGTGATTATGGGGCCAAATTTCCGTTCGCATTGCTTAATTGATAATTTGGTGTACACTATGTCCTTCAGCCTATGTGGAGCTACTATATTTTCTTCTAAATTTCTCCAGGATACTGATGCTTGGGGATCAAACCATGTTGTCAGTGGTCTTAAAGTGTATGCCTTAAAATAGTGGTGGAAATCTGGAAATGCCATACCACCGTCTGCTTTGTTTTTCTGTGCGGTGGATCTTTTTATACGTGGTGGTTTGTTATTCCAAATAAATTTGTATGTGGAGGAGTGTAATTCTTTCCAGTAACCCTTTGGAGGGGGTAACGGTAGCATTGAGCTGAAGAAGTTGATTCTAGGTAGGACGTCCATCTTAATTATTGATATCCGTGCGTGTACTGAGTTTTTAAGTTTTGACCACCTGACAAGGTCGTATTTGATTTTGTTTTGGATTTTTATGTAATTGTGCTTCACCGTTTGGCTTATGGTAGGGAATATTTCAACTCCCAAACATCTAAAGTGTTTTACCATCGGTATCTCTTCTGGGAGGGTTATATTTCTTTTTGCAGGGGCGTTAAGTGGGAGGAAGGCCGACTTCGGCCAATTTATCCTAAATCCCGATAAATCTCCAAAGTCCTCAATCAACTTGAGAAGATGAGGCAATGCGGTGTTGGGGTTTTGCATGAACAGTATTACGTCGTCCGCATATAAACAAATTTTGTGTTGTGTGCCCTTGATTACGATTGGTTCTATGGATTGGGATTGTCTTATATATTGTGCTAAAGGCTCTAATGATAGATCGAATAGTCCGGGACTAAGGGGGCAACCCTGTCTGGAAGACCGTGATACTGGAAAGATTTCGGAGGTGATTGTACCTGTTGTAATCATGGCCGATGGGTCTTTGTATAATACTTTAATCATATCAATGAATCCTTTTCCTAACCCCATCCTTTCTAACACTGCCCATAGATACGACCATTCCAACCTGTCAAAAGCTTTCATTGCATCCAGGGACAGCATCGCCTTAGGTGTGTTGTCTTCCTTGTTAGCATCTAGTACGTGTAGTAATCGTCT
The DNA here is from genome assembly GCF_963971535.1 of Notolepis coatsorum. Taxonomy (NCBI): domain Eukaryota; kingdom Metazoa; phylum Chordata; class Actinopteri; order Aulopiformes; family Paralepididae; genus Notolepis; species Notolepis coatsorum. The sequence continues at coordinate 58,533,644 of NC_140175.1, read as the reverse complement.
TATGTTATCATTGATCAGGCGGCCTCTTATGAAGCCTGTTTGGTCCGGATGAATTAAAGACGTCATATGCTTTTGTAGTCTGATGGCTAATACCTTAGAGTACAGTTTGATATCGGTTCCGAGGAGGCTTAAAGGTCTGTAACTACCGCACTCGGTGGGGTCTTTGTCTTTTTTGAGGAGGACTGTTATGAGTGCAATATTGTCATTCTTATGGAAGTTCCCCTCCTTGACTGAGTATAAAATCATATTTAGTAATAAGGGTCCAATTATGTCCCAACAAGAGAGGTACATTTCTGGTGGGATACCGTCTCTTCCAGGGGCCCTTCCACTTTGCATTTCAGATATGGCCTCCCTAAGTTCATCTAGTGTGATCGGTGTTTCTAACTGTTTAGCGTCATCCTCTGAAAGTTTAGGGAGGCTAATTTGATTAAGATATGTGTCCATCTTGTTTTGATCGAAGGTCGTTTCTGATTTGTATAAGTTGGAGTAGAATTCTTTGAATGTCGTGTTTATTTCTTTGGGTTCTGTAACAAGTCCTTGTTGTGCTCTAATGGTAGTTATATCTGCAAATTTTGCGTTGACTCTTAGTCGCATAGCTAATAGGTGACTTGGTTTGGAACCTTGGGAGTACTGCTGTTGTCTTGTGCTACGTATTTGCAATTCAGATTGTTGTCTGTATATGGCGTTAATCTCTTTTTTTAGTATATTGACTTGATTTTCCAGTTGAACAGAGTTGTTGTATTGCAAAGAATTAAATAACGTTGAGTAAAGTGTTTCCAGTTCAGCCAGTTTTGAGCATCGATTCTTGCGTATTTGGGAGGAAAAACTATCAGTGAAATCCTGGATCATTCCCTTTGTCGACATCCATAATATTCTGGGGTCCTGCACCGAATTCACATTTATCCGTAGGAATACCGTAAGAGCTTCTTTGATTTGTGTAATGAATTCCTTGTTATTAAGCAGCATCGTGTTAAATCGCCATCTTGGGGCTCGGGATGATAGTATACCAAATGTTCCTTTTAAGAGTAAATAACAGTGATCAGACAATGCATTGGGTATCATTTCCACATCGTAGTTATCAAATAGTCTCGGGGTTGTGAAAACGTAATCTATTCTGGATAATGTATTATGTCTCGCAGATCGACAAGAGTACTTCCGGGTCATGGGGTTGAGTGAACGCCATAAGTCATTTACACCTGTAATCTTCGACCAATCCTTTAATGCATTAGATGCATTTTTTTGTTCATTGGAAAAGGAGGGGTTTGATTTGTCCATCCTTGGGTTCCAAATGGCATTAAAATCCGCACCGATTATAAATGAGTATTCGGGAAGGTCTAACATTGCTCTGGTAAGTGTAGTGAAGAAACTAACTTCGTATAAATTTGGGGCGTATACCGCTACCAACGCTATTTTTCTGTTCTTATGTAAAATCTTAGCTATAGTTATCCGACCATCTGCATCAGACCATACTCCCTTCAATTCAATATTCAACTTCCGTCTAACGACTATGGCTACTCCCCGAGTTCTCGTTCCAAAGGAAGAGTGACTGATGTTATGATATGTGTTGTCCGCTAACATATCTATGTCTTTCTCTAAAATGTGCGTTTCGCTTAGCAGAGCTATGTCCACCTGTTCTTTTTTCATCAGTGTGAGCACGCTTTTTCGTTTGTGTTGTTTATTTATTCCACCAGTGTTCCATATCATTATGTTCAAACTAGCCATAATCTATACATGTTGTTGTATGGTTGTTGGTAATGCAATATTTTTTTTGACGCTTCTATTGAGGCTAATGTGGGCAGGTCTCTAAATGGCTGGAATAAGGGGGGGGTGAACGGAGGGGGGAGGGGGTGAAGTACATAAAACAAAATAACCCTAACGTCTTGCACAGACGGGTTACACATAAAACACATATGGCCCATCCCTAATGGATGGGCTAAAATGATTAACAGAGCATACAAACAATAACCCAAGGCCACTCCATTCAAACCCATTAGCCCAAGGGTCTGGGTGAGTAGCCCAACGTTAACCGCATTTCCCTAGCCAAAGATGAGGGAAAATATAATATAATAATATGAGAGAGAGAGAGAGAGAGAGAGAGAGAGAGAGAGAGAGAGAGAGAGAGAGAGAGAAGAGAGAGAGAGAGAGAGAGAGAGAGAGAGAGATAGAGAGAGAGAATCAAACATTGACCTGAAAGAGAGGGTGGAGAGATAAGAAGGAAAAATTAAATAAATGAATTGGAACAAACAAACAGATGGAATGGATATGAGATTGAGAAGAAAAGAAAAGCACAAGAGATAAATGAAAAGAAAGGAAGACTGCATCTGCATTCTGCATGCAGTGTCCTACGTGTATTCAGTCAGGTCCCGGGTAGTCATAGCAACGAGGACGCCTTGGTGATGATGACGTCATCTTCAAGCGTCATTGTTTACAGCAGCTCGGGAAGCACGCTGGATACTTGGAGTCAGTATCTCCTCCTGAGCGTCATGAAAGACGTTTTCGTCGCCTCCACTCAGCCAGTATGTAATACGGGGATTCCTGTACATAGTTCCATCAATATAAAGTTTATCCATGAACATACGAGCATTCCGTTTGTTTTTCCTCGCATCCGCCATGACCGGGTAGAGCAGCCTGCGTCTACTCATGATCTCTGCCGGGAACTGGTCACTGATGGAATATTTGGATCCTTTCAACTCTCTTCCGTTGGACATAATAGCAGATTTCATCTTTGAATCGATGACTTTGGCCACGATGGGACGGGGCCTCTGCTGGTCGACTTTGGCTTTCCCCAGGCGATGGACTCTGGAAAAGCGGATAGCTTCGGTTTCAGCCGACTTCATTTTCAGGTTATCTGACAGGAATAACCTAAAAAGTTCCTCGGATCTCTGGTGAGTTTCATTTTTAGTTTCAGGAAGACCGTGAATTATTAAGTTGTCTCTCATGCTTCTACATTGTAGGTCAAGAATGTTATTAGCCATGTTGAAATTTTCTTTTTGGAGATTACCCGTCAGACGTTGTAATTTGTTTACGTCGATCCTGAGTGAGGCATTGTCTGCCTTTAGTACCTCGATGAGTGAGTTGTTGTACTCCACAGAAGCTTTTAACTCCTTGACATTGTTTGTCAGCTGTTCGAGTAGATCAAGCTTCTGGAGTTGATGTTTAATAGATGTTAAAGACTCACGGATGTCGCTGGTTGGGTCATCCGCATCACTCGAGCCCAGCTCACTTCGGGTGCGTTTGGTATCGGGTTTGGTGCCCGCCATAGCGTTTTCTTTATAAAACGCGTCAATATAGGCTTCCAGTCCCTCCACCGTCTCGTTAACAGGTGAATCCAGGTTGGAAAAAGTTCAGTTTATCTCTGATCAAAGCATATATAATGGCATTTTAAAGGGAAGTTTGGCACGGGGTGCAGCTCAGCACTTCAATCAGCAGCCATCTTGTAGAGAACTAAAATCCTGCTTCTGTCATGACCATATATGGAAAGTTTGATTGATTTATGGCCCCTAAGCCCCGCCCGTTCCCCCACTTCTTCTAAATAAGCCCCGCCCCCTTTTCAATTCCTCTCAATAAGCCCTGCCCCCTTTTCTTATAGCTGTCACTCTGAAGCCCAGATGTTTCTTTGAAGTAGGGCGCCCCCTGGTGTTCACAGTAATAAAAACGTCAAATAAAAGAATGGTTTAAACATATGATTGGATAGCCCCCACTTTTAATTTTTTTGCCTTCAGAGAAGAGTTGTGTGTGTGGAGGGGGTGCGTCTGTCTGTAGGGCCCCCCTACAGACGTCTCGTGCCTGTCATCCCTGTGTGTGTGTGTGTGTGTGTAGGTGTGGGTGTGAAGACAACGGTGGGGGTGCTTGGCTAGGCGGGTAAATGTGTGTGTGTGGTGTGTGTGTGTGTGTGTGTGTGTGTGTGTGTGTGTGTGTGTGTGTGTGTGTGTGTGTGTGTGTGTGTGTGTGTGTGTGTGTGTGTGTGTGTGTGTCCAAGCTGTTTCAACTGGTGTTTCAGCTGTTTCAACTGTTTCAACTGTTTCAACTTGTGTTTCACCTGCTTTAACTGGTGTTTCAACTGTTTCAATTGCTGTTTCAGCTGTTTCAACTGGTGTTTCTACTGTTTCAACTGGTGTTTCAGCTGTTTCGTGTGTGTGTGTGTGTGTGTGTGTGTGTGTGTGTGTGTGTGTGTGTGTGTGTGTGTGTGTGTGTCCAAGCTGTTTCAACTGGTGTTTCAGCTGTTTCAACTTGTGTTTCAGCTGTTTTAACTGGTGTTTCAACTGTTTCAATTGCTGTTCCAGCTGTTTCAACTGGTGTTTCAAGATACAAGATACAAGAGTTTTATTTGTCACGGCATACAGGTATACAGTGAAATGCGGGGGGTCTCGCCCTCAACGATGTGCATAATACAAGTAATAATATAATATAAGAGTCCAACCAATAGAGCGACATAGTGCAATAAACAAGTAAACAAAGTAGGCATATCGGTATCTGTACATGAGCTATTTACAGAGCATGCCACAGGTCCTGTGGCAGTGCAGTACACTGTTAGCTACGGATGAGGGATTGGGTCTTTATGTACACTGCTATACAATGCTATATTATACGATCTCAAGCTATACTATTCTTAAAGTGATCTGTCCTTCTGTAAAGTGTCTGTAGTGTGAGCGTGTGCAGCATGAGTGTGTGTGTGCTCATGTTAACACTATGCCGTCCGTCCACGAGTACATACGTGTTTTGGTGCCATGCGTTGTGGACCAGAGCCACGTATATAGCCGTGGCAAGTTGTTATTGTTTTATTCCATATTTATAACGCTATTAACGTCCGCGATCGAGATCCATGACCTACCCACATATTTGATTTTCGAAACATGCAATACCGGCCAGATCCGCTTAGGGGCGCCATCGCTCCACTGCAGTATCATTGAGGGGATTTAAAAAAAAAAATCGTTTACAGTCTGTGGGCGGATCATATGAGCCTCGATTCCAAACGAAGACCCTCCATCTTTGATCACGTTACCGAACGCATATTTCAGCCTGGAATAATGGGATTTATGATTAGCCAATGGACATATCGATCTACCAGAATCCGATGACTAATGAAGAAATGCTGCCGGCGATCACATGGCCTGACGGTAGGATACTATTCCCCCAAATTACAGCTGGATTGGACATTGTTTTAAAACCTAACGTGATAGATCACTGACATTGGCTACCTGAACGCACACTCTATTGCTAATCAATAATACTAATCGGCATTCCCCGCCGCCCCCATTTCATCCATAGATGCTCTGTAATAGTCCGGATGCTACGCAGTTTGTTTTATTTCATTCGTATATATACAGCAGAAATGGCGTTTGATATAACGGTGCCAACGTTTAGCCTATTATCTAGCTTCCTGAAAAAAAGAAGAGACGAAAAGCGCGATAAACCTTATATTCACGACGCTATAAAATGACAACCAACCGATGGATTTTTCTTTTCTTTAAGCCATTATGAAGGCACGGTTTATGCACTCAAGTGACAATGAGAATGGACAGATAGCAATCGGTCGCCAAAGTGTTAAAGTGGCTGCTAGTGTGTGAGCGTGTACAGTGTGTGTGTTGTGTGTGTGCTCATGTGTGCTTGTGCATGGAGAGTTCAGTGTTCAAGGCTCTGATGGCCTGTGGGAAGAAGCTGAGCCTAAGTCTCTCTGTCCTCGTTACTGGTGCTCGCAGGCGTTTGCCTGACCGCAGCAGCATGAACAGGCTGTTGTTGGGGTGGTGAGGGTCTTTCATTATCCTGTAGGCTCTGGATTTGCACCTCTTGTTGTATAGGACCTGCAGGGTTGGTAGTGCAATACCCGTGGTACGCTCGGCTAAGCGCACCATTCTCTGTAGGGCCTTCTTGTCCTGTGCTGTGCTGTTGCCATACCAGGCAGTGATGTTTCCAGTCAAGATGCTCTCTACAGCTCCGGAGTAGAAGGACTGGAGTATCTTCCCAGATACTCTGAACTTCCTTAACTGTCTCACGTGGTAGAGGCGCTGCTTCACCTTTTTTACGACTGAGTCTATGTGTGTTGTCCATGTCAGGTCCTCTGAGATGTGGACCCCCAGGTACTTGAAGCTGCTCACCCTGTCCACGGTAGCCCCGTTTATCCTCAGTGGTGTGTGTGTCTCCTGCTGTCTCCTCCTAAAATCCATGATCAGCTCCTTGGTTTTACCAATGTTCAGGAGCAGGCTGTTGTCCTGGCACCAGCGTTCCAGTACCTCAACCTCCTCCCGGTAGGCTTTCTCGTCGTTGTCCGAGATCAGCCCCACCACCACGTGTCGTCCGCAAACTTCACTATGTAGTTGGAGCTGAACTTGGCCACACAGTCGTGTGTGTAAAGTGAGTACAGCAGGGGGATCAGAACACAGCCCTGGGGGGACCCGATGATCAGGGTGATGGTGTTGGAGGTCTGACCCCCCAACCTGACCGCCTGGGGTCTTTCACTCAGAAAGTCCAGTATCCAGGCGCTCAGAGCGGAGCTCAGACCCAGCTCGATCAGCTTGTCCACCAGTCTGGTGGGGACTATGGTGTTGAACGCTGAGCTGTAGTCAATGAACAACAGTCTCACATAGCCCCCCTTCTGGCGGTCAAGGTGAGAGAGGGTGCTGTGCAGTACTTGGGAGACCGCATCGTCAGTGGACCTGTTTGGCCTGTATGCAAATTGCATAGGGTCCATATCACTGGGGAGGGAGGCACAAATGTGATCCTTGACCAGCCTCTCGAAACATTTCATGGCCACAGAGGTGAGTGCCACCGGTCTGTAGTCATTGAGACATGTTGGGGAGGGTTTCTTCGGTACAGGGATGATGGTAGACATCTTGAAGCAGGCAGGGACCACTGACCACTGACCAGGGATTGATTAAATATGGCGGTGAACACAGGGGCTAGCTGGTTGGCACAGGACTTAAGTATGCGTCCTGTTATCCCATCTGGGCCAGCAGCTTTTCTGGTGTTCACCTGCATAAATGCTCTTCTCACACTGTGTTCCGTCAATGAGAGAGCGTCCCCGCCCCCCAGCGGTTGCCCCCCCTCCACAACAGCCGGCGCGCCAGTGACGTTACTAGCCGTTGAGCTAGCGGCGCCACTGTCTACACCAAACCGACCGTAGAAAGAGTTGAGTTTGTCCGCGAGAGAGGCGCCGTCGCTCCCCATTGAGGGGGCGCTGACTTTGTAGTCAGTAATTGTCCTCAGTCCCCGCCATAAGCCTCTTGTGTTGTTTTGTGCCATTTGTGTCTCCAGTTTATCAGCATATGTCCGTTTTGCAAGTTTTACAGCCTTGCACAGAGTATAGACTGTAGTCTTGTACTCCTCCATGTTTTCCGACTCTCTGCCCAGGTTGTAGGCAGTGGTGCGGGATTTCAGAGCTGCTCTGATAGTACTATCCACCCACGGTTTCTGGTTAGGGAAGACACGGACCTTTTTAGTAGGGACAATACTATCAGCCAGTGTTGTGATGAAGCAACCAACGCTGTCCGCGAACTCGCTGACGTCACTGGCACTTCCTTGAAACATATTCCAGTCGACATCCTCGAGAGCGTCCTGAAGCGTGGCCTCTGATTGGTCGGTACATTTTTTTGTCTCACGTGACACGTGCAGGGACCAACAAGATGGCGTCGTGATCCGACGTGCTAGTAGCTCCCGCTAACGGCGGAGCCGGTACAGCCTTGTAGCCGGCTCTGAACGGGGTGTAGCAGTGATCAAGTGTGTTCCCTCCTCTGGTGGAGCAGGCAATGTGTTGAACTGGTGTTTCAGCTGTGTGTGTGTGTGTGTGTGTGTGTGTGTGTGTGTGTGTGTGTGTGTGTGTGTGTGTGTGTGTGTGTGTGTGTGTGTGTGTGTGTGTGTGTGTGTGTGTGTGTGTGTGTGTGTGTGTGTGTGTGTGTGTGTGTGTGTGTGTGTGTGTGTGTGTGTGTGTGTGTGTGTGTGTGTGTGTGTGTGTGTGTGTGTGCGTGCGTGCGTGCGTGCGTGCGTGCGTGCGTGCGTGCGTGCGTGCGTGCGTGCGTGCGTGCATGCGTGTGTGTGTGGGTATGGGTGTGTGACTGTTGGGGGTCGGAGATTAGGCCCCCATGGGTGTTAACGCTCCCTGATGGAGAAAAGGCCATCAGCATGCATGCATAGGGCCCTAATATACAAGGATAGAGCAAACTCTGACATATTTTTAAATGTTTACTAACATAGTTGTGTCTGGTGCCTTTTTGTTTTTACAGCACTAATATTAGAACTTGAATGTACAGCTGAGGTTATCCTTTAATACAATCTCACTAAGTCTAGAAACATTTATTTTATGTCTTATGCTAGAGAGAGTTGAGAGTTGAGATTTGAATTTCTATTGTGTCCTGTTTGGTGAATTCCCACAGGTTGGCGGTAGAGATGGTGTGCGGCCTGAATATTCCCAGGTGGCGTCTCGAGGCATTGGCTGGTGAAGGTCTGCAGCTTATTGAGTATTATACTGGTCATGGTTTTCCTGGATTTTGAGCCATATAGAATGGTCTTTACGTTTGAGTTGAAGATTTGTAGCTTGGTCCTGAGTTGTTTTTGCCTTCCAGATAATGTTTAACGGGATGAATGTTGTCCGTGCCTTGCCAATCCAGGCTTGGCCGTTGTCTTCTGTACCCCCTTCAACAGAAATGATGCTTCCAAGGTATGTGAAGCTGTAAGCATCCTCTAATGGGTGTTGGTCCGTGGTTATGGGTGTGTGAATGAAATATAAGGGAAGAAAATAGATAATTACACAGAGATGTAGACTAGTTTTCTTGTTTCCATTTTAGCAGGATGTATGTGAATACAAATCTATACCGTACTGTATATGTTAAAAAGTATAGCACCTTTCATACAAGAAATACAACTCAAAAGTGCTACACAACAGTAAAACAGACATAGCCATAACATTTGCAAACAGTATTAGAAAGCAACTTTTGTTTATTGTTTGAGTGTCAACGACATACATACATATATATAAAATTATAAAACTGGCCGATACACGTAAAATAGACGTTTACACAATACGGTTTGATAAGAAAAGGATAAAAACAAAGTGCTTCAACACAGCAGTATTTTAGAAGTTTAGTACTGTCAAGGCCCCAAATGTCGCCTACGCCTTTTCTTTCAGCTGTTCTAAGATACATTATACAACAAGTATAGTTCTGAATTACAGAACAACGTCTAGTTACAATTGTTTTTGTTTTTAGGTACACTAAATAATAAGAAAGCCCAGAGCAGTACTTTGCTCTTAATATTTTAGAGTTTCATTACAAAGTACAGTTACACACAGCATGAAATATTCAATCAACACAAAGGAATTGACATATTGGATGGCTACATCACATGGGGGAGGCGGAATGGGTTGACATGGAACAACACTCTGCCCACCCGGTATCGCTATCCTCACTAGTGTGTGCTCCACTGCCACTCAGTAAAAAGCGCCTCACAAATAACCCCATGGTGATTGGCTCACTCCGTATATGGGCACAGTTTAGGACTCACTTTAAATATAAACAAGCCTCACCCTGTCTCCCAATTGCATCTAATGTACTTTTTACGCCCTCACTCATTTACATTTACATTTAGTCATTTAGCTGACGCTTTTATCCAAAGCGACTTACAAGTTCTGTACGACAAGCCATCAGGAAGGGCACAACTCTATCAGCTGAGCAACAATGTTCATCAAAGTGTTGAGTGCTACAGAGTAGGTTAGTTTATTAGGACAAGTGCATGACAGTACGGTTAGTTAGGGTTAGATTTTTTTATTTTTTTATTTATTTATTTTTTCAGATAATGGTTGAAGAAGTGCGTCTTTAGTCGACGGCGAAAGATTGGACGTGTTTTGGCTGTCCTAACTGGGGTGGGTAGTTCATTCCACCATTGTGGGGCAAGGACTGAGAATAGGCGACTTCTCTTTGATGACCCTCCCGGAGCTTGGATAGGAGTAGGTCTGAGGCGGCCAGAAGATGCAGAGCGTAGGGGTCTTGAGGGTGTGTAGTTAGAGACCATTGACCGGAGGTAGGCGGGAGCGGTTCCCTTTGCTGCACGGTAAGCTAGGTCGAGGGCCTTGAAGCGGATTTGTGCAGCAATGGGGTGCCAGTGCAGGTCCCTAAGAAGTGGGGTGACATGGGCCGACTTCGGTAGGTTTGAGATCAGGCGGGCCGCTGCGTTCTGAATGAGTTGAAGAGGCTTAGTGGCAGTGGCCGGGAGGCCAGCGAGCAGTGCGTTGCAGTAGTCGAGGCGGGAGATGACTGTTGATTGGACGAGGAGTTGGGTGGCTTCTTTTGTCAGGAAGGGGCGGATCCTTTTGACGTTGCTCAGGAGGAATCGGCAGGTTCTGGTTGTTGCTGCGATGTGAGCAGAGAAGTTCAACTGGTCGTCGAGGACAACAGCTGCATTCTCGACTGTGATGGAAAGGTCGGTCAGGGGGGGGAGGATTTGGCCGGCAGGTGGAGCAATTCTGTTTTGCTTAGGTTCAGTTTGAGGTGGTTGGTCGTCATCCAGGCGGAGATGTCGGACAGACAGGCCGAGATCCGCTCAGAGACGTGGATATCTGAGGGAGGGAAGGAGAGGAAGAGTTGAGTATCGTCGGCATAACAATTGTAGGAGAAGCCATGAGACGTGATAATGTTACCCAGTGATTTAGTGTAGAGGGAGAAGAGAAGGGGTCCTAAAACCGAGCCCTGGGGGACACCCGTCCGCAGGGGGCGGGTGGCCGACAGGGTCCCTCTCCATGACACTTGGTAGGAGCGGTCATTGAGGTATGATGACAGCCATGTCAGCACAGAGCCAGCCACTCCCATTCCTGCGAGGGCCGCGAGGAGGATCTGCTGATTGACTGTGTCGAAGGCTGCAGATAGATCTAGGAGAATCAGGACAGAGGAGAGGCCTTTCGCTTTTGCTAAGTGAAGTGCCTCTGTGACCGCAATGAGGGCTGTCTCTGTGGATGCAGCATTCAAAACATGGGCCGGAAAGGGGCTAAAGAAGGTGAAGGACCTGTTTAAAGAAGGGCTGTTTATGTCCTTTGAACAGTTGGTAGGCGGGTATGACATTCCCTGCTAATTTTTTTTTAGATATTTACAGGTGCAGGGTTTTGTAAAGATATATTTTGCTTCTTTTCCTGTACTTCAACCAGACAGGTGGCTGGATAAGTGGCTGGAGGGAGACCCAAAACAAAAGAGGATAGTGAGTTCACTATACAGTGATATCCAAGAGATGGCATCCCCATCACTGGACCGTATCAGGGAGTCATGGGGTAAGGATATGGGACTTGAAATCCCTGACGATTCTTGGCAATTGCCAATTAAAAGAATACATTCATCATCTGTCTGCATCAGACATGGATTACTCTAATTCAAGGTATTTCATAGACTACACCTCTCTAAGAGCAGACTTGCCAAGATCTACCCGGATGTGGATCCGACTTGCCCCAGGTGCCATCAGGCTCCAGCCACTCTCTGCCATATGTTCTGGTCATGCCCATCACTATCCCGATTCTGGCTTTCTGTTTTTGAAACCTTTTCCTTCATGTGTGACAGGGAGATCAGCCCCAACCACTTGGTTGCAGTTTTTGGAGTGCTCCCTGGCGAAATCAGGGTATCTGTCGCTCAATCAGATGCTGTGGCCTTCTCCTCTTTGTTGGCTAGACGCCTTATCTTGCTTAATTGGAAGTCAGCCATTCCTCCATCACATCGACGCTGGGTCGAAGATATGATGGCACACCTAAAACTTGAGAGACTTAAATACTCCACCAGGGGCTCTACCCAGAAATTCTTCCAAGTTTGGCAGCCATTTTTGGATTATTTTAATCTAAAATTCCCGGCTGAGGATGCTTAGGCATAGGACAGTGATTTATTAGATAGGCAATTTCTATATGGCAAGTGACAACCTGTATAGGAACAATGCAATTTTCTTTGATTATTATTACTATTTTTATTTTATTTTTGTCTACTTTATTTTTCATTTATTTTAGGTATTGTGCGGTTATATGTAGTCATGTATTGTATGTATGTTTGTACGTATGTATATACTGTTGTTGAACCTTTAAAAAACCAATAAAAACTATTTAAATAATCAACACAAAGGTGCCAGTTCTATGGCAAATTTTAATTTAATTCACTCAACCTATATATTTGAGTTACTGTGTGGTAGTAGGGGGTAACGCGTATGAAAGTAACATAAAGCCATTATTTATTAGAGTTGTTATGGTGTAACAATAATTCACAAAGTAGATTCAAGAGAACATGTATACAAATTATTTATTAATTTCAGACTACTGAAACTTAAAGAGTTAACGTAAGGTTATGTATATAACCAAGTTATGTGAGTTATGGTGCGCTCAGCACCAGTTGCACTGTACCTCACGAGCACTGACCTCACGAGCACTGAATAAAAAATTCCACCATGTACCTTTACATTCCCATATTCGTCTGACCACACCCCCTTCCGCTTACCTTCATAAGCAGGTGTGTGGTCACCTACTCGCCTCCTTCCCAAACTTTCACCACAAGGCGAGATCAAGGGCAGCAGCAGCGTCCTGGTGCTGAGCGCACCATAACTCACAGAACTTGGTTATATACATAACCTTACGTTCTGTTTCGTTAAGGCTTCGCTCAGCACCAGTTGCACAACAGGGGCTGAGCGGGAGCCTTAGCCCGACAAATACACCCCGCTGAGGCCCCCCACAACCATCAGACCGGGGAGGACCGAGCCCCCCCGACCCTCCCTAATGGAGGATACCCTCCCTATTGGAGGCTTATGGGAGGGAGACGGATCCGACCAGACGAAGAGGAACTAAAGCAACTCAACGCACAGGGTGAGCAGACCGTGGCTTGACCCCACGACTACACACACGCACAACCCGCATGCCACCAGGGAACGAACGGAAGGAAGAACCTCGTTACTGCCCCCAAAAATCACGGGGTCAAGAGCAACCCTAACCCCGTGGCAAGGCCGTGGCAAGGCCGTAGCAGCGAAGCGCGAAGGAAGACCCAGTCCCACTGAAGGGACTGGATCCCCTGGAAAAAGGGGGCCTGGAGAGGTCAATGACGCCAGGCATCAAGACCCCATCAGGTGGTCAATTAGTGACACCGCCCCCCACATCGCCAGCGTATTCGGATAGGGCCCCTCCAAGAGCGGGCCCTTTCCCCCCAATAGCACACCGCCTGGCACACTGACTCTGAAACACAGGCAGTCAGCATGGCCGTAAGCACTCAAAAGGTTAACCAACGGAAGCAGGCAGCGCACCGGGGAAACCAGGCAGCAGGCTGTAACCTGAGCCTGGAGCACTGCGGACGAGACAGGCGCCAAATGAGTCAGCTGAAAACAGCCCCCCCGGCGGAAGGGGCGTATGCTGGCGTTGTTGATCACCATGACAAAGCCTCCATTAAAAAAAAAACACCCAGAGGGGTTGAGGCAGAGAAGGCTGACATGATTGGCAGACGACATGAACGTGCAGGGGCACACTCAACCGGGTAACCCGGGAGTTGACTCTGCTCCAACACACCAGGGAATCAACCACCCTCGTGGGACAGACGGTGGTTGTTCCTATAACCCCTCAAGAAAAAAGGGTTATCCCAGGCCTACGGTATCAACAAAACTTTACTTCGGACCGGGCCCGGCGGCACGGGAAGCACAGGGTTACCAGAGGAGGTCCAAGACCACCCCAACAGCCCCCTCTTCGCCACGCGTGAGAGAGGAGCGAAAAGAATGGAGAATCAGCCCTAAGCACACTGCACTTGGAATTCCCAGGCGGTCTCCCAACCAAGTACTAACCAGGACCGAACCTGCTTAGCTACCGAGATCGGACAAGATCGGGCGTGTACAGGTTGGTATGGCCGTAAGCCATTACGATAGTGCAGAGTACAACATGTACCCAACAAAGGGTCTCCATAACGCCTAACCCTGTGACACCCGGACCGACCCGGCATTTTTCCCCCCGAAAAAAGCACAAGTCCCTCAGGGTACCAGAACAGCAGATCTGCATCCCCGGCCGACAACGGGTTAACTGACCAGGACCACCGCGACCAGACCAGTCCCGTGTCCTAACCACGCCGACATGCCCACTCCAGAAGAGGGGGTAGGTATGCGTGTCGATCTAAAACATGAAAAGAGGGCGCCACCCAGACGGTCCCCATTTGGACCGTGCTCAGTGGCCCACCCCAAGGGCGTGAGACCCCTCTACCTATGTTCTGATCTATTCCGTTAACATCCCCCAGATATGAACGAGAATTCATCGAGACAACCTAGTAAACTGGCGCTCGGAAGAGACAAAACTCCATCCCAGTTGCCCTATAAAAACGCTGTTTTAACAAGCAACCAAGGCGCACTTAGCCCCTGCGTGATTCTTTAACAGAAACACACCGAGCCAGCACTATGTATGCGTCGAGACCCAAACACATCAATGGATAGTCTAGCAAGACACCAAACATTGTTCCTCCAAGTCGCCTGGGAGAACGACACGGAGCCGTCGTGCTTCATGTACCTTCCTCTTTTTATCCAAAAAAGAAAGAAACACAGACTGACATGAATCCCACGTGACGCAGCTGAGGGTAAAAATCGTTTACATTTTTACATCCCACCACCCTCGCCATAGGGAGGAGACGGAAATCCCCAGAGAGACTTCCCACGCGAGCTGTATAGATTGAAAAGAATATATTGCAACATTGAGCTATGTAATAATTGGGTTAGGGCTCTCCGAGGAGGAGGCAATGAACCAATACACACTCAATAATCGAATTGAATCGAATACACACACAATAGAGCAGAACTCCTTTTTGAAGTTCTACTCACCATGACAATCTGAGGAGGAGGCTCTGAACTCTGAGGAGGCTCCCTCACAGGGAAGGAGAGTCCGAACTCACAGAAGGCCCGAGGAGGAGCTTCGTGAGGAGGAGCTCTGACAACTCCCTGAAACAGATCCATAACATGGACCTGAACAACTCACGGAAGTCTTACCAACAGAGACGCGCACAGTGACGTACTCTATGGCGGGGGAATTTCTGCGGTGCACACGCCCAATCTTCCAGGGCGTGGGACCAGGAAACTCCCTCCCCCCTCTTACCCTGTAACGTGCCGAACAGCAACGTGACAGGAACCTTGAAGGACAGGAGGTTTTAACCCCTGACCAATCAGAAAAGGGGAGGAAAGGATTACCAGTTCACCCCTTTACGACCCCACACCCATGATACGATGTAATGACAAAAAAGAGTATGACACAGTCATAGTCAGCTACATGAATTGTCTAACAGCTTCACATAGCTCATGTGCTAACCTGCTATCTGATTTTTACTAAGGAAAAAACACAGAATAGAGAGGGCCCCCTTTAAGAGCCCCGGTACCAGACTTACACATGTGCTTCTGTGGCCAAACCTAACCCAGTTGTAGATCACAAGACACACACAACCCTTTATCACAACAAAAAATGGCAAAAGTACACTCTCTACAGAAGAACGCCGTTTTTCATAACAAGAGAATACAGAATCCTCGATTATGTATTGGCCACAGGCCTTGCTAAGCACACACGATAAGTGACCAAACAATCTTTTCTTTAGGAAAATATAGTTTCTCAAGCGGTTAGCACAACCCCAGCAATTAACCTGAGGGTTACATCGTATCCCCACAAACACAGTGACACAATATATTGTTTTTTTTTTATCCACTTTTTCTCCCATTTTTCTATATTTTCTCCCATCCCAATTTCGTATCATCCAATTCAACCCTCCCCTGTCACAAACGCTGTTTCTTGCCTCCCACAAGCCGGCTGCAATGTGGACTAAGTCATACATAGCACAAGTCCCCTCCGGTACTTGAGGTAACAGCAGTCGCATCTTTTCACCTGCGCAGCTCGATCTCTCAGTGGCGAGGAGTAACGCGTGGGAGGCTCACGCTGCCCCCGACACTTCCTGATTCTACTGCGCAGGCGCACCAACCGACCTGTAGGAGTCGCTGTCCACAACGCCCGATCCCCACCCATCAGTTTCCCACCCCCTAATACGGCCAATGTGTATTAGTATGAACGACCAGCTAAACTGAAAGCAATGTGGAGCGCTGCGCTCGAACAGGCGAGCCCAGCGTCTCTGCATTCGTGGCAAGCGCCTTGCCCACTACGCCACGTAGCCGCCCTTGACACAATATATTGTAAACAACATGTCTGAGAGGAGGGTGGGGAAGCCCCAGGGAACCGGGGGGATCACCCCTCCTTCCTTACCCTTGATACGACCAAGTTGAACAGGTAACCCTGTTACCCTTGATACGACCAAGTTGAACAGGTAACCCTGTTACTATGTGAACACACTGTTCATTGTCATTACAGGCTGAGAAAAGAATTCATTCCTTAATCACATGTCACTAAGCATAGCTTTATAGGTTAAATAACCCCCTTAGTTGTGAGTTCACGTTTACATGAACACACATGTTCTCATCACAACTAACCAGATCATTTTTACACATGTAAAACAACAACCCGTTTTCTATGGAGAGAGAAGCTATACCAGTGACAAGACAATTCACACACAACACGCGTTGTATCCTCAATGTATTGCACGTTTTGGAAAACATCGTTATTACAAAACATCTAGAAGGGAAGGAAAGAAGAAGTGTTTAAGGTCCGGTCGGGACCTTCCTACCCTGAACGCAGGCCAAGCGAACTGCAATCTGGCTAACGGGGCACCGAAGTTGAACACAGCATCCCTGTGTTGACGATGAGGGTAACGTTGTTGCGCCACCCAGCCGCTACGTTTCTCCATGTTTGACGCAGTCCTCGCTGGCAGGGCTCCGGTGTAGGTTCGACTAACATCCTCTCCCTCTGTCAAAGATGACGTCGTAGTCAGAGTGTTTAAGGCATGTTATAGTCATAGAAAACGAATCAAGCTAACAGCCGATCGACTGATAGCAACAAGCTAACGTTTACTAGCCTGGTAAACACAGCGAGCTAACGCTGCAGCTAACAGCTGACTGGCTAACACAGTAGGCCACAACTAGCATGCAAGCTAAGCAGCTATCACCTGAACTGTACACACATAACAAGCCACACTTCAGACAGGCCGCTGTCCAAGTCCCTCCCCTAAGAGGGAAAAGAAAAAGAATGTCAGAACACAGTTGTCAACGGTGATCCAGACATTCAGCGGGGCCAGCACAGTTCCCATTCGGGCTGCAGCCGACTTTGAGCATGGAACTCCCGATAAAGAAGATCCTATGCCCACATTTCCTCGTTAGGGTATACTTTCATTTGTATATGAAAGATGGGGCCTGCACGGGACAGAGAAGCATCCGCTCGAGAATCCTGGGATCACCAGGTTCTGGTCGGGGCCCACTAGATTGACCATCATGGGCGTCAGACCAAGATCCTCCGACCGCCGTTTAAGCCGAGCAGAGGACCCTAGCCTGAAGTCGGTGTTTCATAAATTGTCAGCTAACCCCCACAGCATCAACAACAACCAGAGCTCGCAAGCAAAACAGTACATACCCAACCTGGAAACAACCGCTTCTCACAACAGTCGGTGCTTCCCACAGTCCAGCTGTGTGGCCGGAGGGCAACCCCATCCAGCCGCAGCAAGGAGGACTGTAGCTGGGGAGCATGTCAGCGGCGTGAGCTCCTAATACGAAAAAGCCATTGAAGGTCGGAATGACCATCATCTTCCAGACACTCCAGTAACGAAGACAATATCGCCGTATTTTCTCGAAAATAGTGAGAGAGAAAATAAAGATATGATGTCAACGTATCTTCCCGTTCTTTTGTTTTCCAACTTTCTTCTACTAACAACCTCGTCAAGTGGGGATCTACCGAAGGCACTTCCTTGTGGTGAAAGTGAAGAAGGAGACGAGTAGGTTACCACACACCTGCTTATGAAGGTAAGCGGAAGGGGGTGTGGTCAGACGAATATGGGGATGTAAAGGTACATGGTGGAATTTTTTATTCAGTGCTCGTGCACGAAGTGAGGTACAGTGCAACTGGTGCTGAGCGAAGCCTTAACAAAACAGAACTGAAATACAGACTTTATTAGTATTGTTTTAGGGCAATTATACAGAGATTGTTTGTTCCCTGTCCAGGTGACAGTCGATGGAAATTCAAGATAATGTATGAAGTGTTTTTAAAGGGAGATTGAACTAATTTACTAGATTAAGCCAATAGCCATACCTGGTCAGAGTGATCTCTACTTGTGAGAGGATGATGCTAATTTGTCAGGGCGGGTTGACGTGTATTCCCCGCAACAGTATGTTCAACATTCTCATACATTGTAAAGTTAGTGGGAAAACCATATTTTTGATCCTCTAGGGCATAGGTGTCAAACTCACGGCCCGCGGGCCAAATCCGGCCCGCCACGTAATTTGATGTGGCCCCCCAAGAGATCAGGTACAATTTTTTTTTTTTACATTAATATTGGGTTAAAAAATAGCAGTGTTAAAATAATTGTGGGTTAATGCGTTAATAAAGCTTTAACTTTGACAGCCTTAGTTATTACACATTCTTACACATACATGTATGTTGAACATCTGAGGTAACAAAGGAAAAAAGCCAAAAGCACTTACTCCTCAGACATTCTTTGACAATTTTACAGCCCAAAATACAAAAAAGATCCAGGCGGAATAGGTAACAAAGGGTTGAAGAAATATTGTCTGAACTGTCAGATGCAAACTGGCTGTGTGACATAACCGAGCATCTCGCTCAATTGAATAAGAAGCTGTAGGGATGCAAACAAGTCCCACCCAAAACTTGACCAATATAGTTGTGAACTGAGACAACCCTTATTTTGTTATTTTTGAGTACAGTTACAGTTGTGTGTTCATGCAGACACATAATAGCAATTTCATTACGAATTGAAAATGGGGGACCCTGATGTAAACAAGTCGAAAGTCTTTCTCTGGTCTGCATCCCCTTAACAATTGTGTGTATTGAGCTGTACTGTACTGTACCCATTCTGCAATCTGTTAATTAAAGTTAATTAAACTATCTTCCATTAGTTGGATGTATGGCCTCTGCCAGGTTGTGTGCAGCCATTTGTTTTTGTAACATCTGCTACATCTGTCCCACGTGTTCTTTGCAGCTCACAGTTGTTAGTTCTGCCCCTCTTGACTGTGACAAAAAGGTTTTGAACAAACTTAATGTCATAGCTTGTATTTGATGATATTCTTCTTTGTTATTTACTTGAATGGTTTGATCATTGATTGGTGGAGTAATATGGGGTTCTGATAAACTAAAATTATTTGTTAAAATAACATAAGCTAACATATATTTTTACATTTATGCAAATTAATATGCAATATGTATAACTTCAATAAGTAATAAATACATAAACACCATGTTCAACAATATGTAAATGTGTAGCTACATTTATTTTACATTACATTAACATTTATACGGTCTTTGGCCCTTTGAGGGCAACCATAATGCTGATGTGGCCCTCTGTGAAAATGAGTTTGACACCCCTGCTCTAGGGTCACTGTTCTCATATAATAATAATAATAATAATAATAATAATAATAATAATAATAATAATAATAATATAATAATAATAATAATAATAATAATAATAATAATAATAATAATAATAATAATAATAATAATAATAATAATAATAATAATAATAATAATAATAATAATAATAATAATAATAATAATAATAATAATAATAATATTAATAATATTAATAATAATAATAATAATAATAATAATAATAATAATAATAATAATAATAATAATAATAATAATAATAATAATAATAATAATAAACTGTATTTGTATACCACCTTTCATGCAAGAATTGCAACTCAAAATGGTTTCACAGCAGTAAAACAGACTTAGCCATAACATATGCAAAGATAGTTTGCACAAAGAGTAAGGCAAAAAGTGCAGTCATAGAATGTATGCATAAATAAACATAAAATCAGCATTAAATAGTCAAGATAAGGTCTAGAACATTAAAATATATTATTTGTGTATTTACTATAGACAATTTGCATTTATATTAATCATTGTCACATGAAAACATGGTGGCACCAGATTTAGCAGACGCTAATTTCCATCTGTACTCCAGTCACCCGAACAACTGCCTCTTTGAACTGCTGCGGTCAGGCAAGCGATACCGGAGTCTCAAGGCGAGCACAGAAAGACTCAGAAGAAGCTTCTATCCCCAGGCCATCAGGCTGCTAAACGAACAATGAATGAACACTACACAACAACAACCACCAAACGCACATAGCACACACATCCACACGCACACACTCACTTTAAACAAACACACTGTAGCACCCACTCCCAACACTTTATATTTATTGATGAAGGATTGCACTACAACTCGTACACCTTACTGAAAATTGTACCTAAATTGTACCTCATCCCATTTCTGCTTTGCACTATATAGTACTGTACATTAGTACACTGCATAGTATTGTATATTATATGGTAACTCAGAACATTGTACATATGTCTATACCGAACACTGTGACCTCATTTTCTTCTTCTAAATTACATGCTATACTATGTTATTTGATACTATCTTGTCTAGCACAGTCTCTGGAGCGTAACAGTAAGAAGCATTTTGTATGAAAGTATTCTGTACTTCTGTATGACAACTATTAAAGAAACTTGAAACTTGAACTGTAGTCTATACAGAGAACATGATAATCATATAAGATAAGATAAGATAATCCTTTTATTGACCCCTTTCATTTTAGGATCTAACATCTTAAAAGGCCTTTTTGTTTAAGGTTTGAGTGTCAATGATACACATAAAATATAAGCATATCAAATCATGAAACTGGCCGATACACTTAAAATAGACATATCAACCTAGTTTTTAGATGTTTTCACAATACGGTTTGATAATAAAAGGGTAAAATAAAAAATAAAATAAAAAGTGCTTCAACACAACAGTATTTTAGAAGTTTAGTATGATCAGAGCCATAGGTCTCTCTCATATGCCTGTTCTAAGGTACATTATACAACAAGTACAGTTCTGAATTACTTTACAGAACAGTTCTGAGTTACTTATACAGAACAGCGTCTAGTTAAAGTTGTTTTTGTTTTTAGGTACAATAAATAATAAGAAAGCCCTGAGTTGTACTTTGCTCTTGATATTTTGAATTGCATTACAAAGTTCAGTTACACACAACAGGAAATATTCAAACAGCTCAAAGGTGGTTGACAATTATAGGGCAAATTAAAATGTAACTCACTCAACCATACCATATCTGAGTTAGTGTGCAGTATGGGTAACACGTATGAAAGTAACATAAAGCCATTAGAGTTGTTATTGTGTAACAATAGTTCACAAAGTAGATGCAAGAGAACATACCAACAAATTATTTATTAAATCTAGTCTACTGAAACTTAAATAGTTAGCTGAAATACAGACTTTATTGGTTTTGTTTTAGAGCAAAGTGCAGAGTATTACTAGCAAATATACAGAGGTTGTTTGTTCCCTGTCCAGATGATAGAAGGAAATTCATTTTAAGAACCAATTTGCATGAATCACCAAATATGCATCTCATTTATAATATCAAAATATGGAACTCGTTTGTAGAATGATGTAAAAGAGTTCTACAAATATATTTCACTTAAAAAATGTGTAAAAAGAAAAGATAAATAGACAGGATGATAGCACAGTTTAGTATAATTCTGCAGTTTAGCATAACAGGATAATATAGCATAGCATTACAGTATAGGCTACTAGGAGTGTAGTAATATAGTACATTATAATCAGCACAGTAAACATTATATACAACATAACCTAGACAGAAAAATAACTATAAAAACAAATTAAAAAAAAGATTTAAAAATATATATATATGTAGGCCTAATACAAACATTTTAACACTTTCAGTGCCCAGCAGGGGGCGCACATTTAGTGCTTGAATGCCCACCATCCACTTCAATGTTAGCGTTAATATCGCCTAATCTATGTTTTAAATTATCGCTATGTGTCTAATCTGCAAGTCGCTTATCAATTACTAATTTTATTTTATTTAAATTTTTTAATTATTTTTTAAACATAACATACATTTAGATACACAAGCATTAACAGTAAATATCCTAAGTAAATCACAGGATTATACATTTCAAATCAATGTAAATGTAGTTTACGGGATATATATACCTAATACTTGCAATCCTATACAATACATACATATGCTCTTGCTCGCTCTCCCCCCCCGGACCCCCACTTGGATAATCCATCCATTTTCATTCGTTTCTAACCAGGAACTACAATTCATATGCTAGCTTTTATTCTCTCCACCACTTCTAACCAAATTGCAATGTTAGTTTCACTGATACCTAAAATTCTTGCTGTAGATATCTCTAGATAAATCACATCGAGATAGGTAAGAATCCATACCTTCCGGCACATTTTCTCCGGTTGAATCCATCGTGAAGCTATCAGCTTTTTAGCAGCTGTAAGACCGGATAAAACTAGTCTCTTTAGCTGTATAGGGGCTGCATACTGAAAGACATCATTCAACAGCAATACAGAGGGATGTACAGGTATATTCAGAAGTAAGAATTCTGATATTTGCAGGGTCACTTCTTCCCAGAATTTCTTAACAGGTGGGCAATCCCAATACATATGCATGCATAAATGTACCCTCATCACCATTTGTACATAAATAACATATAGCATCTTGTCTAAGTCCCATTCTGTTCAATCTTATAGGAGTCAGGTATGTCCTGTGAATATAATTAACACTTTAATCGCCGGGAACGCCATAACTCGTATTTGCTCGCCATGCTCATTCTGCCGAAGACGCCGTAACTCGTCTTTGATATCATTATTTCAAAAATCTGTGATCGAAATCATATTTCTCCTCCGGAGACATGAGATGTACTGGTGAGCTCCACTCAACTGTCTAACGGTTCAAGAGCGCCATCTGGTGGCCGATCGGCAGATCTGCCAAGAGGGAGGGGCTCGCCAAACAGGAAGTGCTCATCCATATTTCGTCCGGGCACTCGCGATCGTTAGCCGGACTCCATCTCAGCACACTGGATAATCAATCGCTCGCCCTAACTCAATAAACAACGTTATTTGGACATATATAGTATTATACAACCTGGAAATGGTTCATCTCAACATCCCATAATCGAAAACTGTCTACTCCAAGCTGATCGTCCAACGGCGCGAGGAACATACGATAAGATCCAGCGTTATTTTCTAACGTGTTCCATATAAACTGCTCTGATGACCATATGACCCACACTAGACGAATGATATAACGTTGCCCACGGAATTATAAACGACCCCCCGCCCATCCGGTCAATATCAGATGATACGTAGTAACTTCTAGAAGTACCTCCAGTTGACATTTTTCATCTGGCACCGATCGCTACCAAACTGTATTTGATCATCAATATAATGCATTTGGGGCTAAAAATCAAGTTCTGGAGAAAGCTGCAGAAAACGATAAAAACATACTTATAATTTAGACCATATTTTAGTATGAATATGTGAATGAAAAAGTATAACGTTGCTACACCCTGAACAATGGATATAGGACATTGAATGGGCCATAATAATGTCAATTTAGCAATAGAATTTAAAAAGTTATAGCCCTGCAAAGAAGGGGAACTTCTCCATAGACAAATAGAGCTGGCTAGGGATGGTAAATTATGAATTTAACCATGGCGATCAAAGTGTTAAGATTAATTTGTTGATGATCCGGGTTGCGTGATGCAATTCGAACGTTTGCCCAGACTTCTTGCCAATCAAAATCTACTTCCAAATCTGGTATAACCCTCCTCCATACTGAGTCTAGGGGAAGGATTTCTTACGAATGAAAGTGATGATAAAAATCAGATACGAATCCTCTCGATGTCTCTCTTTCATAGAAGAATTTGTGATATCTGTGATGCTCAATTGGTATTTTTAATGGGACTCCATGAGCCTTCAAACAATTGAATAACTGTGCGTAGAAATAATATGTGGAACTGGTGAGGTTACATTTTTTATGTATATCATGATAGCTACAAAAACCCTGTTTGTTGAAAACATCTCCCAATGTATGTATGCCCTGCTTTTCCCATTTGGGGCATCTGATAGGTCGTTACCCAATAAGGAGTGCATTGTTATTGAATAGGGGAGTATGGCTATGCCAATTATGTTGGTTAGTATATATTTTTTGTGTTTCTCGCCATAACCGAATCACATGTGTAATAAGAGGGCCAAATTTCACTTAATTGATAGTTTGGTGTATACTATGTCCTGCAGTCTATGTGGTGCTACTATCTTTTCTTCTAAGTTTCACCAGGATACTGATGCTTGGGAGTCAAACCAGGTTGTCAGTTGTCTTAAAGAGCACGCTTTAAAATAGTGGTAAAAGTCTGGGAATGCTAATCCACCGTCGGCTTTGTTTCTCTGTGCGGTGAATCTTTTTATTCTTGGAGGTTTATTATTCCAAACAAATTTATATGCAGTGGAGTGTAATTTTTTCCAGTAACCATCAGGAGGGGGTAGCGGTAACATTGAGCTAATGAAGTTGATTCTAGGTAAGACATCCATCTTAACTATTGATACTCGGGCCTGTACTGAATTTTTAAGTTTGGACCACCTGTCAAAGTCGTAATTGATCTTATCTTGGACTTTTGTGTAATTGTACTTCACCGTTTGGTTTATAGTAGGGAATACCTCAACTCCTAAACATCTGAAGTGTTTTACCATTGGTATTTTTCCTGGAAGGACTATATTCTTTGCAAGGGCGTTAAGTGGTAGGAAGGCCGACTTTGGCCAATTTATCCTAAATCCCGATAGATTGCCAAAGTCATCAATCAACTTGAGAAGATGAGGCATTGAGGTGGTAGGGTTTTCCATGAACAATATTACGTCGTCCGCATATAAACTAATATGATGTTGTGTGCCCTTGATTGAGATTGGTTCTATGTGTAGCAGTCTGGAAAATATGGTATATTATTCAGAACTGCTGACTGTGCTTATATCCCTTTTTGTACGCAAAGACATTCTAACTAGTGTCATTGATTCACATGAGCAATGACACAAACGGCCCCTTCTGAAGAGCATTGGAATATGGTTTATAAATGACATTTCTCTATTCCTCATCCTCCCCTTGTGTGACTGGCAGGCGGGACCAGCAGGGGGCAGTAGCAGGCAGAGAGTGTCGGAGGGAGATGGAAGGTGATATATGGCAGCGGAAGGAGAGAGATGTTCTCTTCGGCTTTGGACTTGGCCGTGAACAGTCGCAGCCGGCGGGCGTGT
The DNA here is from genome assembly GCF_963971535.1 of Notolepis coatsorum. NCBI lineage: Eukaryota > Metazoa > Chordata > Actinopteri > Aulopiformes > Paralepididae > Notolepis > Notolepis coatsorum. The sequence goes on along the minus strand of NC_140175.1, from coordinate 58,508,454 downwards.
GCTTTTGGAATAGCCCCGTTAAGAAGTGAAGCTGGAGAGCCCCGTGGAACAGTGACGGGTGATAGGAAGTACTGGCTAGTGGATACGATATCCTAGCAGTACCAGTGATAGTGTGTGAACCATTAGTGCAGAGCCAGGCACTAACAGTCGGGTTATAATAGTTACAGTGTGCGGTATAGATAGCGTGCGGCTAATGATATATCTGAGTTCACAGTAGTCGGGTTATAGCAGTTACTGTGCCGGTATAGTCTGCGTGCCAGAGACGTGCGGGACCTACAAGCAACCTGCCCCGGGCGTCGACAGCTGTCTGCACCGGAGTGCTACAGCAAACCAGCTCGTGGCTGTCTGCAAGACACGGGAGTTTTTTCCCACCAGCAGAGGTCGTCATCGCCCAGCACCAGCTCAGCCAGCACTGCCCCTCTGCTACAGCTCCGCCTGCTAGCACCTGCGACGAGAGCGTCCGACGCCATCTTGCCACCAGGACGGTGGTGGAGCGGCGCGGCCGCCATTTTGGTAGAGTAAACATTAGGGCTTCGGCACCCAGGATCTATTGCACGTTACACAGTGTGGAGCGGCCTGCGGGTGAAGTTAACGTTGCTAACTACAGACCCCAAACATTACATTACATGCCGGCATTAGCATAGGGCTTTTGTTTTGGTAATTGTGGGCCCACACTTTTGGTTTTATTTCCTTTTCTTTGAGCGTGATAACATGTGTGTTTATTAATATTTTCCCATTCAATTAACCCTTCCCTGTGGGGAAGTTACAGACCTGGTGCATTATAATTAAAGCCTTTGGAGGTATTATTCTGGCCGTATAATTAAAGCCTGTTGAGGTATTATACAAGGTGAAGACCCAGACATGGGTGATGAGTCAAACACAGTGAAGTATACTATCCCTGATAGTAACCCAGAGGTGGGTGCATAATATACGTGTTTATGAGGTATTGAGTTGAACAGCAGGGGCTATAGTAGGACTTCCGCCCCAATTGGCCACTAGTATTAAATAATTGTAACTGAACAGTACAATTAACATAAAGACTTGAATGGGGTTCTGTGTGCGTGTCCATTCCTGTGCCCAGCATTAACTCTTTTGGTGTGGGTAACGTATATTAACCTCTTCCTACCCAACTCTCCCCTTTTCATTGTAAGGTTTCTAGGGTCATTGAGGGAGGGTACTGCTTGCGGGGGGAACTCAGAGTATTTGATTACAATTCAGTCACAAGGTGTGGGAGGGTCTAAGGAGCAACTGGGAGGAGTGGGAACGTGTTGGGGAGTACTGCTGACCGCCCTGTGACAGGGAAGGAAGACCAGAGTACCAGACCAGGTTGGTAAATCCCGGGCCCCATCCACTTACACTACCAGCCTCCAGTCGACGCCCCAGGCCCAAAGACGAGGGTGCAGTCAGACAGAGTTCTGCTGTGTCCAGCTACCTCCTGACTGCCAACAACCGTTCCCACGAAGCAGGGATAATCCACCCTGCTACATATGGATTGGGATTGTCTTATATACTGTGCTAAAGGCTCTAATGATAAAGCGAATAGTCCGGGACTAAGAGGGCAACCCTGTCTGGAGGAGCGCGATACCGGAAAAAATCTGGAGGTAATTATACCTGTTGTGATCATGGCCGATGTATAATACTTTTATCATATCAATGAATCCGTTTCCTAACCCCATCCTTTCTAGTACTGCTCATAAATAAGACCATTCCAACCTATCAAAGGCTTTCATCGCATCCAGGGACAGCATTGCTATAGGTTGGTTGACATCCTTGCTGGCATCTAGCACATGTAGTAACCGTCTTATATTATCCGTGATCAAGCGGCCTCTTATGAAGCCAGTCTGATCCGGATGAACTAAAGTTGTCATATGCTTTTGAAGTCTGATGGCTAATACCTTGGAATAAAGCTTGATATCGGTTCCGAGGAGACTCAAGGGTCTATAACTACCGCAATCGGTGGGGTCTTTGTCTTTTTTTAGGAGGACAGTTATAAGTGCAATATTGTCAATCTTATTGAAATTCCCCTCCTTGATTGAGTATAAAATCATATTAAGTAATAGGGGTCCAATTACATCCCAGCATGTGAGGTACAATTCTGGTGGGATACTGTCCCTTCCAGGAGCCTTACCAATTTTCATTTCTGATATAGCCTCCCTAAGTTCCTCTAGTGTGATGGGTGTTTCTAATTGTTTAGCGTCTTCCTCTGATAGTTTAGGTAGGTTAATTTTATTAAGATATATATCCATTTTGTTTTGATCGAAGGCCATTTCTGATTTGTACAAGTTGGAGTAAAACTTTTTGAATGTCTCGTTGATTTTTTTGGGGTCTGTAACAAGTCATTGCTGGGCCTTAATAGTAGGGATATCTGCAAATTTCGCGTTGGCTCGTATCTGCATAGCTAGTAGGTGACTTGGTTTATAACCATGAAAGTAATAATGTTGTCTTGTGTTACGTATTCGAAATTCAGATTATTGTCTTAAAATGGCGTTAATCTCTTTTTTTAACACATCAATTTGAGATTCCAATCGAACCGAGTAGTTGTATTGTAAAGAGGAAAATAACGAAGAGTAAAGCGTTTCCAGCTCTGCCAGTTTTGAGCAACGATTCTTGCGTAGTTTGGAAGAAAAGGTATCTGTGAAAGTCTTGATAAATCCCTTTACCGACATCCATAATATTCTGGGGTCCTGTGTCCATTCCGCATTCTCCTGCAGGAATTCAACAAGTGCTTCTTTGAATTGTGTAGTGAATTACTCATTTTCCAGTCAGAATTCCTGAGGCTCCACAATGACTGGGATCATCTCCGGTTACATGCGTGAGAAGTAAAATGTGGATTCCGGAGTTTTTTTTTCTCATCCATTTTCATTGAGTCCATTCCAAAGGGTGCATTACCATCTGGGAGACGATAGGGGGCGCTTTTTTCACATCTGAGTGCCTGATGGGGATGGTTTCCCAACGGTAGACTCGGTTGATGAAATATGAATTCAGATCGCTAATAAAAAAAATTCACGCTAATTGTCGTGATGGGCATTCAGGGGGCGGACTGCTAACACATGTTATGTCGTCCGTGGCATTGTGGGATATTGTGGATATCCTGAAGAAGAAGGTTCTCAGTCAACCGAGGTTCAGTTAATAACAAGGTTTATTAACTGGACAGATGGAAATATACATAGTACATAGAGAGAATGGCTGAGGCTCGCGCCCCAGGTGATCAGCTGAATGACCCAGGTAGCGAACCTCAGCCATTCTCTCTATGTACTATGTATATTTCTATCTGTCCAGTTAATAAACCTTGTTATTAACTGAACCTTGGTTGACTGAGAACCTTCTTCTTCAGGATATCCACAATATCCCACAATTGGCGTCTACGAACTCGTGACGGACTATTTGCATCCTCCCAGCGTGCCGTGTTGTTTCATCTATACAGAGAAAAGTGAGTATATAGATGGTCGACCAAAATGTATGGCAAGGAATTAAAACCTTCCCGCTTTTCTCTGGGCCAGGTGAATGTTACGGTATGTTGTCAAATATTGAGATCATGGCTGAGCGAGAGTAATGTGCATTAATATATCTGATCTGTATTGAGAATCGTTACGGGGGAAACGTGTGTACTCCGGTCCTTATCTGGCGGTTCTGAGAGGATTTTCTGGGTTGTAGTGCTATTCCCGGTCGAGCTGGTGCCGACCAAAAGGTAAGGCACACCATAGGTTGTTGGATTGCTATCTCTAGTCTAGCTGGTGCAGACTAAAATATAGGCAACAAGGTAAGATACGTAGGCTTAGTAGACGTGATATCCTTGGAAAACGCTACTCTGTTAGAAACTGTTCTATGATTCTTCTGCAATAGGCGGAAAGAACGACCGAGAGCTGGTAGAATCATGATTAGATTTACCAGAGTATCGTTGTAATATTCATAGTTTCAACCTCAAACTAAGCCTACGATCTCTTCCATTCCTGAAAACGATGTATTCGGATTAGGTGAACCATTTGTCATTACAGATAGGCGGGTAGAATAACAACGGGACATTCCGGTAGGACGTTAGTCCTGCATTAAACGGGACATTAGTCACGTGTTTGGAGACCGTGAGTGTTGGTTATGGTATATTGAATCTAATATAGCGCTATAGAATTTTGAAGTTCAGGTTTGGTCATTATGCTTTAATAAACGATGTATATTTAAACCGAGGGTAACCAAGCCTTATCGCAGCATGAGTGCTGGTCGATTAAACGAACAGCGATCCGATACAGAACAGGTATACACACACATTATCTTTTATGTATTATTGTTTTGTTTGTTTGTCTGTTTACGTTTCACATGGAACCACATATGCTAAGCACAGGCTCGTTCATTCGGTTACAAAACGCTGGTATTAGGTGAATTCCAGGCTATTGAGAGCACGTGGAAAAGTACTGCATGGATTGCAAAGTGTTATTTCCGAGGTGAATGAGAACACGTGAACGTCGCTTGGAGCGATGATGTCACACGGTGTGCGCCATGAAGTTATGAGTTTGATATGAAACTATCCGTAGGCTAACGTGAACTTTAATATGCCCGAGGCCGAGGGTATATGAAATCCAAGTGTAGTATCTGTTTTATTTTTATTGTACACGCTGCTATTAGAACATGTCATGTTACTTTAGCAAGATGCAAAAGAGTTTTTCCAAAGTTGCATTGTCCCAGACCACCGGAGAAACGAGCCGAGCATTGCATTGATGACACGTAGCGTGTTACAGCCTCAAGGACCACTATTCGATTAGCTGCCTGGGCAGTGACGACCGCGGGGCCTATGCTAACTGCTACAGGGGCAATACTAGCTACTGGGCTTGTGCTAGCTGCCTGGGCAGTGAGGGCCGCGGGGCCTACACTAACTGCTACAGGGGCAGTGTTAGCTAAGAGAGTTAAGGGGGTAGCTGCCGGAGCTACAGGAGCTAAGCTAACCACAGGGGCCTTGCCGGCCGACGGAGCGGTCCCAGCATTAGAGGCTCTGGTTGCTATAGGGCCTGAGCTGGCTAGCTGGACAGCGAGGCCTGCGGAGCCTATGCTAACCGCTATAGGGGTAATACTAGCGGTGGTGGTTATGCTAGTAGGACTAGCTGAGGTGCTAACCATTAGTCTAGCAGGTGAGGCTAAGCTAGCCTTTCTAGCACTACTAGCTCTCCGAGACCTATGCGCAGCGCGAGCTACGCTGGCAGTACTAGCTGTGTGAGCTAGGCCAACGGCTGTGCTAGTAGCATGGACTGTGTTAACGGAGCCGGGGTTAGCAGTACTAGCTGGTGAAGCAAGGCTAACAACTATGCTAGTAGTCTGGACAGTGTTAACAGAGCGGGGACTAGCATTACTGGCTCTGGAAGCTAGGCTAACGGCTGGGCTAACAGCCTGGGCAGTGAAGGCCGCGGGAACAACGCTAACTGCTGCAGTGGCAGTAGAGGCCTTACTTGTGGAGGAAGGCGTACTGGTAGCCGTGGCTTCGCTGGGAGCAGGGGACCAGAGCGCCCGAATAATCAGTCCCAGCTACCGTTCATGTTCCGCGAGCAGTGGAGCCTGCTCCGAGCTGCAAGTCCCACTTGCGCAGGTGAGCAGTGCGTGCAGCCGCATCCTTTCGAATGAGGATGACGCGTTGAAATCACCCTCGAAGAAACGCTGCATGGTCAGCAGCAAGTTGCTCGCTTGGTCTCTCCCGTTGTCCGCTGAATCCTGGTTTGGTCACGTCATACTGTGAGGATTCGGAGTTCAGGAGAGGTGTAGGATTCAATCGCAGGGCAAAGTGGAGTGAGAGAGACGAGGCGACGTTCCGATCATAATAGCCTTTACTGAGCACAGCCACAAGGCACACGTTACAGGGGAAAACAAGGTAGGAAGAACAGCACAGGAAGGTACTGACGGGGTAACCTAACAACAAACAATGACGCGACACTGGAAGATAGGAGGCGGCATGAATATATACAGAACTACTAATTATAACAGACAGGGAACAGCTGGGGGCTGACAGGCTAGGGCAGGAATAAACATTGTAACATAACAACACGGGGAAGACTAGGACTAGACAGGAACATGAATAAGAATACACACAGGGAAGACTAGGACATCTGAACATACTGGGAAGAACACAGGACCGCTAGCAAATGTACAGGGAATACAATAGACAACAGATCGGACAGAATATGTACATACAGACTCATACAATGGGCGGCGGCCTGTATCACCGCAAACAGACCGCCGGGGTGCGGCAGAGGACTGTCCCGAAAGTTCAGATCCTGACAGGAAGAGACAGAGGGGGAGTCGGCATCAGATTATATACCCTCTACCTGGCGGTAACATTAACAGCTCCGCCTATAGCGCCCTCCAGTGGAAACAGTTATGCATAGTTAGACAGTTACTCAGTTACAAGCAATCATATATAACCTCTAAGTTTAACAGAACGATAGATACTCGATGTCAAATGGGCAATAATATTGTATCCATAGCTATAATATATAATATAGTTATAGCCCTGCAAACACCACCACATATTCCTATACTATATAGAACGCTGGCCTTTCAACCACACAGGACACAGCGCCCTCTGGTGCTGAATGAGTTAATAGGCGCACCAACTGGGTGGCGTGCACGGACCAACTGGGTCGCGCAGGATAACTGGATAGGTGGTGTCTTGTATTCGATAGGCTTTTGTCCCAATCGGCGCCTCATACCTGAGCACACGGCCGGGGATGCCATCAGGGCCAGCCGCCTTACATGCTTTAGTCCTGCTCAGTGCGGTAAACACGTCAGTGGGGGAGGGAGTGAGGGGTTGGAGGTTGGATGGAAGGGCAGCCTTGGTTGGTACCTTCTGGTTGTCCCTATCAAAGCAGGCATACAAGTTATTGAGCTCATCTGGGAGGGAGGGGTCAGTGGTTGGGGAGAGTTGTTGGTGGGTTTGTAGTCTGTGATGTCCTAGATGCTCTGCCTCATGTGTCGGGGGTCAGAGTTGTTGAAGTACTTGATTCCCCTATTCCGGTTAGCCCTGGCTGTCACCAGATCTAAAAGCGGTGTCGACCTGGGTTTGATTACTGGCTGGCTAGTGGCTACCCCCTGAATTTGCTACAATATACTGCTCAATTAATGACATACTCCTCTATCTGAAATATACTGATCAAATAGACATATTAACACTAACACCCGGTCCCGTGAACACATCACTCCTGTCCTCCACTCTCTCCACTGGCTCCCGATCAAACACCGGATAAACTTCAAAACACTACTCCTCACCTTCAAAGCCCTCCACAGCCTGCCCCCCCCCCCCTACCTGACTGATCTCCTTCTTCCCTACCGCCCCACCCGTTCCCTCCGGTCCTCCTCCACTGCCTCCCTCACTGTCCCAACATCCAAACTCAAAAACGTTGGTGATCGGGCCTTTTCTCGCACTGCACCCCGACTCTGGAACTCCCTCCCTCAGTCCATCAGAGACTCCCCTACACTCTCCACCTTCAAAGCTCGCCTCAAAACCCACCTGTTCTCCCTTGCCTTCAACCCCCAATGAAATTCAAACCCAGCCTTCGCTACCCAGCGTCCCTCTCCATCGTGGGGGAAGATGGAAAAAGATTCGGGTTACGCTCGCCTAAAGATGCCAAAGAATACATGAAGCAACATGAGACCGGTCCCCAGGGGCCGGGCGCACCATAGGCCCGTCTCAGAAGACAAGCTTATTCATCTCTTCTTCTTATTTTTTATTATTATCTTTATTAGAATGACTTTGCCACGGCTCAACTACAAAAGCGACAGAAAATAAGCCAGTAGGCAACATTGAGGTACAACAAGTTTAATACGGAACGATAGGCACTATATTTATAGATTTCTGGTTTTAGTGCAGGCAATAATATAACGCTGACATTGGGAACACTCTGGAACATTCTGGATTCTGCTTCCGACCGGTCAGGGTCAAACTGGAATATACTGGAAAACACTAGAAGCATATAACTCTTGGACAGGAAGAATATTCTGGAACATAACATCAGTGTTTACAAATATACAAGGGTATTCTACAACTTTCTAGAATACACTGTACTCCTACAATGAAGGCCTGTGAACAATAACATCCGGTATGTATATGCAAATGAACCAGATATGGAAGTTCAACAAACCCTTATAACGGTTTAACGCCCACACATGTCGGGGGAAAAACTGCATACAAAGTTTTAAAAACCTCATACTCATCTAAAGGTATAAGTCTGACAAAGTTATTTTAATATTTTAAGCAATTGCTCCACCGCATTAGGGATTTGCATAATTTAGTTAAAAAAAAATCTCTTATTGTTTTTTCTTTCTTTTGTTGTTGTTGATTTTTTATTTTATTTTTATTTTTAATTTTAATAATTTTTTCTCACTTTTCTTTTTCTCTTTTTTCTGAAGGTTCCAACATATACATGTTAGTAGAAGGTTCAAATAAATATACCAATGGAGGTATATTCTTCATTTCTCACACAATTTGTATTACATTAATGGGAAGGCGCTAGACCATGAGTGACATTCTATTAAATTAGAATGAAAGTTTTATATCCTATGGCAATTAGCATAGGAAAGTTAAGGTTAAAAGGCTTATTTTGGGCAATCCTGTGGTTTAAGGGAGAGAGTTATACGCGAAGGTTGTGTCTATGGAACACAGTCCTGTACGACTCTCTGAGGGAGGAGGATTTAGGGGATTATTTGTATATATGTATGTTTTTAAGCTCGGCTCTCAACGGGACCTCAATAGTTGGATGTATATCCATTGTAGATTTGCACTCCAGAAGCATTACTAACAACTACACAACAACATGTATAGATTATGGCTAGTTTGAATATAATGATATGGAATACTGGGGGAATAAATAATCAACATAAACGCAGAAGCGTGCTCACACTGATGAAAAACAAACAGGTTGACGTGGCCCTGCTAAGCGAAACGCACATTTTAGAGGAAGACAAAGCCACGTTAGCGGACAACATATACCATAACATTAGTCACTCTTAATTTGGAACGAGAACCCGAGGAGTTGCTATAGTCGTGAAACGGAAGTTGAATATTGAATTGAAAGGAGTATGGTCTGATGCAGATGGTCGGATAACCATAGCTAAGATTGTACACAGGAATAGGAAAATAGCGTTGGTAGCGGTATATGCCCCAAATTTGTACGAAGCTCATTTCTACACTACACTTACCAGAACAATGTTAGACCTTCCTGAATACTAATTTATAATTGGTGCAGATTTTAATGCCATTTGGGATCCTGGGATGGATAAATCTTATCCCACCTTTTCCAACGAACAGAAAAATGCATCTAATGCGTTAAAGGATTGGTCGAAGAATACAGGTGTAAATGATCTATGGCGATCACTCAACCCCACGACTCGGAAGTACTCATGTCGATCTGCAAGACATAACACACTTTCCAGAATAGATTATGTTTTTGCATCCCCGAGACTATTTGATAACTATGACGTGGAAATGGTACGCAATGCACTATCAGATCACTGTTATTTACTCCTAAAAGGATCATTTGGTATACTGTCATCCCGAGCCCCAAGGTGGCGATTTAACTCGAGACTGCTGAATAACAAGGAATTCATTACACAACTCAAAGAAGCTCTTTCTGTATTCCTACTGGAGAATGCGGAATCAGTGCAGGACCCCAGAATATTATGGATGTCGGTAAAGGGATTGATCAAGGAGTTTACCGGGTGCTTTTCCTCCAAAATACGCAAGAATCGTTGCTCAAAACTGGCAGAGCTGGAAACGCTTTACTCTACGTTATTTTCCTCCTTACAATACAACTACTCGGATCGACTGGAAACTCAAATTAATGTGCTAAAAAAAGAGATTAACGCCATTTATAAACAACAATCTGAAGTACAAATACATAGCACAAGACAACAGCACTACTCTCAGGGTTCTAAACCAAGTCACCTACTAGCTATGCGATTAAGAGTCAATACAACATTTGCAGATATAAATTCCATTAAAGCACAACAAGGACTTGTTACAGACCCTAAAAAAATCAACGAGACATTCAAAGAGTTCTACTCCAACTTGTATAAATCAGAAACGACCTTCGATCAAAACAAAATGGACACTTAATCAAATTAACCTCCCCAAACTATCAGAGGATGACGCTAAACAGTTAGAGACACCCATCACACTAGATCAGTGTTTCTCAAAGTGGGGGGCGCGCCCCCCAGGGGGGGCGCAGAGGCATGACAGGGGGGGCCTTGAGATTAAAAAAAAAATAATAATATTACAGAAAATTATCACTAAAGTGCTATCTGTTGCAGCTGCACTGTTCTCCATGAAAATACCATATTTGGATAAGTTTGACCATTTCTCAAAATCTGAAAATCATTATTTAATAAAACACAGAAAAGGATCACCAAGTTACTCTTGATAAAAAAAATTTTTACAGACAACATTGAGACAAAGCTTCCTGACACATCTCCATCCAAACTCTTGGAAGAACTCATTGAAATCTCATCTGATACCACCTGGAGAGCTAGTTTCAGAGTGTGGTGCTGTGTACCAAGTATCTCATGATGCAGCAGTTAAGGTGTTGATACCATTCAGCACCACATATCTGTGTGAAGCTGGCTTTTTATCCATGACAGCTCTGAAAAAAATATATAGGGCCAAGTTGAGCCTTGAGGATGACATGCGTGTTGCCTTGTCAAAGACTGCTTATTTCCTATGTTCGCTTTGTAAATTCCCAGTCACTGAGTGAAGATCTCCTGAAAGCGCGCCTGTTCTCTGCGCTGTGTGAGGAGATGGGAGCTGACCATTCTGCAGTGCTGTTTCACAGCGAGGCAAGGTGGCTCTCACGAGGGAAGGTGTTGTCAATTTGAAAGGTCACGATATTGGTGTTATTTCGATAAATTTAAACATGGCCCATTTCATGACTATTTTGTTGGGGCGAGGGGGGGGGGGGGGGGGGGCAAGATATTTTGGTCTGCCAAAGGGGGGCCTGACAGAAAAAGTTTGAGAAGCACTGCACTAGATGAACTTAGGGAGGCCATATCTGAAATGCAAAGTGGTATGGCTCCTGGAAGAGACGGTATCCCACTAGAAATGTACCTCTCATGTTGGGACGTAATTGGACCCGTATTACTTAATATGATTTTATACTCAATCAAGGAGGGGAACTTCCATAAGAACGACAATATTGCACTCATAACAGTCCTCCTTAAAAAAGACAAGGACCCCACCGATTGCGGTAGTTACAGACCCTTAAGCCTCCTCGGAACCGATATCAAGCTATATTCTAAGGTATTAGCCATCAGACTCCAAAAGCATATGACGTCTTTAGTTCATCCGGATCAAACTGGCTTCATAAGAAACCGCTTGATCACTGATAACATAAGACGATTACTACACGTACTAGATGCCAGCAAGGATGACACCACACCTAAGGCGATGCTGTCCCTGGATGCGATGAAAGCTTTTGATAGGTTGGAATGGTCTTATCTATGGGCAGTATTAGAAAGGATGGGGTTAGGAAAAGGATTCATTGATATGATTAAAGTATTATACAAAGACCCATCGGCCATGATTACAACAGGTATAATCACCTCCGGAATCTTTCCGGTATCACGCTCTTCTAGACAGGGTTGCCCTCTTAGTCCCGGACTATTCGATTTATCATTAGAGCCTTTAGCAGAATACATAAGACAATCCCAATTCATAGAACCAATCGCAATCAAGGGCACACAACATAAAATTAGTTTATATGCGGACGACGTAATACTGTTCATGCAAAACCCTAACACTGCAATGCCTCATCTTCTCAAGTTGATTGATGAATTTGGCAGTCTATCGGGATTTATGATAAATTGGCCAAAGTCGGCTTTCCTTCCACTTAATGCACCTGCAAAAAATATACTCCTTCCAGAAGAAATACCAATGGTTAAACACTTAAGATGTTTGGGAGTTGAAGTATTCCCTACTATAAGCCAAACGGTGAAGTACGATTACATAAAAATCCAAAATAAGATCAAATACGACTTTGAAAGGTGGTCAAAACTTAAAAACTCAGTTCAGGCACGGGTATCAATAGTTAAGATGGATGTCCTACCTAGAATCAACTTCATTAGCTCAATGCTACCGTTACCCCCTCCAGATGGTTACTGGAAAAAACTACACTCTACCGCATACAAATTTATTTGGAATAACAAACCACCACATATAAAAAGATCCACCGCACAGAGAAACAAAGCCGATGGAGGTATGGCATTTCCAGATTTTTACCACTTTTTTAAGGCGTACACTTTAAGACCACTGACAACCTGGTTTGATTCCCAAGCATCAGTATCCTGGAGAAATTTAGAAGTAAATAATAGTAGCTCCACTTAGACTGCAGGACATAGTATACACCAAATTATCAATTAAGCAATGCGAATTGAAATTTGGCCCCATTATTACTCATGCGATCCGGATATGGCGTGAAACACAAAACAAATATTCTAACCCACATATATGGCATAGTCATACTCCCATATTCAATAACAATGCACTTCTGATTGGAAAACGACCTATAAGATACCCTAAATGGGAAAAGCAGGGCATACACACATTAGGAGATGTTTTCAACAAATGGGGTTTCTGTAGATATGAAGAAATACATAAAAAATGTAATCTCACCAGATCCACATATTATTTTTACGCACAGTTATTGGTATGTTTGAAGGCTCATGGAGTCCCATTAAGGATACCAATTGAACACCACAGATACCACACATTCTTCTATGAAAGAGAGACATCGAGAGGTTTTGTATCAGATTTTTATCATCAATTACTAAGGTCCTCGTATGAAACCCTCCCCCTAGACTCAGTCTGGAGGAGGGATATACCAGACCTGGAAATAAATTTTGATTGGCAAGATGCCTGGGCAAACGTTCGACTTGCGTCACGTAACCCGGACCATCAACAAATAAATCTTAACTTTATTCATAGGACATACCTGACTCCTATAAAATTTAACAGAATGGGACTTAAACAAGACTCCAGATGCACCTTGTGTATAAATTGGGATGAGGGTACATTTATGCACATGTACTGGGACTGCCCACCAGTTAAGATATTCTGGAAAGAAGTGTCCCAGCAATTTTCAAATCTCTTAATTCTGGATATACCTGTACACCCCTCTGTATTGCTGTTGAATGATGTCTTTGAGTTTGCAGTCCCTATACAGCTAAAGAGATTAGTGGGGGGGGGGGGGGGGGGGGGCGAGCGAGAGCATATGTATGTAGGGTATTAGATAGCAAGTATTAGGTATATTTCTTGTATAATACATTTATTCAAATGGTGATTTAAATTGGAGGTGTACTGTTAATTAATGCTTGTATATCTAATTTTATGTTGTTATGTTTTATGTTGTTATGTTTATGTTTTTATTATGTTTAAAAAATAATATTTAAAAATATATAAAAAAAAGATATATATATATATATTGAAGAGCTCTTCTCTTTTCCTCATAATACTGTAGCAGCAGGAGGTTCTATTAAAGTATTGTCAACAGTAAATAACATATCTCTGGTATGAAACAAATTAGTGTGTGTGTGTGTGTGTGTGTGTGTGTGTGTGTGTGTGTGTGTGTGTGTGTGTGTGTGTGTGTGTGTGTGTGTGTGTGTGTGTGTGTGTGTGTGTGTGTGTGTGTGTGTATGTGTGTGTGTGTGAGAGAGAGAGAGAGAGAGAGAGAGAGAGAGAGAGGGAGAGAGAGCGAATGAGTGAGCGAGCGAGTGAGTGAGTGAGTGAGTGAGTGAGTGAGTGAGTGAGTGAGTGAGTGAGTGAGTGAGTGAGTGAGTGAGTGAGTGAGTGAGTGAGTGAGTGAGTGAGTGAGTGAGTGAGTGAGTGAGTGAGTGAGTGAGTGAGTGAGTGAGTGAGAGAGTGATGGGGTACACTGTCCAAGCCCTGTTTGGGCAGTGTGGGGGATTATCCTGCCCCAGTGTTCACTCAATTCACCACAAATACCTGTAGGTACACTGGAGCCCCTCTGACCCTGACAGGATAATATCTCTCACACCTTGGTGTTCATTGACTGGAGTCATGCTGGGCTCTGATGTAGTCTCTGCACCTGGAGCTGTGTTCTCCTGGGATGTTTCAGGTGCATGGGCGGGTGTCACAGAGGTCGGCGAAAGGTGGAATCAGTTTCTTTGCAGGGTGCCCCTGGGTGTTTTGATGATGTAGACACTACTGTGCCTCTCTCAAGCGTCGGTCTTTTGTCTGTATCTATTTTCTGTCTGAATCATTGCTTCTGAGGTTGTGGATGTTTAGCTACTTTGAAGTATCTCGAGAAATACATTTACATTTACAATTACTAAGAATTGCTTGTTTTTTGTCTGAAACAGGTCTGCTTTCCCCCCTGAAGTTAGTTTTCACCCGGGCACACGTGCCACAGCTCTCCATCATTTTAATCAGCTCTTTGCTGAGGCCCGGCCACCACACTGATTGCTTCGCTCTCTCGCTGCACTTGGTTATACCGAGATGACCCTCGTGGAGCTTGGTCAGTGTGTCTGTTCTGAGTGATGCTGGAATCACTATTCTACTGCCGATACGTAAAAGGCCATTTTGAACTGTGAGCTCACCCGAGGATGACAGATAGCACTGGAGCACTCTTCCAGTTGAAAATCTGGCCCTGTATGCGTGGTGGGAGTTCATCTAGACTATTCGAGCCTAGCAAGGGGAAAAGAGGTCTGTGGTCTGTTTTGATATAAAAACACTTACCAACAAGTAAAAACCTCTCACAGGCCCAAGTGGAGGCCAGCGCAGATGTCCTTCCTTGGGATTTTGTCTCCCTTGCTGAGAGTGGCTGTGAACTTGCCTGCTACTTTGTTGGCTTTTCAACAAGCCCCCAGCACCCATTGTCACTGAGCCCAGGAAAGCGATCTCGTAGTCATCTGCATCCTCCATTACAGTAGCTACATTCACTTCATGCATAGTTTTTATTCCTGCATACCCTAGCATAATGTCCTTTTCTCTGCATTGATTGCATGTTGCTTCCCTCAGTGTACCTTGTTGCAAGCTAGATCAAGATGTTTGTTCAAGATGTCCCTTTTAAAGTTAGTTTTTAGCATTTCCTGTTGCTTTTTTACTTTGTTTAGCTCTGATGACAGCCTTTTCTAGAGTCAGTTCAGGGTCCATCTGGCCACCACCAGCCTGTCCCTCACCATGTCCTCATGCAAAGCTCCGTATCCGCAACGCTCCGCCAGGCAACGCAGCGCAGTAATGAAGCTGTCGGCCGACTCGCCCAACTCTGGCTGCCGCTGATTAAACTTTGCACTTTCAGAGATTACATTCCTGCAGGCGATGAAGTGAGCCTCTAACCTTCCTTCGATGGCCTGAAAGGATAAAACAGGGTTCTGTGTTGAAAGAAAGGCGACGGCTGATCAGATGTGAGACGGAGTCAGATGAACCTAGTTAATAGCAATTCTGCCACGATGTTTACTTAGTTTCTGAAGTCATAAGAAAAGTTCAAAGTACAGATCTGGACCAGCTAGGCATAAACTTCATGCAGGAGAGTTTAGTTGCCGAAGAGAGGTCTGAGCAGTGGCGGCCGGTGCAATCCACTTTTGGGAGGGCGCACGGGTAGGGGGGGGGGGGGGGGGGACACACTAACCCTAGTTTTTTTTGTCAAATAGTTTTTGCAATGGTCACTGTTGGTGAGTTGTGCTACATTTAGGTTACACATTAACAGTTTCAGTGCCGACCTTGTTTACATTTTTACCCAGTTGAATGCCATCATCCACTTCAATGTTAGCGTTAAAAACGCCTAATCTATGTTTTAAATTATGGCTATGTGTCTGATCTGCCCGTCGCTTATCAATGACTTGTTTGCAGTCAACATTGTCGAAACGGATTGTTTTCTAATCGGTTCATATCCTTTTTATAGCATTTCGAAAAGCTATCGTTCTCTCGAAAAATTTCGGAAAATTGAAAGATTCCCCCATAAACTGCATTTATTGGAATATTCTCAAATACACTAGACACGTTGTCATTTGTCGGCCTATTTATGAATCATTTTCAAATAAACGCTAGATTATCGATAGTATATGTGTACTTATGCACGCTATAGACGCAAGCTGAAAAATCGATTCTCTTATTTCCTCATCAGCGATCACAGCCAAACAGCCACATCACACATAGGGCAAATACTGAAATCTCCGTGAAAACAGGTCTGATTATCCTAAGACTGGTAAAATAGATTCCTTACCTGAGATCAGATGTTATCCAAAAAGATTATTCCAATTCCTGATTGCCATTCCAAATATCGATCACGCTTATTGATTACAGTGTTGGTACTGTAAATACATAATCGTCGCTGTTCTGACGACCGGCGATCACTTGGTGTCTTCAGATGCCTTGATGGAAAAATTAAATGAGGAAACTGACCACTCCCCCTGTATCAGTCTGAGCTGATGGGGTGCAGTTACACAGGGAGAGACGATAGGGGGTGGTAACTTCCCAATTGAGCTCAGAGAGACTTTGCAGCACTAACCCATGGCTCAATTGATGAAATATGAATTCAAATCGCCAATAAAAAAATGACACATCATCGATTAGCTTCAGCTAACGGGAGGGCTTTGGCTAAAGGCAAGGCCTTAGCCACCATTAGACTGAACAGCAGAAGAGACGATAGAATAATAGATTTAGTTCCCAAAGACTTTCTCAAGGACAATACGAAATGCGTAACATCTGAGGCTTTTGTTTATGTAATAAACAACGATTCCAAGAAAGGTACTCCGCTGACGGTGTGAATTATTATGTTTACGGATTGCATTAACACTTTGACTGCCCAAGGTTAATTCATTATTAGTCCAGCATGAAGCTGGTAAATGCCTGTTGCATGAGTGAGAAGTAAAATGTGGAGTGCGGGTTTCTTTTTCCCATTCATTTTCATTGAGTTCAATCCAAAAGGGTGAATTACCATCTGGGAGATGATAGGGGGCGCTTTTTTCACATCTGAGCGCTGGGGGTGCCTGGATCTCCAACGATAGACTCGCTTGATGCAATATGATTTCAGATCGCTAATAAATTTAAAAAAAACGAATAAAACGAATATTCTCGTGAGTGGGCATTCAACCCGCGGGGGGTAAACACGAGAAAACTCGTGGATGGCATTCAAAGTGTTAAAGGGGGAATGACTACAACGTACAGCCAGTATGAGAGGACGTCGGAGAAATAAAACACAATGCAGGGATCGCGAGAGCCAACCATGAAGAAGTGATAAGGGGCTGATTGTGGTTTTGCCAGAATCTTTCAAGAGGGACATATACAGTATGTAAATTGTAAAGCTATTTTTTTTATTCCAGTCGATCATAATGTAATGATCATGAATCATGAATCAACGCGTACTGCAAGTGTGAGAGAGAGATAGAGAGAGAGAGAGAGAGAGAGAGAGAGAGAGAGAGAGAGAGAGAGAGAGAGAGAGAGAGAGAGAGAGAGAGAGAGAGAAAAAGAGAGAGAGAGAGAAATAAAGAGAGAGAGAGATATATATCGCGGCCACTCACTCATATATCAGACCTCACTGCACGCCTTGTGTATATGTGACAAATAAACCTCTTGAATCTTGACTTGCCATATTCAATCAGTTTCAGTAACTACAGAACAGTACATATTGTTAGACTCACTTGTTGTTTGGAACGAGCCTCGAGAAGCTTTTGTGGTCCGTCCGGGCTTGATAAAGTGTGTGTCCAGACTCCATATAAATCCAAATCCAACACTGTCAGTAATGTACAGTATCTCGTGCTGATCTCGCCAACTCCTGAGAATACACTTAATCGAAACTAAAATACTACTAACTGGACTGACTGGCTCCTCCTCGCATTATTTTCTGTCTGACGACGTGACGAGTACAGTGGCGCACAGCTTGCTTCGAGCGCTAGAAAAACGCACCCCGAGACATCATATTTGAACTCACTGATAGGCGAAATGTATTTGCTTGACCTATTTACATTGGCTGCGATGATACAGTGACGTGCACAGTGTGCGCCCTACGTCTATGCGCCCAGCTTTAGAGGTACTCTCTATCAGGAGAGATAGTGACGTCATGTGAATCACGCACAAAACAATGATTTATATTTGATATATTAACGTTATTGTGCATTTGAAACAGAAACATACTTAAAATGAGTAAATATTGTTCATTTAAAACATGTTTAGTAAATTTTTAGGGGTCTAAAATAAAAATTAAAATGTTTCTTCTTCTCCTTCTCCTTCTCTCTTCACCAGGGGGGGGGCGGCGCCCCAGCGCCCTCTATCGGCCGGCCGCCACTGGGTCTGAGGCATGTGTAGATTACAAGCAAGCCTGGACCAGAGCCTCAAGTGGAGGACTCACACAAGAGCCCAGCTAAGGTCCCAATACATGATTCCATACAGTCTTTATAGATCTTTCTTGCGACTCCTCCTTGGCTGGTTAATGATTGGTGGCTCATAGGGAGGAGAGAAAGAGGGAGAGAGGCACCCAGGAAAGTAAAGGAGAGAGAAATGGCACATAGCTGTAGGCCTGTGTGTGTGTGTGTGTGTGTGTGTGTGTGTGTGTGTGTGTGTGTGTGTGTGTGTGTGTGTGTGTGTGTGTGTGTGTGTGTGTGTGTGTGTGTGTGTGTGTGTGTGTGTGTGTGTGTGTGTGTGTGTCTGTGTGAAAGCAAGCTGGGGTTATTGTGTCAGGCCAAAAAAGGGAGAATAGCATAACTGGAGTTATGTTAGGTGGTTCAGAGAGAGATTGTAGCTATAGCATAAGGTGAGGCGCAGAGATGAGTAGATGGGGTGTCAGAGAGATAGTTGATGCAGGCCATACAAGGGTTCTTTGCGGTGAGAGGAGAGGGGTGTTTTTTTACTTAAGCCAAGCAGTCACCATGTACAGTATGGCTCGGCAGCCACTGCCAGTAAAACCAAGCAGTCACCATGTACAGTATGGCTCGGCGGCCACTGCCAGTCAAACCAAGCAGTCACCATGTACAGTATGGTTCGGCAGCGTTACTACTATGAACAAAACAAAGCCAAGAGAACAGTTTTGAACATTATTTTTCCAAATAGTTAGCATACTGTAGCATTTGGTTCAGCCGTTGTCACGTGATTCACGTTAGATGCCACTCCAGTAATCCCAGTATGTAGACTCAAGACTACTTATTCTGCTGAAAGCCCCGTTTGGGCAGGGCTTTAGTCAGCTCGAATCTGATTGGCTAGTATTGGTTTTACATGGGAGGCTGGAGAAAGACACCTCCCCCCTGCCTCCTCTCCTCTGCTGCAGTGAGCACAGTGTGTTAGAGAGAGTGAGAAGGAGAAGAGGGAGACATTTAAAAAAAAAAAATTCTAACACAAATGAAAAATAATGATTTTTTATTATTATTGTAAACTATATAAAAAATATATATATAATTCTTTTTTTTTATATTTCATATTTGATATTAATTCATATTTTCATAGGGAGGCCTGGCTTCCGTTGGCTTCCATGAGGATTCGCCACTGCTGTGGTTACCTGTGAGATCCAATATCCAATAGGTCACTCAGGTGAAAGGAAACCAATATGTCCTCAGCTTCCACCCCCAAGGTATACATGAATGCATTGAGTTGGTTTTCATCCACCTGAGTTCCAGACGCGATGCGGAATCTGTCAAACTGCTTGATCCACTTTGGCCAGTCATCGGCCCTGAATGGGAATTTATCTGGTGGGATGACTTGAAACTGTGCCATGTTCTCTGTGGATTAGCTAGCGGAGGCTAGCTTGTTCTGTTTCGTTAAGGGGCTCTGCTTGGCATCACCTACTGCACTCCCTCGCGTACGTGCACGCGTACTGAATAACATTCCACAAATATACCTTTAATACCAGTATTAGTCTGACCACACCCCTCATCAGCTTACCTTCATAAGCAGGTGTGTGGTCACCTGCTCTCCTCCTTCTCGCTTTCACCACAAGGAAGTGCCTTCGGTAGTACCCCACTTGACGTGTTTGTTAGTTGAAAAGAGTTGTGACTGGTTTACATTGTGCTTAATCTTTTCTTCTCTCACTTTGTTGTATAAGAAAAGGTTTGGGTCATAATGTATTCCGCGGAGAGTAGACCCGCTAGACCTACTCTTCACCACCGGTTCTCCATTCCCGCCTCCGTCGTGCGCTTCGGTGCTGGGCTGTTGCCACTCTCGTGGTTGCCGACCCAGCCCGGGAGACTGCCGGTGGATAGTTTTCCTCACCGACGAGCCGAGGGTTCGGTGCCGTCGCTCCGGCGATGGCCTGATCTCGACTCTGGTTCCTCTGGTTCTCGGGAATCGCCCGTTGATGAACGGGGGATTGTTTTGGAGCCGGAGGATTTGCGACGAAGACTTTTTGCGTCTGCTCGCTCGCGTCGCAAGATGGTGGCGTGCAGACGCGAACGGCCTGGGTTTGGGGAATTGCTGGAGACCAGCGAGGATGCGTCCGACTCTGGATTTCTGATGGAAACTGAGGACTTCATGGAGGAGGCGGACGGATTCTTGTATGATGGTCCCGTGGAGGAGAGTATCCCTCCTCCGGAGACCCCGGAGGGGGGAGAAATGGCTCCATGGGGCGCCTTGTTCGAGGATGTCGAGGAACCACCTTGGCCTCATCAGCAGGATGCCCTACTGTCGGCCGCATCGGATTGTGGCTCCTTGACCAGTCGCAGCCTGCTGTATGCGAGGGATGCGGGGTCGGTGGAGGAAGGTTCGCAGGGGGAACTGCGGGCCTTGTTTCCCGAGCTCATGGCGGTAGCCGCCACCGCAAACGGTGTGCCGCTGCCGCTGCCATTGCCTGCACCTGTCCCTGATGACCTCATAGGCCATCCCTGGCAGCGTCCCCCAGTGAGAGGGGTGGACGTTGTCTACCCATTTTTCCCATCGATGGGGGCCTATGTTCATCGGGGTCAGGCGGTGTCCAACATCATGGGACTAACTCCCGCCTACGTACCAGTTACGCGGGTGTCGGGGTTAGTCAAAGGTATGGGGGAGGGCGTGCCTCGGCTTGACAATCCGATGGCCGCGCTCCTCTGTCCGGATATGGTGTGGGAACCCCTATGCAAGCCGGTCCTCCAGGGGAAGTCGGCTAGGCGATTGGCTTATTGGGGTGACCAGTCATTCATCGCTGGTACACAATCGCTGGCTGCGGCGTCTAACATCGCCCACCTGGCTAGATTTGTATCGGGGATAATGACGGGCGGCACGGATCTGAACGAGGTAAAATGCGATCAGATCACCCAGGCTGCGGGAGCTGTCCTGCACCTTTCCCAGGTGCTGGCCATAGCCATGGGGAAAGTGCGCGCCCTGGCCACCCTGGGCCAGCGTCATCTTTGGCTGGAGCAGGCCCGTGTGCCAGAGAAGAAGAGAGCCCCTCTTCTGACGGCCGCCCTCTCCGACGCTGGCCTGTTCGGGAAGGCCCTGCAATTGATGACCTCAACATGCAGAGAAATGGCAGAGGAGAGATCCGTCCTTCAACCCCATTTTCCGCCTCCCGTCCTTGCCGGTGGGGGCAGAAGGCTTCCGCGACGTCGAGCTGTCTCCGTCGCCGCTACCACTGCCTCCGCCGCCACTGCTGGCCCTGCCAAGAGGGCCAGGGGACGAAACGGCGCTTCGGCCACCGCCGGCCCATCCCAGACCGGAGGAGACGGTAGGGAACGTCATGTCCAGCAGACTGTAACCTACCGTCCCTCCGGGGCTCCCCGGGGTGGCAAGACTCGAGCGGCGCGAGGTGGCAGACGCCGTTAGGAGTGACTTTTTCCCCTCTGTGTCCCCTCCCCTACACCCTTCCCGGCCCCTCTGTGATATTGTGCCTTACACTTTATTAGTTTTAATAAAAAAAGTTCCCCGACATAAGGGGGACTGTGTTTGGCCGAACAAACTGTGTGTTTCTTCATACAAATCATATGGTGGGGTTGTGTATATATGAATCTACCCTGTTTACGTTGGGGGGTGAGTTGTGTTGTGTTATGAGGTTAAGCAAGGTCTGCAACTTACACTCGGTAATAGGTTCTATTTAGCTTGATGCTCCACATGCAATTAGAACTGGTGTTATTCCATTGCTTTAACTAAGTATATGTGTTTTCACAATGCTGTGTTGTTAGTTGCAGTAATGCTCGTACGCACACTTTTCACGGCCTAGCCGTTACTCTCGTTCGGCGTTCTTTCCTATGTATGACATAGGCAACGGGTATGGGATTCACGCACAGGCGACTTGTGTTTTGTTGTAAACCCTTTTACACTTTTTGTGGGTAGCAGGCATTGTATTAGCTTATGCTATGCATTGCTTTCTACCGGAGGTTTTTCAAGATGGCTACGGTTGTGTTTCTGTGTGTAGGGATAAAGGGTGTGTTTTCGGGAGGGGGTGTCGAATAAACCCCTCCTTTTTCCCACTTGATTGGTTTAGAGGATTTTTGATCTTTTCTGCTGAGCCAGTCAGGGCCAAGCCAGTGCTTGACAGGGGGGGGGGTATTCTACCAACTCCTGTTATGACAGGATCCGGTGGGTTTTTCCCCGCCCGTTGTAGCGTTGTTGCTATGGCGACGCCTTCCATGAGCTGGTGTCTTAAAGATGTCGAGGTTGGGCGCAGGGCTTACAGGCCTGCTGCGCCCGGTTTATGTGTCAAACTTGAGTCTATTGGTCACGTGTCTCACAGTTTACATATCTTTTTTCTTGACCGTAGTCTCATGTGGGAAGGTGTTTCTGGGAGAGTCTGGTCTTACACTCTGATTAAAAGGAGTGACTGGATTAAAATCATGTGAAAAACAGGGTTTTTACTCCCAGCTGTGCAGTTGGGTCATACGGGTGATGCCTTTTCTTTATTTTTTATAAAGAGTTGAATGTGTCTTGATGGATTGGAAATGAGGGTCCCTGATGGAAACAAGACTAACGTCTTTCTCAGGTCTGCCTCCCCTTATCTTTTTGTGTGTATTCCTGTACTGCAGTCTGTTGGGTACATTTTTTCATTCATTCATTCATGGAGTTGATTGCATCTCGCCCCTCTTGTCGTTTCCCTGGGCGTCTTGGGGATTCAATATGGTGGTCTAAACGGCCTATTGTTGATGTGGGTATGTCCAAACGCACACATAGTGCTGGCTCAGGATGTGCTTTTGGGCCATTTGCTGACTGGCGCGCCTTGTTTGCTTGGGTGAAACAGCGTTTTTATGGAGCAATTGGGATGGGGGTTTTTCCTCTTCCGACATCCTGTGTGTTGTCGATGGGTTCCCGTTCATGTCAGGGGATGATGACCGAATGGGTCTGGACATATGGGGAAGGGTCTCACGCCCTAGGGGTGGGCCACCGGACGCGGTTCATACCGACACGTCTGGGTGGCGCCTTCTTTTTTGTGTTGGGATCAAACGCGCATATCTGCCCCTTCTCCTGGGGTTGGCAGGTCGGCGTGATTAGGGCACGGGACTGGTTCTGGTCGCGCTGGTCCAGATCAGTTGCACCCGTTGTCCGCTGGGGATGCAGATCTGCTGTTCTGGTACCCTGAGGGACTTGGGGTTTTTTCAGGGGGAAAAATGCTAGGTCGATCCGGGTGTCACAGGGTTGAGCGTTATGGGACCCTTGTTGGGTGCGTTGTATTCTGCACTGTCGTAATGGCTTACGGCCGTGCCGACCTGTACGCGTCCGATCTCGTCGGATCTCGGCCGCTGTACGGGTTGGTCTTGGTTGGTACTTGGTTGGGTGACCTCCTGGGAATACCGAGTGCGGGGTGCTGGGGCTGGTCTTCCATTTTTACGCTCTTCTCTTGCGTTTTGGCGCTGAGGAGCCTGTTGGGTGGTTTTAACCTCCTCGGGGACCCTGTGCTCCCCGTATCACCGGGCCCGGTCCGGGGTGATGCTCGTTGACCCGTAGGCCCGGGATATCCCTGTTGGGAACCGGAACGCGGGCTGCGGCGGTGCCGCAGGTGTGTTTCGGGGTTTCTTTCCTGAGGGGTTATGGGACCAACCATTGCATGGGGTGATGCCTGGGTGGTTGGTTCTCTGGTGTGTTGCTGCAGTGTCAACTCCCGGTTCTCCGGTTGAGGGTGCCCCTGCACGTTCATGACGTCTGCCGATCGTATGGGCTTTTTCTGTGGGCAGCTGTCAGGGGCCGAGTGGTCTACGGATCCCACTTCTGACGTGCTGTTTGAAAGCTTGGTTATGCGACAACGCCAGTATACGCCCCTTCCGCCGGGGCGGCTGTTTCAGCTGTCCTTTCTGGCGCCTGCCTCGTCCGCAGTTTCCAGGCTTGGGTTGACAGCCTGTTGCCTGGTCTTTTTCCCCGGTGCACTGCCTGCTTCCGTTGGTTAACTCTTGTGTGTTATGACCATGCTGTCTGCCTGTTGCAGGGCTTGTGTTCCAGGCGGTGTGCTGTTGGGGAGGACAGGGCCCGCTCGGCTGAGGGGCCTTTTGTCCGAATACGCTGGCGATGTGGGGGGCGGGGTCACTAGGTGCCCCCCTGGTGGGGTCTTGATGCTGGCATCATGGACTTCTCCGGGCCCCCATTCCAGGGAGTCCAGTCTTTTTGGTGGGTCTGGGTCTTCCTTCGCGCTCCGCTGCTATGGCCTTGCCACAGGGTTGGGTTTGCTCTTGACCCCGTGATTCTGGGGGCAGTGACGAGGTTGTTCCTACGTTCGTTCCCGGGTGGCATGCGGGTTGTGCGTGGGTGTAGTCGTGGGGTCAAGCCACGGTCTGCTCACCCTGTGCGTTGGGTTGCTTGAGTGCCTCTTCGCACGGTCGGGTCCGTCGCCCTCCCGTGAGGCCGCTAATAGGGGGGATGCCCTCCATTAGGGGGTGTCGGGGGGGCTCGGCCCTCCCTGTTCTGATGGTTGTGGGGGGCTGTCAGCGGGGTGTATTTGTCAGCCAGCGGCTCCGCTTGGCCTCCCTTGTGCAGTAGGTGATGCCAAGCAGAGCCCCTTAACGAAACAGAATGTTAGGTTATGGCTATAACCAAGTTCTGTTAGTTAGGGGCGACGCTTGGCATCAGACGGCCGCTGCAGCCCTTGACCTCACCTTGTGGTGAAAGCTTGGGAAGGAGGAGAGCAGGTGACCACACACCTGCTTATGAAGGTAAGCTGATGAGGGGTGTGGTCAGACTAATACTGGTATTAAAGGTATATTTGTGGAATGTTATTCAGTATGCGTGCACGTACGCGAGGGAGTGCAGTAGGTGATGCCAAGCGTCGCCCCTAACTAACAGAACTTGGTTATAGCCATAACCTAACGTTAACGCTGGTTCACGCCACTCTAACTCAACTTGTCACTACTACACTAACTAACTATAATTTCATGTTAACTAACTCGTTTCATTTATCTGACCGCTTCTGACACCTTGTTTATGGGTATGATATAAACTTTATATTTGGGATAATATTAAGTACGAATGCATAGCGTTTCTTAGTCTCAGTCTGACTGTTTATTGTGTTCCCTCGTTGTGCAACACAGTAAAACACATCGATTCCTATCTCATACCTGTATGCCCATCACTACAGTATTGTTCCAACAGTTAATAAAGTGAAAAAAATATTTCTGCGTATTTTGCATAACCTGACACAAAAGAATTTGCATTTTATCCTATTTCTATATCCAACTTCTCTATCCATACAGGCTACCTGGGAAAAGTGCTTCAAGTAAAAGTAGAGTAAATCCTTCAAATATTAAAAGAACAGACTTGAAAGTACTCAACAAAAATGCACACAAAAAAATAAGAATACAAAATGACACAGTAAACTAAGTAGACAATTACACAGTAACAAAGTAAGAAATTACACAGTAACTAAGTAAAAAAGTACACAGTAACTAAGTAATTGAAATGAGCAAGGGCATCACTTTGTTTTAATAAGTGGTGGGGACACTTTTTTCAGATAAAAAAACTAAAAACAAACATTGTTTTGGACCCTGTACACTTTTAAAAAACCTTGAGAAAAGTAAGTGACTCAGTTTTTTCTCAAGTAACAAGTTCTTCTGTCCTTTTGTTTTTGTTTTTTGTTTAGATGCTCCACCGTTTTTTATCTATGTTTGTTGAGCTAACTTTAATGTCTGTTCTGTCTTTCTTGGTAAACTTTCACACTGCCGCTATCCAATTCCAGAAATACACCAACACAGTGTAAACAGACAAACTGTTCTCGGGATGTGAAGGACACAGATTTGTTTCTTCTAAATAAAAAATGTATTGTACAGCATGTTCTCTTATTGTGCCAATAACCCTTTCTCAAAATGTTTACATTTTGTGCATGCTATTTTTCAGAATATTTCTAACACATTATCATTTTTAAAAGCGTAAATTACACCTATGGTAATTAGTTACTTTCCACCTCTGGGTGTTCAGATCTGCTTGATTGGACTCCCCCAAAAGGGATTCAAGTGACTTTCTTTGTTGAAGGTAAACTTAAAACAATGGTATTTAAATTCAAACTTGCAACTAAAGTAAATTTGCCTATTTTTGCCTTGTATTTTAGATGACCTCTAAACTCACGCATAAATTCACTTACATGTAAAACCAGTCCAAGCCTCATCCAAAAACGCTCCCAATCCACAAAGCCAGGCGCAAATTGCACCGAGCAGTTAACCGTCTTCACAGACCTGGTGGTAAGTTATGAGACGCTGATTGGGACAAAAGCCTGTCGAATACAAGACACCACCTATCCAGTTATCCTGCATGGCCAAGTTGGTCCGCGTCTGGCCCAGTTGGTCCATCTGGGTGGCTCGCGGACCCATCTGGGCCTTGCGCATGGGCCAACTGGGCTGCGCGGGTTACCCAGTGACTTTATTATTTTATTTAAAAGAATAAAGTGGTGTACTCACTTCCGCAATCAGATCAGTCAGCCTTTGCACATGAACACAGAATGTCGGGAATGGCTAGAAGAATAGTTGATAGAATTCTTAACAACAAAGAAATATTAAGTACAATTGATGCAGCACTATCGTCATCATCGTCATCATCAGTATCATCAACTAACATTACAAGAACAGTAGAGGAGAAAGTCAGACACATGTCATCAAATGGCAGCAGATCATCAAAACCAAAGACCAGCATTTCGATTTGCTCGGAATTTCGATCTCGAGGCCTCAACAGGAGTTGTGAACTCAAAACGAAAGTGAGAAATGTTTTGAATTGTTATTCAGTATTTATTTGATTTTATTTTATTAGGAAAACCACAGTATCATACACAATATTGAATCATCATCATGACCCTGCACTCCAGAGGATTGCACTTAAAAGCATTACAACACTTATTTCCAAAGTGGTCCTCGATGGAAAACATAAAAACACAGTAAAATACAATAGAAAAACACAATACCAATAAAAACAAGACACTAAAAACACAATAAAACAAGACATAAAATACGTTTCGTACCCTGCACTACACTAAGGTCGCTTTCACACAGGGGCTGTTTGGTCCGGACTTTCGGACCAGAATTCGATAGTCCGGTTTTTCGGGTTTGTGTGAATGCGCGTCGAACTCGGTTCGCCTGAAAACGTAGGTCTCGGT